>NC_057862.1:297167917-297487917 GCF_019393635.1 Dromiciops gliroides | reverse complement strand
GGGGAGAGAGGCAATGTATAAAAAGACTAGGAAAACAAGGAGGAGCCAGGTTATGCTACCACATGACCACCTTTCCCTACCAGGAGCTCCCTATCCCTCAGAAGCCTCTCTGCTCCCAGAGAGATGGAAGAACTGACATGACAGAATGGAAGTCTGAATGGGGTGAAACAAGGACTAGAAGCCTTCCCATGGGTAAAATTTGTAATAGGTGCATTTACGAAGTCCTGGTTTGCCTGCTGGTATTTTAAAATCTCATCCCATCCCATCCCAACTTCTGATTTCCTGTGCGATTCCCTCTCAAGTTTGGGCAGTGGACCTACTATGCACTTACTGAAATACACTGCAACAAGTCTACCTAGATTGTTCCAATTTTTGTTATGTTGCTCTAAATGGTTGCAATGCTATCAGAAGCAAATGTTTCTAGGAAGAACCTAGAAATCTCAGTAGAAAGCATATGTACAAGTATATAGAAACAAGGCCATTTTAAAGGAGCCAATGGGTGTTGACTTCTTAGAAATGTCTAGAACCTAGGAAACCTAGTTGAAGGATTTAAGAACAACTACAATAGACATGGAAATAAAAGTCCATGATGTATACACAACTATTTGGCAAAAAAGTATTCCCAGGGGCAGCTAGGTAGCACAGTGGATAAAGCACTGGCCCTGGATTCAGCAGGAACTGAGTTCAAATCTGGCCTCAGACACTTGACACTTACTAGTTGTGTGACCCTGGGCAAGTCACTTAACCCTCATTGCCTAGCAAAAAAACAAAAACAAACAAACAAAAATATTCCTAAAAGGAAACAAGCATTTATTAATCACCTACTATGTGCCAGGTTATATGCTAAACACTATGTAGATATCTCATTTGATCCTCACAATAATGCCTGGGAGGTAAGCATTATTACTGTTCCCGTTTTACAGTTGAAGAAACTTAGACAGACAGCACATATCTAGTAAGGCATCGCACATCTAGTAAATGCCTGGGTTTGGATCTGAACTCAGGTCTTCTTGACTCCAGGCCCAGTGCTTTATCTACCATACCACCTAGTTGCCTCAAAGAAGGCTTTAATTTCTGTTGATTTCCTGTGTAGAGTTAGAAATCTCTAAATTGAGCTGAAGAAATCATATATTGCTATGAGCAATACAGAAATCTGAGTAGAAGACCACTTCCTAAATACCTTTCTATTGCTATTCCTGAACTGTGGGGATAAAAAGATTTTACTATTGATTTCTAGATTGTGTAGCACTGATCATAAATACTCTAGAAGTTTGGGAAGAAGAAATCAGTGTGGGATGGAGTAATCAAGTAAGTTTTCATGGAAATGGTGAGTATGGAGTGGGTCTTGAAGAACATAGCATTTGACAACAAAGCACAGAAGTATGGAAAATACACAGCATTGTGTACCATCGTAACACAATGAACACAATGATGGCCCTGAACCATCAAATTCTAAGAAGACAGAGAAGTGATTTCTTTTAGATTTCCTTTCAAAATGGTGAAAGCAAACAAAGTTTCAACATTAGAAGTGGTAAGATTTAGTTGTATGAAAATTTTACTTTGGTTGAATTATACTGTAGAATAAATATGGGTGTAAACTCACGTAACTCATGTAGGGAGAGACTAGGATGTGAGATGTGATAGCTCTGGCCTCCAGTGAATTCATTATTTGATTAGCAAGATAGGACTCATCCACATGGAATAGTCAACGAATAAATTTTCAGTTGTTGTTCAGTCATTTTTCAGTTGTGTTCAATTCTTTGTGACCCCATTTGGGGTTTTCTTGGCAAAAATACTGACTGCAGTGGTTTGCCATTTCCTTCTCCAGCTCATTTTACAGATGAGGGAACTGAGGCAAATAAGATTAAAGTGACTTGCCCAAGGTCACACAACTAGGAAGTGTGTGAGGCTGTATTTGAACTCAGGGAGATTAGTATTCCCATCACTCTATCCACTGCCCCACCCAGTTTCCCAATGAATAATTTAGTGTGTAATATTAAGAATTCTGGGGGCGGCTAGGTGGCGCAGTGGATAAAGCACCGGCCCTGGATTCAGGAGTACCTGAGTTCAAATCCGGCCTCAGACACTTGACACTTACTAGCTGAGTGACCCTGGGCAAGTCACTTAATCCCCATTGCCCCGCAAAAAAAAAAAAAAAAAAAAAAAAAAATTAAGAAGAATCAGGGATTCTAGTCCTGACTTTGTCTTGAAATTACTGGGGAGTAATTTTCTCTTTCTGACCCTCAATTTTCTTATTTCTAACATAGAAGTATGTCACTAGATGATCTCTAAGGTGGTCCTGACCCGTTCTATGGTTCTGTGAAATAATGATAGCCACTATTCTCCAACATTTGAAAGATGGGTATTATATTGGTTCAGGTATTCCCCATACTGCTACAAATTGCAGCACCTCTATCACTTAATATATTGGTTTCTGCTACAACATTGTAACAAGGTTAGGCTATTAATAGAATAGGATATGGAAAATGATGAAGAGCTCTTTCAATATTTTTTTTCAATTCAGGATGTAGAGATGGAATACCATAATATAGGGTTTAACCATGATGTAGAACTGGCACCAGTATACATAATTTTGAAGAGTGCTCTTTGGGTTGGATGCAATGCTACAATGTATTTATCAGAACGAATTCAAAACAGCTGTGACATATAAAAGATGATAGCAATTTAAGAAGTCACATTTATACCTGAGAACTTGTTCATTATAATGAGAATTTTGTTAATAAATTGAATTCTACTTTTTTTTTTTTTTTAAAAAAAAAGCTGTTCTAGCCCCAAAAATGTATCATTCCATGGGCAATCTGGTGCTGTGCCTTTCTGGTCCTTGGCTGGCCAAGGCTGGTTCTCAGACAATTGGCCTGTCACTTGGCCTGTGCTCAAAGCCTTTCCAGCTTAGCATGTCTACAAGATCTTGATCTCTGTCATCACAGCCTTCAAGAACTCACGGTCATTTCCATCCCAAGGTGGAAACTCCAAAGGAAGACTTCAGTAGAGTCCTTAGTATGAAATATTTCTGTAGATCGCTTTACAATCACTGTAAACCTTCCTGCCTGCCTGGGGACTGTTGACCATTCTAGAGAAGCTTGAACATAGAATTGACTTTTTTTTTTTCTATTTTACATTTTATTTAGAACCCACTAAGCCTACCAGTGACTTGTTCACTTTATCTTGCTTATACGCTCAATATGAAGTGCCACATAGCACCACTTGGTGGCAGAATTTCTTCAGTTTTGTTTCATCTTGCTAGCATTGTGTTTTTTTTTAATTTATTTTAAAAGGTATTAGTAATAGTTTTTCAAAAAACATCATTGTCACTTTCTAATGATTACTGACACAAATAGAATCTTTTTTTCATAACAATGTACAGTCAAGCAAAACAAATTAATACATTAGCCACATTTGAAAATATGTAGGCCTTAATTCCTAACTTATTGTCTCCTAGATATTTTTCTGACAGCAGTTAGGTGGTACAGTGGATAGCCTGCTTGGCCTGGAATCAGGACGACTCATCTCCCTGAGTTCAAATTTGATCTCACATACTAGCTGTGACTCTGGGCAAGTCACTTAATCTTGATTGCCTCAGTTTCCTC
The DNA here is from genome assembly GCF_019393635.1 of Dromiciops gliroides. NCBI lineage: Eukaryota > Metazoa > Chordata > Mammalia > Microbiotheria > Microbiotheriidae > Dromiciops > Dromiciops gliroides. Next base: position 297,484,309 of record NC_057862.1, on the reverse strand, counting down.
ATCTCTAAAATGAACTGGAGAAGGAAATGGCTAAACCACTCTTATTATCTTTGCCAAGAAAACCCCAAATGGGTTCACAAAGAGTTGGACACAACTGAACCACAACAATCTCTTTTTTGATAGGCAGGAAACATACTTTGCCATCGCTGCATCAATCAGAGTTCTGAAATCTCAATCTTGTGGACCTTTATTTACATAATTGTAGTCACTGTTTAAATTATTCTGCTTGCTTCTTTTTTTTTCCTCTTTGCATTTTGTTATTTTTAATTTTGTTTTTTTCAATTAACAAGCATTTTTATCTCCCTGTTGCTTCCCCCTTAATTAAAACCAAAGTAAACCTTTATAACAAGTATGCATATTCAAACAAAACAAACTCTATCATACAAAAACATCTATCTTCTCATTACTTCTTTCAGATCTGAACTCAGGTCTTCCTGATTCCAGTCCTGATGCTCTATCTACTGGGACACCTACTTGCCTTTAGTATGAATCCAGAGTTCAAATCAGCCTCAGACACTTACTAGCTGTGTGACAGGGCAAGTCACACAACCCCTGTTTGCCTAAGTTTCCTCATTTGTAAAGTGGAGATAATAATAGAATTTGCCTCCCAGTGTTATTGTGAGGATTAAATGAGATAATAATTATAAAGTATGTAGCACAGTTCCTGGCACATAGTAAGGGTTATATTAATGATATTTGTTTATAATAATAATTATTATTATTAGAATTTTTTAAAGAGAGGGATGACCATAATCCCCTAAAAGCACATTTAGAAGAGGTAAACAAGAAAGGTTGGGGACAACGAGTGTGGAATATTACATATTTTGTTAGATGTGGTTGATATGTTGATTGGTTTTTCAGATTTTTTTTCATTTTTTAATCTTACTTATAAGGGAATGTCCACTGGCTAAGAAATAGATAATCTGGAAATGAATGTAATTTAAAAACAAAAGGCACCAACAAAATTGTTTCAAAAAGAGATGGGCAGGGGCAGCTAGGTGGCGCAGTGGATAGAGCACCGGCCCTGGAGTCAGGAGGACCTGAGTTCAAATCTGGTCTCAGACACTTGACACTTACTAGCTGTGTGACCCTAGGCAAGTCACTTAACCCCAATTGCCTCACTAAAAAACAACAAAAAAACAAAACAAAAAAACAAACAACAAAAAAAAAGAGATGGGCAAGGGAACTACATTATGACTACATACTTCATAAGTAATGAAACAATGCCAGTACTAAATATCCATGCACCAAATGGCATAGCATCTAAATACTTAAAGGAAAAGCTAATGAAAATACAGGGAAAAATAGAAAGTTAATAACTGCTGGGTACCTCAACGTGACCCTTTGAGGCCTAGACAAATTTAACAGAAAGAGAAGCAACAAAGAAGTTAAAGACCTGGATAGAATTTTAGAAAATGTAAATATGCTAGCCTTCTGCCAATTAGTGAGTGAGATTCAAAAGCAGCACATGCTTTGCATGGCACTTTTACAGAAACCGAACATGCAGGTCGGGTGCAAATAATTCATTAACAAATGCAGAAAATCAGAAACATTAAACTTATCCTTTATAGTCTGCAGGTAATAAAACATATAATCAATAAGGGATATTTGAAGAAAGGAGTCATATTGAAATGAAGGCCAAATAATATAATACTAAAGAATTTGTGTATTAAAGAACAAATCATAGGAATAATAAATGAATTTAATCGAAGAAAGTTATAACAATGAGACAATAAACCAACACATTTGAGATGGACAAAGAAGTCCTTAGGGGAAAAGTTTTATCTGTTGTAAGGGTAGGGTTGATTAGATCAATCACTTCATCCCACTTAAAGAAACTAATAGGATGCAATCCCCCTGATACATTTATCAGGTGAGAACTTCTTTATGGAATCAACTAATCAATCAAAGATATTACACTATTCACTTTAATCAATTTGGAAGGAGCAAAAGCCACTGGATTAAGTAAAATGAGGCTACCCAGGAAATGTTTTGGAATTGGTTGAGGAGACAGCCATGTCCTGTGGGGTTTGGGTTAAATTTGCTGTTATTTAGTCGTTTTTCAGTCATGTCCGACTCTTCATGACCCCTTTTGGAATTTTCTTGGCAAAGATACTGGGGCAGTTTGTCATTTCCTTCTCCAGCTCATTTTAGAGACAATAAACTCAGAGGCAAACAGGGTTAAAGTGATTTGCCCAGCCCCACACAGCTACTGTCTGAGGCTGGATTTGAACTCAGATCTTCCTGATTCCAGACCTAGTGCTCTATACACTGTGCCGCCTAGCTTCCCAGGGTAAAATAGGCCAGTTGAAACCCAAAATACCAATGGCAGGACAGCCTAGAGAAATGAGCAGCTTCAGTTAACCTCCTGAAAAGGAATTGTTTGAGGAATAGAAAGGGGAAGTTGGAGAGGAAAGCCTCTGTCTCCTCTCCTTGAGCAGAAGATGACCTGGTGAACTTCAAAAGTTGTATTACTTTGGACTTCCCATGGGTCAGTCAGTCAATAAGCATTTATTAAGTACCTATTAAGTGCCAGGCACTGTACTAGGCTCTGGAGATACCAAGTCATAACTGTGGCTGACGGCATCAGCTAAAGACAACCTGGTCACCCTTAGGAAAAGCAGCTTCAGGATATTAGAAAGAGTCCAGCAAAAAGCTCCACTGCACCCAATGGGATCTTCATGAGCACTCCAGGAAGGAGGAAACCTTGTCCTAGGTACCTGTCCTGCTAATCCAGATGTAGGTTTCAAGAGTGAGCCCAGAGCCTGTGTTAAAACTCTAAATACTTCCATCAGCAAAAGAAGAAACTAATGAATTGGACATTCAGCTCCCCAAATTGGAAGGCCAATAAAATTTCAAAGCCTGAATATAACCCAAGAAAAACATTCTCTTTGAATTTAGGCTCATGATACAAAGAAAAGGCTTAACATCATAGCACATGGAATGTTAGAGTTAGAAGGGGGTCCTAGCATTATTGAACACAGAGTGTTAGATCTGGAAGGGACCATAGACATCACCTCTCCTAATTCCCTCATTATAACAGATGAGGAAACCACACTGCAGAAAGAGGAAAGCAATTCAGTCTAATAAACATTTACTACTTACATGTTATATGCAAGGAACTGCGTTATGTGCTGACACAAACCAAATAGGTCAAGAAGTTTATTTCTCTTGGAAGCAGAGCACTGTGATGGAAAGGTCATTGGGTTTGTTACCATAGCCTTGCTTTGGTGTTTCATCTCATTTGGTTCCAAAGAACCTATTCACTGTTTCACTGTTCAATGAATTAAATTCTATATATGAGGTAAGAAGAAAAAGAGTTTTCATCTTCACTTTGGCACTCACTACCTGCGTGACCTTAGGCAAATTATTTGATTTCACTTCTCTGGGCCTCAGTTTCCATATCTGTAAAAGGAATGGGTATGGCAAAATTATTTCTAAGATCTCCTCCAGCTCTCATATTCTATGTTTTGAAGTTGTCTCCAACTCTAATATTCTATGATTCTAGATCACCCTGTGAGTGGCATCTGGCATAAAGCACCATATTGGAGAATGAAATATACAAATGTCTAGTGTGAGAGCGATAATTTCCTAGGGTGGGTTGGTAGATCCCTTGGTGTAGGATCCAGAGGGCATTGTAGGTGAAAAGGAGTAGGGTTGGTAAGAAGAAAAGACATGGACCATCTACTTCAGTGGTTCCCATAATTTTTTCACCCATGAACTTCTTTCCACAACAATAAGAAAGTTTTGTGACCCCCCCTCCCAGGGTAATTTAACACATTACTCATAATGTTCTTTTAGTTGTATTCACTGAATACTTAAAATAACTATAATTGTCTTATAAAACTCTGGATTAAAATTTACATTATATAAATGTAAAATAAAAAATTTATTCTGCTCACAAATACAAAAACTCTAAATATAAACCTATAATGTTCTAATTATAAATAATTATAAATCTTTATGTGGAAAATTCTATTAATCGAAAATTATCCAGCAAGCCTCATATGCTTATTATTATCTGCAAGACTTCATTTTTATTTATTTTTAAAAATAAATTTTGTTGATTATAAATAACATTTTTAATGAAATAAGTTACAACTTTGAAGATGTTTATATAATGATTATATGCATATATATGTACATATACTTAAGATATATTTCACATTTATATATATACATTTATGTTTTTATATATATTTCAATATTAGACTCTCTGATTTGAACAAACTTTTACAATATGTGGCTCAACACCAAACAAAAATAGTCTTAAATCTAGTTCTTCATTGAGTTTATTTCTGTATTTTGATTTTAAAATGGATATAAGGTGAAAATGTCTTTTCACACAAATATATAGCAGAATGTGTTATGAGAATTTTACAAGATCTCAATGAGAAATGAAAATTCATTTTTCATTTTTTGCCCTCTAACCAACCTATGAAAATGAACAGTTAGTTATGAAATAAAATATTTATTTTTCTACTAGCTAATGAAAAACACTATTAAATTTTAAATGAGCTTAAATGAAATTGCATTAATTGCTTTTTTAAAAACGTGTTTATATGTAAATTAAACTTTGTAAAGAAATAGTCTCTTAAGTCTTAAGACTTTCTTCTTTTCCACTACTGACACACTAGCTACATTTTCACAGAAACTCCACTGAACAACTGACCAGTGCTGCAAACTAGTTCATTTGAAAATCTGCCAGATGGAAGAAAAAGAACATAAGTGGAAGATAAATTTAAATCAGAAAACAGCCTTAATACTGGAATGGCAGGTAATATAAAGTTGGTTTCTACAGAACGTTTGTGATAGTGCATGTTGATTTCAAAGTTTGGCTTGTAAAGCACATCCCCAAGAATCATGGTTTTCAAACAACCTGACATTTATGCTGCAAGAATGCAAATATTTGTAACATCTTGATCATGTGATTATATGGCTGCTGCAGTACAACAACAGGGCAAGAGACAGGAATGAGGGAGCTACTCTGGGGCAGAATACAGAATCCAACTGAGGATGTGTGCATGCATCCAACTATCAATTGGTAATCTGTTTGTGCATGAATGTAAAAACCCTTGTAGTTTGCACACTGTTTGGAAACAATTTGATGACCAGTAGAGAAACTGCAAGAACATGATGTGCTAGGTTAAAAATAGTCAGAATCTGATACACTGCAGAAACACCAAAATTGTTATGCATGCATTATCATTACAGTTATGAATTTCTGTACAAATAAACCTACAATGCTTCATTTGTGTATATGCTTGTTGTCATTGAGGGGAAATACATTTTAACATAATTTTAACAAATAATTTAACATATTTACTACTTAAGGTAGTAGTAACATTAAGGAATCTCTAGTGCAAATCCCATTGGGGAAACTATAGGAACTATTGATCTACTTTATCACTTGGCAGAGGACTGGATTGATTTCTGTCCCTACTTCAATGTTCAGGTTTGTGACTTCATGATGCAAATGCTCCCTTCCTCTGAGGAACTTCCCTAATTTCTCTGGTTTCAGCATATAAAACAATAGGACCATGGAATTTAGATCTGGAAAAGACCCTGTATGATCTATTACAATTACCTCATTTTACAGAAGAAGAAACTGAGGTCCAGTGAGAGGATCATAGATCTAGAGCCATAAGAGAACTTAGGGGACATTAAGTGCAACCCCCTCATTTTGTAAACAAGGAAAAAGGGAAGGGAAGAAGCATTTATATCGTGTTTAAATTGTGCCAGGCTATGTTTTACAAATATTACTTCATTTGATCCTCACAACTCTGTGAGGTCGATGCTGTTATAATCTCCATTTTTCGGTAGTGAAAACTGAGGCAAACTGAAGATAAGTGACTTGCTCAGGGTTACAGAGTTAGTAAGTGCCTGAGCCAGATATGAATTCAGATCTTCCTGTATAAGATAAGGCCCAACATTCTACCCACTGTACCATCTACCTGTCTGAGAAATGGGAGTGAGATTGAGAGCTGTTAAGTGCCTTGTCCAAGGTCACACAGCTAATAAGTGTCTGAGGCAGGATTTGAACTCAGGTATCACTGAGTTCAATGACTGAGCTCAAGTCCCATGCCAATGAATAAACTTTCCCAAATCTCATAGAAGTTAGGATCTGAACCAGGTTTTCTGGATCCTTTCAGAGATTCTTACTTATAATATTACTAGAATTATTTTATCAACTGACAATTTATCCTTGTGGACAAGATGGATTATGGGTTAGATGCATTAAATTGACTGAAGCAGTTGGTAGTTGGATTTTTGTTTGTTTGTTTTTTTGGTGAAGCAATTGGAGCTAAGTGACTTGCCCAGGGTCACACAAATAGTAAGTGTTAAGTGTCTGAGGTCAGATTTGAACTCAGGTCCTCCTGAATCCAGGACTGGTGCTTTATCCACTGCACCACCTAGCTGCCCCAGTTGGTAGTTTTAAAAGTGGAAAAATAATAGTTAAAGTGAATTAAAAACTGGCTGCTGACTGGACCCAAAGGATAGTTATCAATGGTTCTGTATCAATTTGAATCTCTCTTGGCTTTGTACTATTTAACATTTTTAATCAATGACTTGTAATAAAGGCATGTTTATCATATTTGCAAATGACATAGAGCTGGGAAGGATAGATAACATGTTGGATGACAGGATCCAAAAAGATTTGAGACACTAGAATGTGTGTGTGGGTCAAAGCAAATAATGAAATTTAATACAGATAAACACAATGCCCTTCTCTTAGGTTTAAAAAACAGTTTCACACTGACACAATGGGAATCTGTAGCTAGAGAAGTATGTGAAGATTAGAGGGACTGCAGTGTGAGTCAAAAGGGCAACACAGCAGGCAAAAAGGTATCCCAGATAGTATTACCAAGGGCATAGAAAAAGGAATATGACCTGATAACCACCTATGCAGGTACCACAGTCACCATGTCCTTCCCAGCCACAGTTCCTGAAGACCCACCAAGAAAGTTCTCTCCGCCAAAGTCCTTCATATTGTTAAAAGTTTCAAGGTCAAAATTGTCATGATTTTATCCACTGAAATGACATGAAATAAGATGTATTTGTATGTCAACCTTGTTTCCCTTCTACAGTCTAGCCAAACTGGACTATGCCATCTAGATCACCAGACCTTACCACCTGCCCTGCCCTTGAACTTTCCCATATGTGTTCTATTATTATTATTATTATTAATTATTATTATTTTTGCGGGGCAATGAGGGTTAAGTGACTTGCCCAGGGTCACACAGCTAGTAAGTGTTGAGTGTCTGAGGCCAGATTTGAACTCTGGTCCTCCTGAATCCAGGGCTGGTGCTTTATCCACTGTGCCATCTAGCTGCCCCCTCCCATTTGTATTTTAGCCCTCTATTGAAGGGGCTCCTCACATCTTCTGCATCATGGACCCCTTTGGCAATCTGGTGAAGGCTGTAGACTTCATGTGAGAATAGTATTTTTAGAAGCATAAAATAAAATACATAGACTTACAAAGGAAACTGAAGACTATAAAGTAAAGACTTAATTTTTTTCTCATTCAAATGGATAGATCCCCTCCAATATACACATGAAATTTTAGGGGAGCCATAACCCCCAGGCTGGGAAACCCTACTTTATTAGAACATGAGCTCCTTGAAAATAAGTATTGTCTCACTTTTATACATATACATGTATATATTCATGATATCATACATGGGCATATATGACATGTACATATATAATTACAGTGTTGTACATTGTTGTTGTTCAGTTGTTCAGTTATGTCAGACTCTTCATGACCCCATGGATCATAGCATGCCAATACTGTCTACAGAGTTTTCTTGGCAAAGATACTTGAGTGATTTGCCATATCCTTCTGCAGGTAATTGAGGCAAACACAGGTTAAGTGACTTGCACAGGGTCACATAACTAGTAAGCATCTGAAACTGGATTTAAACTCAGGGCTTCCTGACTCTAAGCCCAAAGCTCTATCCACTGAACCATTTAGCTGCCCCAATTGTACATTTTGTTGTTGTTCAGTCATTTCAGTAAATTCTGACTCTTCATGACCCCATTTGAGGGTTGTTTTTGTTTTTTAATTTTATTTGAGATTTCCTTGGCAAAGATACTGGAGTGGTTTGCCATTTCCTTCTCCAGGTCATGTAAAGATATCCCCCAGCAGAATGGGCAGATGAGCAGAATTTGGTCCAATGGCCATGAAGGCAGCTGAAGCAGGTTCTGTGGAGGGATTGGAGCTTGGTCAGACACTGAAGACACCAAGGTCATCCGCTGCATTCTAGGCCATCACAAATTGTTTTGACTTTTGTCCTGTCACTAGACTTTTTATGACTCTGGAAGAGAGTGAGGCTACCGACTTTGTGAAACTCCACCTCACTTGAATCTAATTCACAGCCAAGTCAAGACATCACCCTGTGACATCATTGGTCCCCTTCTAAATGATGGATGAACAGCACAGATGAGGAAACTGAGGCAAACAAGGTTAAGTGACTTGCTAGGGTCACACCGCTATTAAGTGTCCTGAGGTGGGATTTGAACTCAGTTCTTCCTGACCCTAAGCCTGGAACTCTATTTACTGTACTACCTAGCTGTCCTTGCAGTTTCATATGCTGTTTTGCATTTTAAGTGATTGGGTAGCAATGGGAATGAGTTGTGAAGGAAAACCATGAAATCTCTTTCCCTAGAGACCCTTAAAACAGAGAAATAACTTTCTTAATGGGACAGTTTAAATTCAGTACTGTTTTAAGGTAGAAGGATAGACTTAATGAATTGTAGAGGTCCATTACACTCTGGGAAGTATAGAAACAAATGTTCCTTTTAATCATTAACAGGCCTATATTTGGAGACTAAAAAAATATATAATCCTAAAGAGTGAATGAGTCTAAGAGTTAGTTGGGTAGTGCAGTAGATAACATGTGGGACTTGAAATCTGGAAGACCTGAGATTTTTACTAGCAGGAGTATTATTAGTATCTGCCTTTTACAAATAAAGGCACTGAGGCATAGAGAGATTGAGCAAGCAACTTGCCAAAGGTCATAGAATTATAGACAGCAAGATTTGGAAGGGATTTTACAGTTCATCTAGTCCTACCCCCTCATTTGACAGATGGGGAAACTGAGGTCTATTGAGATGAACTGACTTGTCCATGCTCACACATATGGTGGCAGAGCTGGGATTAGAACCTAGATTCTCTGGCCCCTAGTACAGCAATCTTTCCATTGTACCACATTCTCATTAAGTGGCCAAGCTCCTACGGCTTGAACCCAGGTTTTCTGACACCAAGTTCTATGTTTTTCCCACTGTACTACAATATATTCTTTAATATCTTCAGACCTCACCACAATCTTCTCATCTGTATAGGGAGAGCAGTTGTACTAAGTGATCTTTAAGGTACCTTCAATATCTAAATTCTACGATACTAATAGGGAAGATTAGGCCAGTAATGTTGTTGTTGTTGTTCAGTTGTATTCAGTCATGTCTGACTCTTCATGACTTGATTTAGGGTGTTTTGGAAGAGATACTAGAGTGGTTTGCTATTTCCTTCTCCAACTCATTTGACAGATGAGGAAACTGAGGCAAACAGGATTGATTAAGTGACTTGCCCAGAGTCACACAGCTAGGGAGTGTGTGAGGACAGGTTTGAACTCAGGAAAATCAGTCTTCCTCACTATAAGCCTGGTACTCTAGCTACTGCTCCACCCAACTGCCCCTGGGCCAGTACATACATAGAAAAACATCAGGTTGACTTTTGGAGGGGAGGCATATCTATAAGATCTTTAGAGTTTAAAAAGCCTCTATTTCCTCTAGTAGGTAGATGATGAGCTCCATACTGGACAGCCTGGAAACTTTGTATATTATTGCTCTCTAATGTTTTTTTTTCCCCTCTAATGTTTTTCTTTTTAATATTGTTTTCTCATTTTCAGATCAAGGCCACTGGCTTCACATGCAAGGACCAGGTTACTTGGTGATGGCAAATACAATAGACACTAGAAACTATTCTTGTGGTCACAAGATTGTGGGGGTAATTCTTCCCCCTAGAGATGTTGTGGTTTGTGGTTAAGGATAATCCTTTCCATTCGGCTTTCAGTTCCCTATTTCTTCTCTGATCATCAGAGAGCCCCTGGGGATATTTTCTCTAAGCTCCATAGGCAGTCTGAATATTAAGAAGCCCTTTAAAAATGTTTTCTAGCTGTGTGATTCAGTATAAGTCACTGCATCTCTCACTCTCTCTGTTCTTCTCTATAAGGGTGTTGGACCAGGAGAGCTCTAAGGCCCTTTCCACTTATAACATTGTTATGTACAATTATTCTAAAGGTCCTCTGGATCTGAAATTAACAGAATCAAGAGATAATATCATGGATTAGAGAGAGTGCTAGATTTGGAGTCAGAAAACCCTGAGTTCAAATCCCATCTCTAGTATTAGTGTGTGATCTTAGGAAAGTCACATGACCTCTTTTTAGGGTGGGGGGAACTTTCTTCTTCTTCTTTTTTTTTTTTTTTGGCAGGGCAGTGGGGGTTAAGTGACTTGCCCAGGGTCACACAGCTAGTAAGTGTCAAGTGTCTGAGGCCGGATTGGAACTCAGGTACTCCTGAATCCAGGACCGGTGCACCACCTAGCCACCCCATTTATTCTTTTAAAAAAATTTTATTTATTTTATTTTTAATTTATGAAATAAAACAAGAGTTTCCATAACATAGTAGAATTTTAAAAAGATTGCACATGAAACTGCAACTCTATTATGTACAACTTTCTATTGCTTTAAAATATATAATTAAGTTATCATGCAAATTTCTCTTTTTTTTCCCTTCTCCCCCTTCCCTCCCCACATTGACTTAGTTTTCTTATCTGCAAAATGAGGGAATTATTGTCGATGACCTGGAAAATCCTTTCTAACTCTAAATCTAAAGTCTTGTGATTCCATGACTCAAAGCATTTCAGAGGTGGAATGGAATTCAGCAATCATCTAGTTACCCCAAAAGAATTCCCACTACGACATATGTGGCATGTGCTCAAACAGTCTTAAACATCTCCAAAGAAGAGGAGTCCATTATCTCTTGTTGCAACCCATACCACTTTTGGATAGCCCCAGTGTGAGGAAGTTGTTTCTTTACATGCATCAGAATTGTCTCTTGCATTTTTCACCATTTACTCCTGGTTCTGGCTCCTGGGGCCAAGCAAAACAACTCAGCATGACCTCCCTTCACATATTTGAAAACAGCTATCATAATTGCAGCCCTCTTCCCACCCCTACCCCCTAGTCTTCTCTTTCCAGGCTAATCATACTCTTGTTCATCAAACTGATCATCAGATGGCATGAACTTGAAACCCTTTGCCATCCTCAGGATCCTCAACAGATCATTTGTACTTCCTAAAATGTAGGCCTTAGAACAAGACACCATATTCCATGTATGGTTTGACTAGGATAGAGTACTAGGGACTACCACTTCCTCGTTTCTGAATTCAATGCGTCTCTTCAATGCCTGCACACAAAGGTTGCATTAGCTTATTTAGTTTTCTATATCTCATTGTTGACTTATTTTGAGCTTGGAGTCTGCTAAACCCTTGCAGATATCTTTTTAAAGGAATTACTGTTTAACGATGCTTCTCCCAGCTAGTATTTATGAGTTCAATTTTTTGAACCCCCAAATAAGATTTTAAATTTGTCTTATGATACTACATCTTATTAGATTCAGTCCAATTCTTCTAACCAGTCAAGATATTTCTGGATCCTGACAGTTAAATAGTGCATTAGCAAATCTTCCTAGCTTTATGCAACATACAATTTTAAAAAAAGTTTGTTGTTGTTTTTTGCATTTTTTATACTGTAGTTATTTCCATATGTATCCTTGCCACACAACATCAAACCCTCCTCTGTAATGAAGAAAATATAGTTTAAAAAAATCCCCACCATTTGCAAATTTGATAAGCATAGCAGACATTCCTTTATCTAACATTATTATGCAAATATCATATAGCTTATAGCCTGAACAAATCCCTGGGGTACTCCACTAGGAGACCTCCTTTCAAATTAACACTGAATCATTACTGATTACTCGTTGGGTCTGGTCCATCTACCAGTTATTAATCCATTCACTTGCACTTTCATCTAGGTCACAGCTCTCCATCTTTTCTGAGAAAACAGTATGAGCTACTTTATATAATTTCTAGACCAAGGCTTAAAATATAGGAATGTGAATATACTGGCCATTTCACTTAGGAACAAGTGGTAAGAATGTATTTGTTTGCTTATAAATCTAACAAAAAGAGCCTTAAAATGAAATGAACAGGGAAGGAAAGAAATGCCTATGTATGTCTACCAAGATGGAGGCCATCAAAAGTTGCTACATAGAAGAAAGAATAGCAGTTAAGATAGCCAGTAAACATTTAAAGCACCTTCCTCTATAAGGAAAAGAGGGATATGCATATACCCTTCTCTGGGGCCAGACTTGGACATTTAAATTTTACAACATTTAGCCTCATTTTGTTGTCCTTTTAGAAACATTGTTAGAGTCATATATATTTTTCCTTGGTTCTTCTTACTTGATGCCAATCCATCTTCCCATGTTTCTCTAAATTATTATTTTTTTCAGGGCAATGAGGGTTAAGTGACTTGCCCAGGGTCACACAGCTAGTAAGTGTCAAGTGTCTGAGGCTCTCTAAATTCTTTATATGTCCATTACATTTAAGCACAAAAATGTGTTTGGCTATTACTCTATCAATGGACATTTACTTTTTTTTTTGGACACTTACTTTTTACCCACTTCTTTGCTTCTATGAAAAAGGCTACCATGAAATGAAATTTTGATACATAGATAGATAGATAGACAGACAGATAGATGGAACCTTTCTTTCTATCTTTGGCCTCCTTTGAATATATGCCTATAGTGGGATTTTTTAGGTGAATGAGTATGGGGATTTCATTTTGTTTTTTTTTAGCATAATTCAAAATTGCATTACAGAATGGCTAGACAAACTCACAGTTCCATCAGTAGTATATTAATGTACCTGTCTTTCTGCAGTGTCTCTAACATGCACTATTTCTATAGCTGTCATCTTTGCTAATTTTCTGGGTATAAGATAAAACCTCAGAATTGTTTTGATTTACATTTTATCATTAGCAATTAAGAACAATATTTTACATGGTTATTAATAGTTTGCAATTTATCTTTTGAGAATTTCATCTCTTTTGGACAATTATCCATTAAGGAAATGGATTTTTGTCATATTCATTTGTTACTTTCCAATATATATCTTGAATATCAGAGCTTTATCAGAGGTATTTGATTCTAAATTTTTACATAGTCATTGATTTTCATTCTTTCCCTTATGACATTGATTTTATTTGTGTAAAGGTATCTCAGTTTCATATGGTAATCGTTACCAATTGAATCTTTCATGGTCTCTAATCTTTTTTCTTTTTTGGTTAAAAATCATCAGCAGTATTATATGTTATGGAGTTAAGTGAGGTAATCCAGGAGCCACAGAAGGGAAACATTTTTCAGAGGATATTTGGATGAAGATCAATGGAAGGAGAAACAGAAGCAAGTTCCTTACCATAGTCTGCTACAAACCATCTGGACAACAAGAAGAAATAGATGAGGAGCTTGGGGAACATATTACAAGTCTGACCCATAGGCATGATATAGTAGTGATGAAGAGTTAAAAGTATTTAAACATCTGCTAGAGTCTCTCTCTCTCTCTCTCTCTCTCATCTCTCTCTGTCTCTGTCTCTCTGTCTCTGTCTCTCTCTCATCTCTCTCTGTCTCTGTCTATCTCATCTCTCTCTGTCTCTGTCTCTCTCTCATCTCTCTCTGTCTCTGTCTTTCTCATCTCTCTGTCTCTGTCTCTCTCTCATCTCTCTCTGTCTCTGTCTCTCTCATCTCTCTCTGTCTCTGTCTCTGTCTCTGTCTGTCTGTCTCTCTCTGTCTCATTCTCTCTCCCCCTCTATCTCTCTCTCTCTGTCTGTGTGTCTCTATGACAAAAGCAAAGCAGCTAATAACTTCTTGACTTGTGTTAATCACCATTTTATCTTTTAAAAAGTAGAGGAAAAATGAGAAAGACTATTCTGACTGTCTCACTAAGATGAAGGAATTGGTTGCCAAGTGGAAATGATGGGAACCCTGAGGGGGTCGTGAACATTTCCTTCCTAGAATTTGTGATAGAGAAGAAAGTCAAGTCTGAAATATACTCCTTATTTGGGAGAATAGATTTCAAATGTTCACACTAAGCAAACTTAAAAGTGATACTGACACAGAGAATAAAGTTTTCAGCCCTCAGCCTGCCCCTAAGGACCAAGCCCATATGCTGGAGTAAAACAAGTGCTTGATTTTGTTTCAGAAAATCTGGATTCTAATCCCAGCTCCAAAATTATTTGAATAATCTAGGAGGCAAGAAGCCTGGCATGGCAACACTTGAAGAGGAATTTAGTTAAGATAAAAATCAAACAAAAACAGAAAGACTGCAGAAAATCCAACAATATAACCCAACTATATTATGGCCTTTGAAGAAATGCAGAGAGAGGAACTCGTACACTTAAAATGGCTAAATCACAGAAGGCTTCTTGAAAGTAGTAACACATATTGCTTGGCAGAAAGAAATGGGGAGAGTGGTGTGTGTCTGCATGCGCATGGGAAAACATGAGTTCCGATTCTGGCTCTGCTCATTACTAAGCTGTGTAACCTTGGGCACATCTGGTCATTCTCCCTGCCACAAGTCTCTCCCCACTCCAGGCCATTTTCTGCTCAGCTATCAAAGCTACCAAGCCTAAATTCTGACCATGTCACACTCAATAAATTCCAGTGACTCCTATTGCCTCTAAGATCAAATACAAAATTCTCTGTTTGATGTTCAAAGCCCGTCATAACCTGCCCTCCCCCTACCCCTTTCCCATCCCCTTTTCTAGTATTCTTATACCTAATGCTTCTCACCCCAGTATACTCTATGATCCAGTGACACTGGCCTCCTGGCTGCTCCTCAAACAAGAATGTCCATCTCCTGACTCTGGGCATTACACTCCTGGAAAGTTCTCCTTCCTCTTTTTTTTTTTTTTTGGTGAGGCAGTTGGAGTTAAGTGATTTGCCCAGGATCACACAGCTAGTGTCAAGTGCATGAGGACGCATTTGAACTCAGGTCCTCCTGACTCCAGGCCCAGTACTCTATCCACTGCACCACCTAGCTTCCCCTTGATTTACTTTAAATCTCAGCTACAATCCCACCTTGCGCAGGAAGCCTGTCTTAATCTCTCTTATTTCTACTGCCTTCCCTCTGTTGATTATTTCCAATGTTTCCTCTCTGTATCTTTTTTGTATGGAGTTGTTTGAATCTTTTTTCCCCAATTAAGCTGTGAGTTCCTTGAGAGCAGGGGAAAGGTTTTTTCCTGCTTTTGTATCCCTAGCAGGCCTAGAAGAGATTTCAATTGTATCAGACAACCTTTGGTACTTCAGAAACAGAACTTCACAGGCTAGGATCCTGGGCAATAAATTATTGTGTATCCCTCCCCTTCCCCCCTCCCAAACCCCTCTCTCTTTATAGGCTGTCCTCTCATGTTTTTCCAGTGTGGCCTGTTGTAGGTGCTTGATAAAAATGTTTATTGACTGACTGCTCTGAACCTCAATTTCCTTATTTGTAAAATGAAGAGGTTGGCTACACGACCTTCTAAATTCCTTCTAGCTCTAAATCTATGAGCCTATGTTTCTATATGCAGACTCAAAGAATTAGTTCCAGGCTCTCATTTTGTAACCATGACAATAGCAGTAACAATAACAATAACAGCAAAAACCAACTTGCATGTTGCTAGTTTTACCAAGATTTTTCTTCACAGCAACCCTGTGAGGTAAGTTAGACTAAGTATTTTCTGGATGAGGAAACTGAGGTCCAGACAGGTGAATCAATGGGTTTGTCCAGAGTTACCAGACAGGAAATATTAAGGGGTTGAGGTCTGCCTACTCTCAGTCTAGTGTTCATTCCCTTCCTTCTCCCCACAACAGATCTTAGAGGCCTTTCTCTGAGTGAATGGCTCAGAAGAGCTAGATTTTAAGAATAGGTCCAGATTGGATTCAGAGAACCACATCCATCCCTGAATGGGCTGGTAGCCCGAACCCAGTGAGGAGAGATCTCTGGGTTCCAGCCCAGCAGCGAATCAACTAGGCCATTGGAGTAAGAAGGGAAGGGAAAGTCCCCTCTCCACTTGAGTGAAATCCAAGGGAGACAAAGAACTGGGAACAAGTCCCAAAAGCAAAGTGTGCAAAAGAAAGGGGTTGGAGTGGGGAGGGGATGGAGCCATTCCCACAGCTTTATAGACTGCCCAGGAGGACATGCTCTTGACTCTCTGGCTGATAGGTTATCTTTAGTTTATACTCCCTAACCTTGTTGCTGGGAACTAATGAGGAATTGCTGCAGAGCAGTATGGCTTTGGGAAGACACATTACTGTGGTGGCTTTTCATGTGTACCTGTGTCTGTTCTCCTATGTTGCATAGAGACCCTGGGAGATATTTATGCATTAGAAACTCCCTGGGCCTTATTGTGGAGAATACAATGTCTGGGTCAAAAAAATACAACTGAACACTTGACAACATCTTCTGAACTTTTCTGTATTCTCTCCAGAGTGTCTGCTGCAGGGGAGAGGCCACTGGGCCTACCTATGGCTTCTATTCATAGTTACTAGTTCTGATCTCTGGGTCCAAACAGAATGGGTCTAATTAATTTTCTGCATTATAATCCTTTAAATATTTGAAAGGAATGATCATTTCCCCTCTAATTATTCTCTTTTCACCAGTTTCTCACATAATGTGGTCTCCAGTGACTTCAATATTCTCCTTTGAGCATTCTGCGACTTGTCAAGGGAGAGCCCTTCCTAAAACAAAGTGTCCAGAGGCCAAACAGTACTTTAGATATGAACTAACCTGGGCAAAGGATGATGGAATTATCTATCCTTTCCCTTGTTTTGGACACTATGCCTCTATTAATGCAGCTTAGGATAACGTCAGTTTTTTGGCTGCCACATCACATTACTGACTCATATTGAGTCGGCAATCCACCAACCTCCCTCTTCCCTCCCCCCTATTCTGTCCCCTTCCCTGCCCCACCCCCCAGGTCTTTTTCCACATGAGTTGTTGTCTAACTATGTTCCTCCTTCATCCTGTTGTAGTGTAGTTGATTTATTGGAACCAAGCTTAGGACTTCACATTTATCCCTGGAGTGTTGGAAGGCACTTTATCATCATAAAACATAGAATGTCAAAGCCAGAATGCAGACTGCTGGAGTTGGAAGGAAACTTGGAGAGTCGCTAGTCCTGACACTTTATTATATAGAAGAGATAATCATTCAAAGAAAGAAGGCTTTTTTGTCCAAGATCACATAATGAGTCAGTTGCAGAGCAAAATTAGAATCCAACTCTTCTGACTCCTGGCCCAGAATTCTTTCACTTACATAAGACAACCATTGTTGCTTCAGAAACTGACCTTCATAAGCTGGAATCCTGGGCAGCAAATGATTGCTACCCTCCCCCCCCCCCACCCTATAATAAAGAAAAGCTTTCTCTTTATAGGCTGTCCTCTCATATCCTTCCAGCATGGCCTGGCTGACTTTGTCCTCAGTAAAGACTCAATGGTCTGCATCGAACATTCTGGAAATGATGGCAGAGAGAACAATCTAATAACCTAGTGTTATATGATTTCTCCAGGAGTCAACAAGAAGTATATCATCCCCTTCGACATGATCTCCTCTTCTCTTATCTCTATAAGCAGGGATTCTTTGTTTTGTTTTGGTTTATTTTTTTGCGGGGCAATGGGAGTTAAATGATTTGCCCAGGGTCACACAGCTAGTAAGTGTCAAGCGTCTGAGGCTGGATTTGAACTCCGGTACTCCTGAATCCAGGGCCAGCGCTTTAACCACTGTGCCATCTAGCTGCCCTGTAAATTAATTCTATTTTTTTTTTTTGGTGGGGCAATGAAGGTTAAGTGACTTGCCCAGAGTCACACAGCTAGTGTCAAGTGTCTAAATCCGAATTTGAACTCAGGTCCTCCTAAATCCAGGATCGGTGCTATATCCACTGTGCCACCTAGCTGCCCCCGGTAGTTTTTGATGCCAGCACTGTCCTAACCTGACAACTGGACTCTGGCAATAACCACTTTTTATTTTTAAAACATTTTTTAAAATTAAATTTTATTTTATTTTCAGATCTACATTCTCTGCCTCTCATGCTTTACCCCAATGGAGAAATCAAGAAAAACAAAGTCCAGGTTACAGACATGTGTGACCAAGCAAAACAAATTCCTGCAATGACCATGTCCAAAAAAACAACTGAATCCTATGTTTCACCCTATGCTCTGAGTCAATAACCTTTCTATCACTAAGTGGGCGACATGTTTCAGTTTGAATCCTCTAGAATTGTGGTTGATCATTGTGTTGACCGGGGTTCCTAAGTATTTCCAAAGTAATAATCTTTTTTTTTTTTGGCGGAGTTGGGGGGCAGGGTAATGAGGGTTAAGTGACTTGCCCAAGGTCACACAGCTAGTCTCATGTGTCTGAGGCCTGATTTGAATTCAGGTCCTCTTTAATCCAGGGATGGTGATTTATCCACTGTGCCACCTAGCTATCCCCCAAAAGTAATAATCTTTTAAATGGTCTCTTGGCCCCAATTCTCTCCTCTCTCCAATCTGTTATCCACAAAGTGTTATGACTCACAGACAGGTCTGACCACATCCCTCCCCTGCTCAGAAATATCCAATGTTTCTCTATTGTGTCTAGGATAAAATGCATGGTCCAGTGTTTGGCATGTAAAGCCCTTCACAGTCTGGCTCCAGCCTACCTGGCCATATTTACTACACATGATTCCCCTTCACAAGCCAGTCAGATAGATTTGGAATGACTGCCTGAATTACTGGTCCCCAAGGATAGTCAGTTACTTGGGTCAGTGACAACTTAGAGCAAAACCTCATGTAGTTCTCATTTTTTTCTCTAGGATAAAACACAAATGCTTCTGTGTGGAACTAAAAACCCTTTACAATCAAGTTCTGATCTTTCCAGACTGGTTTTACATTACTCTCCTTTATACATATTGCAGGACAGCTAGGTGGCAAGGTGGATAGAGTGCCTGACCTGGAGTGGGGAAGACTCCTCTTCCTGAGTTCAAATTGTCTCAGACACTTGCTAACTATGTAACCCTGGGCAAGTCATTTAAACCTGTATGCCTCAGTTTCCTCATCTGTAAAATGAACTGCAGAAAGAAATGGCCAACTACTCCGGTATCTTTGCCAAGAAAATGCCAAATGGGATCACAAAGAGTCAGACACGACTGAACACAATTGAATAAAAACACACATCTTGAGACACTCAATCTGCCCTATTTGCTGCTTTCTCTTCACAGCAATGATCTTAGCAGTCATCACTAGTCTTAGTTCATTTGGGGCTTTATGCAGTTATCACTATTGTTCATCCTTAATTGCTTACTTAATTTCTATCTTCTATCCATGCCTTTTTCAAAGTCTGACTTTCTCAATGAATTCCTTGTATATCCACATGACTTTTCCCCCCTCCTAAGATTAATCTCATTTTGTGGCAAGTAGGGGATGTAAGGGATAGAGGCATAGGAAGGGAATGTAAAAAAAAAAGGAACAAGCATTTATTAAACATCTACTATGTGCCAATCACTGTGCTAAATGTTTTACAAATATTATCCCATTTGATCCTCACAACAACTCTGTAAGGTTGGTGCTTTTATGATCCCCATTTTACAATTGAGGAAACTGAGGCAGACAGAGCTTTAAGTGACTTGCCCAGGGCCACATAGTTAGTATGTGTCTTAGACCAGATCTGAACTCAGGTCTGCCTGACTCCAGACACTCTGTCCACTGTGCTGTCCAACTGCCTCTTGGAGTCAGGATGGCCTCAGTTCAGATCTTAACTCAGATATTTACTAGTTATGTGACCTTGGACAAGTCATTTAACTCTCAGAGCCTCAGTTTTCTTATCTGTAAAATCATGATAATACAGCACTTACCTTTGCAAACCCTCAAGTGCATATTGCCAGAATTTCTTTGGGGCTAACTCCTCCATTAAGAAAATAAGCCACAGAATCCTGCCTATCTTTTCTTTCAGGGATTTCCTATCTCTCTCTGTCATGAACTTTGTGATGAAGTAATTAGCTGCTTCTTAAGGTTTTTTTTCCTATTTATCTTTCTTTTTTGAATTGAATATTTTCTTGTATAAGTCCATAGGTGCTGTATAAGATCAAGAGTGTTTATGGGGAAAGGAACCAGTTTCACATTTATATTGGGTCTAGAGGGCTTCTTAGTTAACAGTCAGCTAAGGTTCACCAGTCCTGCACTGGTAATAGAGACTTCAGAAGGAGGGCAGCACCCCCAGTCCTTGAGAAAACAAAGCATCCGTCCTCTGATTGTATGCTCACTCCAAGGAACTGAGCTGGCCCCCAGAGTTTCCCGTGGTTCTAGGACTCTGCTTGGCTGGTTGCCTGACACAGATGGCCTGATCCCTTCTTGGCCTTCTAAACCTATGTCTCTCCCTTCCACTTCATGCCAACTGACTCCTAGTGAGTAAGCACAGACTTGTTTTGGTGAACATTTCTCTGCCCTTTTTTTGGGGGGGCAAATTTGTGCCCCCTTTAACCCTTATCATTTCAGATAGACCCTGAGGATGAGCTGGGATTTAAACTAGGAAGGTCTTTCCTCAAAGTGGTTTATCAGCACTAGGCTTTGACATTCTCCTATAAACCCCTACAAACAGCATCCATAGGAGCACAGTATTTAGAATTTACCAGCAGGATAGTTCATCTGTCTCTAAGAAGGCAGCATGTCACTCCGTCAAAAGTAAAGTGTAAGGGGCAGCTAGGTGGGGCAGTGGATAGAGCACGGGCCCTGGATTCAGGAGGACCTGAGTTCAAATCTGGCCTCAGACACTTGTGTGACCCTGGGCAAGTCACTTAACCCCAATTGCCTCACCAAACACACACACACACACACACACACACACACACACAAAACAAAAATGTAAAGTGCAAGCAAAGTTTAGAGAGATGTAGGATTCTTTGCTCAATAAGAAGGCAGGTTAAATTCAGTTTTACACTGATAGTAACAATCCAAAGTGCTTTTTTGATGCCCTGAAGGCTATTTATGGGCCAACAACCTATGGTTCATCTGTGCAATAAGGACATGCTGCTGGAGAGATGGGCTGAACACTTCCATAGTGTTCTCAACAGAATGTTCTCATAATGTTCTCAACATTCTCAATCAATTCTAAAGCCATTGACTGTATACCTCAGGTTAAAGTCAATTCTTCTCTAGCTGAACTTCCAACTGAAGAAGAGGTTTTGAATGCCAATTAGGCACCTCTCAAGTGGTAAGGTGCCCGGTGCTGATTCTATTGCAGTTGAGGTTTCTATTGCAGGGGGGTCCACTGCTCATACAAAAGCTGACTGAAATTTTCTTTGTTACATGTCAAGAGGAGGCTGTCCCCCAGGAATTCAAAGATGCCTCCATTGTCTGTCTCTATAAAAGAAAGGAAAATAGATTGTTTTTTGACAATCACAAAGGTGTCTCTCAGTCATTGCTGACAAGATTCTTGCCAAAGTTCTCCTGAATAGGCTGATCCTTTACCTGGAAGATGGTCATCTACGCAAGAGCCAGTGTGGCTTCAGAAAGGGCTGAGGAATGGTTGTGTTTGCTGCTTGACAACTCCAGGAAATGCCAGAAGCAGAGAAGAGGTCTGTACATGATATTTGTTAATCTGACCAAGGCCTTTGATACTGTCAGCCCAGAGGGCTTGTGGAAAGTGATGACAAAATCTTGTTACCCAGAGAAGTTCATCAGTATTGTACATCAATTTCATGACAGCAGGCTTGCCTGGGTTCTGGAAAATGGACAATGCTCTTGTGTTTTCCCAGTTACCAATAGAGTAAAGCAGGGCTGTGTGCTTGCTCCCATCCTCTTTAGAATAATGTTTTCTCTGATGTCATCAAACACCTCCAGTGAGGATGAAAATAGCATCAAGGGGGCAGCTAGGTGGGGCAGTGGATAAAGCACTGGCCTTGGATTCAGGAGGACCTGAGTTCAAATCCAGCCTCAGACACTTGACACTTAACTAGCTGTGTGACCTTGGGCAAGTCACTTAACCTTCATTACCCTGCAAAAACAAAAACAAAAACAAAAACAAAACATTAAAAAAAGAATAAAAAAAAGAAAAGCAAAAGAAAATAGCATCAAGGTCAGCTATTACACTGATGGTAAACTATTCAATTTGAAAAGGCTATAAGCCAAGACTACAGTGGAGGGAGAGTTGGTACATGACTTTTTGTTCACAGATGATTATGCACTCAATGAAGTCTCTGAGGCTGAGATGCAACAAAGTATCACTTGATTCTCTGCTGTTTGTGCTTATTTTGGCCTAACAATTAATACCAAGAAAGCACAGGTTCTTCACAAACAGGCACCACAACATCCATATGTAGAACCATCAGTTACAGCAAATGGAGACATTTTTAATTCTGTGGATAAGTTTACTTACCTTGGACGTATACTTTCCAGGGATGTCCACATAGATGATGAAGTTGACACAGACATGGCCAGAGGTTTGATTAGGATGCCAAACTGAAGGTCTACAGAGCCACTGTGTTGACCTCATTGCTGTATGCCTGTAAAACCCAAACAGTCTACCAGCACCATGCCAGGAAAATGGAATTACTTCCATTTGAATTGTCTTAGGAGGAGTCTGAAGATTACATGGGAAGATAAGGTACCAGACACTGAGGTCTGTTCTTGAGCTGAACTGTCCAGCATTCAAACTCTACTGCAAAGACTTGCTCTGATGAGCTAGCTAAATCTGCCCAAAAGACTATTTTACAGAGAACTCACAGAAGGCAAGGGCTCACGTGGAAGTCAGAAGAAGTAACACAAGGACATTCTCAAGGTCTCTCCAAAGAACTCTGGAATCAGTTGTGACACATGGGGGACACTGGCACAGGACCATCCAATCTGGAATCAAAAAGTACTGTGCTCTATGCACAAAGCAGAATTGTAGTCACCCAAAGGAAACATGAGATGTCCAAATTTAGAGACCACTCCACTCCAAATGTTCATAATGGACTATTTGTGCCTAGTCTTTGGTAAAGTCTTCCAAGCTCATATTAGTCTGATCAGTTACTGTCAAACACACTGTACCATGACCCAAACATAGTGATGTCTTCGAGAATGAAGGACAACCACCAGCATAATTTATTTAGCCACTCTTCAATTGTTGCACATTTACCATGTTTCGCCATCATATCTAAAAGAACAATGAATGGATTTTATATGGTATAGGTCCTTTTTTGTTTTTTTCATGATATCTTTTATATGACCTGGGAGTCAGAGACCTTCGTGTGATGTTAAAGGTCCAGGTACACTTCAGAGAAGTTTTTTCTTCTCTGTTCTATTGCCCTCATCCAGGCAGTCTAATTGCTTTACTATCCAACATCACTTAATGCATTTCCCTCAACTTCCCTCTCAGGCTCACAAGGTTTAAAGAACAAACAGGTTTATTCACAAGTCAAAGAAAAAAAAACTAGTGACATAACATACCTCATGGAAAAGAACATCTGCCTATAAACAATGAACTATCCCTCAGAGTCCTGTACAACCCTAATAACAAACAGTTATGCCCTGTACAGGAATCCCAGCAGGTGCTGTTTCTAATCCCTACTGTGACCCAGGAGTCAGAGAGTTTCATATGATGTCAAGATGTTCAGCACATCTCCTAAGGCTCATCAGAATCTCAAGGGATAACTCTAATTTATGACCAGAATCCTCCAGTCCAAGGCTTCTCTTTCCTACAGCTGTCTATAGCAACTCACATAAGGAACTTTTCCTTTCACATATGAATAGTTTAGGTGGTAAAGGGGACAGAAAATGAGCATTGTGTAAGGAAAAATGATAATCTAACTTTTGAAGAAATAGCATCACAGATGGAATGGTGAGGAGAAGATTAGTTAGAGAACTGCCCTTTAGATGAATGTACTGAAGGGACCTGTTTGAAGGTAGAGTGATGATAGAGGAAATGATAGCTGCAGGGTATTCTTAATTAGTTCATTTGCAAGTGAAAGTTTTTAGAGTTTTAAAGGTTATAACTGACAAAATTATCAATTAACTAACTAGGGACCACAGGACTGTTGGGATCATATCTGACAGAAAGGTGGATTTCTTGAGTTTTACCTCAAAGGCAAAGATGAGTCACTGACTACCAGGAGGTTCTTATCTGGGGCTTTGGAAGATGTTTAGAAGCTAGAGAATATGTTTGAAAAGAAACTATAGGGACATATAAACAGAAGAAGCAGCAGGAGAGTAAACTGATCACAAGAGGAGTTGTAAGAAGCTAGGGAACAGAAGGGACAGAAGGCTTCCAGATGACACTTCAGCTGTTTTGCTGGGAACTTGCTGATTGGAAGAGGGGATTGCCTTATTGATTGGGTAGAAAAGGCTGGCACAGCTACTGGCAATGGAAGAGCCTTAAATCTTGCTGCTGGGTGAAGAACTATCAGGGATTATTGTTTTCCAATGCTATATACTGCCTGAGAACGAGAAATCTCTCTGGGGTGCTAATGTTGCCCTCTCCTTCCTTCTCTGGTTTGAAAGGAAGAACAGGAGGGAAGGACAGGCTTTGTATCTGTGTTACTGGATTTTGCTGTGAGAAGAAGCTTGGCACTGATTGGGCAAAGCAAAATCTCTTGCTATTTGAAGATCTGAGGGGTTTGGCACAACTTTGGTGAAAGAGCAGAATGCTTTTTCTCAGTACCCCTAACTACCCTGTTAAGGGTGGTTATTAATGCAAAAAGTCTGTCACTACTTCATAGACTCTGTATCAGATGATCTCCCAGCAGAAAAGTTATGACAAAAGGGGGAGCAACTATCAGAGAAGCAGCTCCATATGGTATAGATTGTTCTTGATGGGACTAAAAACATCTAGGTCTTCACTCCAGAGCAAGAGTTACCCTTAGGCACATAAGTTTTCCCACTCACATTTCTCTATGATTTGTTTCTTTTTTTTAAGTATGTATTCAGTCTTTCCGATGAATTTAGTGTATGATGGTGGGAGGGTATAACTCAGGTTGATGGATAGACTATTATATGATGAGTATTCCTACTCTGTTTGTCTATTAAATGTTATAATTATTACTGCTTTTGTGTTCTTTTGAGTAAATGTTATAATTATTATTGCTTTCATCTTATAATTTAATTAATATTCCTATTTAGTAGTTAATGGTGTCATGGTGACTGATTCTGTGTAAATGGTAAACATACCAGTGGGGACTCAGTTGCTATAGTGGCAAGTAGTAGGGGTATATCCTTTGCCTCCCTCCCTCCATAAATGCACACCAGGATTATTACTAGGAACAAAAGTTGTGAGTTGTAGCAGTGTAGTCATAGCCCTTCCCTTGGGCCAACATGAGTGCAATTTGGGTTATGAAGATAGTTCAAAGATAGTGGGGGGATACCCTGAGACACGTGATGGGGGTACAGTAGGAGCATCAGTGTCCCCATCACTACTTCTTTTGTGGTTCCTCTGCTATCCTGTATAACATGCCCTCTTTTCTGTAATTCTCTACTCAATTACATTGGTCCCCTTCTGCAGCTCTTGGAAAATGTTATCTCACCACTCCCCCTGCAGATCCTTGATCCTCCCGGCAGATGGCACTTGATGTCATTTTCTGCAGTGTCTTCATCAGAGGTCAGTCAGTCCATTAACTGTAGGAGAGTTTTCAGAACTCCCTTGTCTTGGCAAGAAACAACTGGGTTTCTCTGAATCCATTTCTAACAATGCCAAACAAGGGGCCCTGCTCTGGATTTCTCCCCTGTTCTACAGTTCTGTCACTGTCTGGTTTCAAGGAAGCATTCCCAGTGAATTAGGAACCCATTTCCCCTTTCACCTTCCAAGTGGGCTTCCATCCCCAGTACCAGGTTGGATCAGGGTAAACTCTGGAAGATCTCCCAGCTCTGCAGAGTCACACCTCCCATTCATTTATTCAGCCAGTCAATAAACATTTATTAAGTGCCTACTATGTACTGTGCCCTGTGGTAGTTGCTGGGACTACAAAGAAAGGGCCTCTAGGAATTCACAATATAATGGGGGTAGACAACACATGAAAAGCTGAAAAGTAGGGGAGAGAAGGGAGGAATCCAGGAATGATGAAGTCCTGCAGCCAGGTGGAAAATGATGAGATGGATGCCCTGGGAGGGGGATGTGGCAGGAGCTCTCTGATGATGTTCACCCTCTACTCTCTCCAATAAGGAGGAAGGAGGGACTGCAGAGGCAGGCAGTACTGAGGGAGGTGTGAGTTTCAGAGTTGAGATGAACTTTTAGAGCTGGGAGTCCAGCTTGTCTAATTCTCTCATTTTATTGGTGAGGAAACTGAGTTTCAGAGGTGTGTGTGTGTGTGTGTGTGTGTGTGTGTGTGTGTGTTTGTTTTATTTTTGCGGGGCAATGAGGGTTAAGTGACTTGCCCAGGGTCACACAGCTAGTAAGTGTCAAGTGTCCGAGGCCAGATTTGAACTCAGGTCCTCCTGAATCCAGCATTGGTACTTTTATTCACGGTGCCACCTAGCATCCCGTTGAAATGAACTTTTCAGTAAGTTTGTGTTTCACAGATCTACATGGGGGCCAATTGGACAGGGCCACTGCCCAGGGATATCTTGTATCCATAAGACTTGGGTTTTGAACCTAATATGACTGGTTTTGATACAATCTCTCAGAACCACAGTTTCTACAAAATGTAGGTAATAATACTTGAGCTACCTACCACATGGGGTTGTTAGGAGGAGAGCATTTTGTAAATCTTAAACCATTATATAAGTGTGAATTCTCACTTTTTTTTTTTAGTGAGGCAATTGGGGTTAAGTGACTTGCCCAAGGTCACACAGCTAGTAAGTGTTAAGTGTCTGAGGCCAGATTTGAACTCAGCTACTCCTGACTCCAGGGCCGGTGCTCTATCCACTGTGCCACCTAGTTGCCCTGTGAATTCTCACTTTTAAAGGTATTTGCTGGGGAGAGGGATAGAAAATGTCCAAACTTCCCTGACCCTGCTCTAGTGGGCAAAGAAAATGCATTATAGTTCCCAGTACATTTATGATAGTCTTAATGCTGGAATTTATGGTTAAAAAGGAGCCTATAGTTTTGTGACTCCTTTTACTGCCATATTCCCCAATTATGGTGTCAACAGTAAGACAATAGGGTACCTTCTCTCCTGCAACCTTACAAACACTGAATTAAATTCTTTCCCCTGCTTCCAATTTATAGAGTCTATGGTGGTACCTTCAGGTTCTCTTGGCTTGCATAACTGACTGTTAAAGAATTTAAGCATTTGTTCATGACTTTATAAATAGCTTTCTCATTTGAAAATTGTTCATGTCCTTTGATCATTTTTCTATTTAGAAGTAATTATGACTCCTTTTTTTTTTGGTAAGGCAATTGGGGTTAAGTGACTTGCTCAGGGTCACACAGCTAGTAAGTGTTAAGTGTCTGAGGCCGGATTTGAACTCAGGTATTCCTGAATCCAGGGCCGGAGCTTTACCCACTGCGCCACCTAGCTGCCCCCTCCAACCCTTTTTTCTTTTAATTTCAGAAATGTTCTTTTTATTGTGCAAATCCTTTTATTGCTATATAATCAATACTATAGATTTTATCTCTGATAGTTCCATTTGTTTGATAACCATAGATTTTTGTCTCCAAAATTCCATCTGCTTAATAAAAATGTTCTTCCTCTCAATAACTGAAAAATATTGTGCTTTTGTTATTAAAATGATTGAAAATATTTAGATCATTGACATAATTAGAATTTATTGTACTTTATGCTATGAGGTATAATTTTTTAAAAAGCATTTTTCTTTAATTGTCACTATTGTCTAGTGATTTTGTTCCCTAGCGGTTCTTTCAGGTTGAGTTTATAAAATATTAACTTCTTAAATACACTTGGTTCTATTTTTGAGTTGCCTCATTTTGAATCGATCTATTTCTCTAGTTTTCTAATAACATACAGTTGTCAAAAAAACCTTGCTTGATGCTACCATTCCCAGCTAGTATTCATTCTGTATATCTCCTCCCCTTCTCAGCTAACCCCCTGGTGAAAACAATCTACACAAGGTGCTTCCACTTCCTCTTCTCTCTCTTCTGAACCCAGAACAATCTCACCTTCCAACTGCATCATTCAACTGAAAGTTCTGTCTCCATAGTTAATAATGATCTTAATTGCTAATTGTAACAGTCTTTTCTCAATTATCATCAGTCTTATTGACCTCTCTTCAAATTACCTTCTCCTGCTCAATATTTTCTCCTTTAAGTTTTTTCTTCACTGTTGTCTACTGGTTCTTCTCCTTTGCTTATCCAGGTAATTCCCTCTCAACAACAGGTTCTGTCCTAGGCTTTCTTCTCTTCTTCCTCTATACTCTCTCCCTTAGGAACCCCATTAGCTCCCATTTGTTCAATTATTATCTATGTAGTTGATTCCTAGATCTGTACATACAACCCTAATCTTTTTCCTGAACTCCAGTCTCATTTCATCAATTGTTGTTTGGACATTTCCAAATGTATATCTCATTGGTTTCTCAAACTCAACAAGTTCAAAACATTTATACCAGGAATGCAGGGCTGGTTCAACATTAGGAAAACTGTTAACATAATCAACCACATCAATAAGAAAACCAACCAAAATCATATGATTATCTCAATAGATGCAGAGAAAGCTTTTGACAAAATACAACACCCATTCCTAATAAAAACACTGGAGAGTTTAGGAAGAGGGGGAGCTTTCCTTAAAATAATAAACGGTATCTACCTAAAGCCATCAGGAAGTATTATATGCAATGGAGATAAATTAGAGGCCTTCCCAATAAGATCAGGGGTGAAACAGGGATGTCCATTATCACCCCTATTATTTAATATTGTACTAGAAATGTTAGCTTTAGCAATCAGAGAAGAGAAAGGAATTAAAGGAATTAGAATAGGCAAGGAGGAAACAAAACTATCACTCCTTGCAGATGATATGATGGTATACTTAAGGAATCCTCGAGAATCAAGTCAAAAATTACTTGAAACAATTAACAACTTTAGCAAAGTAGCAGGATATAAAATAAATCCACATAAATCATCAGCATTTCTATACATGACCAACAAAGTCCAGCAGCAAGAGATAGAAAGAGAAATTCCATTTAAAGTAACAGTAGATAATATAAAATACTTGGGAGTCTACTTGCCAAGACAAACCCAGGAACTCTATGAACACAACTACCAAACACTCTTCACACAAATCAAATCAGATCTAAATAATTGGAAAGATATCAATTGCTCATGGATAGGCAGAGCTAATATAGTAAAAATGACAATATTGCCTAAATTAATTTACTTATTCAGTGCCATACCAATCAGACTACCTAAAAATTATTTTATAGAGCTAGAAAGAATAATAACAAAATTCATCTGGAAAAACAAAAAATCAAGAATATCCAGGGAAATAATGAAAAAAAATTCACAGGAAGGTGGGTTAGCGGTACCAAACCTGGAACTCTACTATAAAGCGGCAGTCATCAAAACTATCTGGTACTGGCTAAAAAATAGAGTGGTAGATCAATGGAATAGGCTAGGCTCAGGAAATGCAGTAGTAAATGACACTAGTATTGTAGTGTTTGATAAACCCAAAGAGTCCAGCTTCTGGGATAGGAACTCAGTATTTGACAAAAACTGCTGGGAAAACTGGAAGATAGTATGGCAGAAATTAGGCATAGACCAACATCTTACACCTTATACTAAAATAAGGTCAAAATGGATACACGATTTAGACATAAGAGGTGATACCATAGGTAAATTAGGAGAGAAAGGAATAGTCTACCTATCAGATCTTTGGAAAGGAAAACAGTTTTTGACCAAACAAGAGATAGAGTATATTATAAAATGCAAAGTGGATGATTTTGATTACATTAAATTAAAAAATTTTTGTACAAACAGAAGCAATGCATCCAAAATTAGAAGGGAGGCAGAAAGCTGGGAAACCATTTTTGAGGCCAGTACTTCTGATAAAGGCCTCATCTCTAAAATATATAGGGAACTAAATCAAATTTATAAGAACCCAAGTCATTCCCCAATTGAGAAATGGTCAAAGGATATGAACAGGCAGTTTTCTGATGAAGAAACCAAAGCTATCTATTCCCATATGAAAAAATGCTCTAAATCTCTAATGATTAGAGAGATGCAAATAAAAACAACTCTGAGGTACCACCTGACACCTATCAGATTGGCTAAAATGACAAAAAAGGAAAATAATAAATGTTGGAGAAGCTGTGGGAAAATTGGAACACTAATCCATTGTTGGTGGAGCTGTGAACTGATCCAACCATTCTGGAGACCAATTCGGAATTATTCCCAAAGGACGATAAAGCTGTGCATACCCTTTGACCCAGCAATACCACTTTTGGGTCTTTTGCCCAAAGAGATCATGGAAAGGGGAAAGGGACCCACATGTACAAAAATATTTATAGCTGCTCTTTACGTGGTGGCAAAGAATTGGAAGTTGAGGGGGTACCCATCAATTGGGGAATGGCTGGACAAGTTGTGGTATATGAATACAATGGAATACTATTGTGCTATAAGAAATGATGAGCAGGAGGAGTTCAGAGAAACCTGGAAAATCTTGCATGGGCTGATGATGAGTGAGATGAGCAGAACTAGAAGAACATTGTACACAGTAACATCAACAGTGACTGTTGATCTACTGTGATGGACTATATTCTTCTCACCAATGCAATGGCACAGAAGAGTTCCAGGGAACTCGTGATGGAAGAGGATCTCCAAATCCAGGAAAAACAAAAAGAACTGCGGAGTATAGATGCTAAATGAACCATACTATTTCTTTTGTTTTTGATGCTGTTGGTTTTTTTTCTATTTTGAGGTTTTCCATCATTGCTCTGATTTTCTTTCTCTTATAACATGACTAATGCAGAAATAGGATTAATGTTATGTGTGTATATATATATATATAAAACCTATATCAGATTACCTGCTGTCTAGGGGAGGGGGGAGGGAGGGGAGGGAGGGAGAAAAATCTGAAATTGTAAAGCTTGTATAAACAAAGGTTGAGAACTATCTTTACATGTAACAGAAAAAAACAAAATACTTTATTAATTAAAAAAAACACAGAACTCATTATCTTTCCTTCAAAACTTGCCTGATCTGACCAAATCAGCCCCTAGCCCCTACTCAATAAACTTTTGTGACTCTGATCCAGTGACGCTGGCTCCCTTGCTGTTCCAAACAAGCACACCATCTCTTGGCTCTTGGCATTTTCTCTGGCTGTCTCCCATGGAATGTTTTCCCTCCTCATTTCTGCCCACTGACTTCCCTGGCTTTCTTTAACTCCTAATTAAAATGCCATCTTCTGGGGGCAGCTAGGTGGTGCAGTGGATAAAGCACTGGCCTTGGAGTCAGGAGGACTTGAGTTCAATCCAGCCTCAGACACTTGACACTTACTAGCTGTGTGTCCCTGCGCAAGTCACTTAACCCCAACTACCTCACAAAAATAAAATAAAATAAAATAAAATAAAATAAAATGCCATCTTCTAGAGGAAAATCTTTCCCAACCCCTCTTAATTCTAGTGCCTTTCCTCTTTTAATTATTTCCTATTTATCCTATGTACAGTTTGTACGTATTTGCTTGTTGTCTTCTTCATTAGATTGTGAGCTCTTTGAGGGCAGGGAAGGGACTGTCTTATCTTTTTTGTAATCCCAGTGCTTAGCTCAGTGCCTGGCATATAGTAGGTGCTAATGTTTATTGATTAATTCTTTATTACCACCAGAATAAAATTTTCAGTTTGGCATATAACCTGGCTCCTTCCCCTACCTTTCCAATCTCCTTACACTTTATTGGTGCTAATGCCTAAACCAGGAAGAGCAAAAACAGAGAAAATATTATAGACCTGTGTTATTTAAATTACTGGGGGACTAGGCTGGGTTTTCTAAAATATTACTAAATTATATATTCATGCCTATTGCACCGGTTTTGTCAGTAAGCTTTTATTATTAATACCACATATTATTAAAGTATTGACCACGTGTCTCCCTAACTTCCCCATTAGTCAAAGGTTTATAGGTCTAAACAATTACATACCCAGAATAATGAGCCAAGAGGGTGAGGAGTGGGCGCGTGGAGAGTAAAAGAGAGTCCAGGGAAAAAGAGCCAAGAGCGAGACCCTGGTGTGCCCAGGGAGTTTATCCTTTCTTTGGTAGAGGCAGGTCATCATACATTGATCTAAGCTCATTGGATAGCATCATTCAGCTCCATTGATTGGCATGACTTGGGGGGTGATCTAGAGATCAAATTCCAACCATATAGGTGAGCTTCTTCCCCTAGCTAATCAGAACAATCAATCTACATTCCTTTTGTTAAGGTGAAGGCTCAGCCCAGGCTGGTTTCTGGTGAGGGGGAGAGAGCAGCTAAAACTAATGTCTGGGTTTCTCCCAGAAATCCATTATTAATAATTATTTTCTCACAGACCAAGTTCCCTAATGAATACGTAAATAGAATATTAGCAAAGAGATTACAGCAATTTATCACCAGGATAATACACTATGACCAGCTGGGATTTATACCAGGAATGCAGGACTGGTTCATATTAGGTAAACACAATCAACCACATCAATAACAAAGCAAATAAAATAAAACAAAAAACAAATAAAAACCGGAAATCATACGATTATCTCAATAGATGCAGAGAAAGCTTTTGAAAAAACACAGCACCCATTCCTAGGAAAAACACTAGCGAGCATGGGAATAAATGGAGCTTTCCTTAAGATGATAAACAGGATCTATCTAAAACTATCAATAAGCATTATATGTAATGAAAATGTTAGAAGCATTCCCAGTAAGATCAAGAGTGAAACAAAGATGTCCATTATCACCACTATGATTCAATACTGTACTAGAAATGTTAGCCTTAGCAATAAGAGAAGAAAAAGGAATTGAAGGAATTAGAATAGACAAGGAAGAAACAAAACTATTGCTTTGATATATATTTATGATTGTATGCTTAGAGAATCCTTAAGAATCAACTAAAAACCTACTTGAAACAATTAACAATTTTAGCAAAGTTGCAGGATATAAAATAAACCCACATAAATCATCAGCATTTCTATATATGATCAACAAAGTGGAGCAGCAAGAGATAGAAAGAGAAATTACATTTAAAATAACCGTAGACAATACAAAGTATTTGGGAGGCTACCTGCCAAGGCAAACCCAGGAACTATATGAACAGAATTACAAAACACTTTTCACACAAAATCAGATCTAAACAAATGGAAAAGTATCAATTGTTTATAGGTAGGCCAAGTTAATATAATAAAAATGACAATCCTTACACTTTATTACCCTCTACAAACTATAATCCAGGTACATTAGCCACCTTTTTCTTTATACATGACACTCAGTGTCTTTCCATTGGCTGTCCTCCATACCGGAATGTTCACTCTCCTTGTCTCTGCCTCTTGTTTTTCTAGCTTTCTTCAAGACTCAGCTCAAATCTTTTGCAAGAAATCTTTCTCATGTCTTCCTTCCAACTCTGTCCCCCACTGCCAGTGCTTTCCCTTTGATATTACCTCTCATTACCTTTCATTTACACCGTTTATAAGTTGTATGTACATGGCTGTTTGTATATTTCTCTCTTTTTCTTTTTTTTTTTTTTGCAGGGTAATGAGGGTTAAGTGACTTGCCCAGGGTCACACAGCTAGTGTCAAGTGTCTGAGGTAGAATTTGAACTCCAGATCCTCCTGAATCCAGGGCTGGTGCTTTATCCACTGCACCACCTACCTGCCCCTGTATGTTTCCTTTTTATTAGAATGTAAGCACTTTGTTTTGTTTTGTTTTTAGTTTTTAGTGAGGCAATTGGGGTTAAGTGACTTGCCCAGGGTCACACAGCTAGTAAGTGTTAAGTGTCTGAGGCCGGATTTGAACTCAGGTACTCCTGACTCCAGGGCCGGTGCTCTATCTACTGCGCCACCTAGCTGCCCCAGAATGTAAGCACTTTGAGGGCAGAAACCCTGGTGGTTTTTTGATTTGTTTGTTTTTTACATTTCCTTGTACTACCAGCTCTTCCCAGGGTTCCTAGAACATAATAAATACTTAGTAAATTTTGTAATTATTGATTTCATAAAGCATTTTGAAATCTGGGATGGCAAGTTTCCTATCATCCATTTTCCTTGTTATCATTTTTCTTGATATCCTTTTTTTTTTTTTTTTTTTTTTTTTTGTGAGGCAACTGGGGTTAAGTGACTACTTGCCCAGGGTCTCACAGCTAGTAAGTGTCAAGTGTTTGAAGCCAGATTTGAACTCAGGTCCTCCTGAATCCAGGGCCGGTGCTGTATCTACTGCGCCACATAGCTGCTCCTTTTCTTCATATTCTTGCCCATTTACTTTCTCATCTACATTTTGTCAGGGTTTTATCTAATCACATGAAATAGATTATTGATATTTTGATTGGTATTGTGTAAAATCTGTAAATTAGTTTGGGAACTCTAGACATGTTTGTAATATTTGTTTAACTTAACTATGAGCAGAGAATATCACTAGGGTAGATAGCTGGTACAGTGGATAGAATGCTGAACTTGGAGTTAAGATCTGAGTTCAGGGGGGCAGCTAGGTGGCTCAGTGGATAGAGCACCGGCCCTGGATTCAGGAGGACCTGAGTTCAAACTCGGCCTTAGACACTTAATACTTACTAGCTGTGTGACCCTGGGTAAGTCACTTAAACCCAAATTGCCTAAAAAAAAAAATTAAAATTAAAAAAATTAAAGAAGATCTGAGTTCAAACCCTGCCTTACATCTAATAAGCAGATGACTATGGAAAAAACTACTTTACCTTCCAGGGCTTCAGTATCTTCCTCTATGAAATGAAGATAATAACAGCAGCTATGTCACCTTGGTTGTTGTGGGAACCAAATGAGATAACAGTTGTGCCATAATTTATTAACCTTAAAGTGCTACATAAATGCTAACTATTTATATGCCCTTCTATTTGTTCAGTTTCCCTAAATTTATTTAAAAATAATTTCAAATTAGCTTTATGCAAGTCTCTTAATTATTTTGGTAAGTTAGTGACTAAATATCTGATGCTTTCATAATTATTATAAAAAGTATTTTTATCATGTTTTCTTAATTTTTACTTGTGGTATGGAGAAACAAAAATTTTGTTTGTGAGTTTATCATATATCCCACTACATTAATAAAATTATGATATTCATTCTTTTGTTAATTCTCTTGGAATTGTTTGAATTGGCATCATGTCATCTTCATTCAGAGAAATTAACTTCTTACTTGTTTATGTTTATGCCTTTAATTTATTTTTTATCTTTATTTCTATATTTAACATTTTTTTTGCAGGGCATTGAGGGTTAAGTGACTTGCTCAGGGTCACACAGCTAGTATCAAGTGTCTGAGGCTACATTTGAACTCAAGTCCCACTGAATCCGGGGCCGGTACTTTATCCACTGCACCACCTAGCTGCCTTTATAATTAACGTTTCTATGACTGTAGAGTAATAAGAGTGTAGATTGGGATTGATAAGAATGTAGAACCATGTTTTACTCCTGAGTTTAACGGGATTGATTCTGGTGTTTCACCATTGAAAATAATGCCGGGGGTGGCTAGGTGGTGCGGTGGATTAAGCACCGGCCCTGGATTCAGGAGTACCTGAGTTCGAATCTGGCCTCAGACACTTGACACTAACTAGCTGTGTGACCCTGGGCAAGTCACTTAACCCCCATTGCCCCACAAAAAAAAAAAAGAAAATAATGTCAGCTCATTATTTTATACACGCACATATTTATATGTATGTATATACACACACATGTACACACATAGACATATTTTTTATAGGAAAGATTTTTCCATACCTATATTTTTAATGCTTATAAATGATGCATTTCAAGGGGAAGCTAGGTGGCACAGTGGATAGAGCATGGGCCCTGGATTCAGGAGGACCTGAGTTCAAATCTGACCTCAGACACTTTACACTTACTAGCTGTGTAACTCTAGGCAAGTCACTTAACCCCAATTGCCCCCCCCAAAATAATAAATGATGCATTTCATTGAAAGCTTTCTCTGTATCCAACAAAGAAAGATCACAAAGAATTAGAAGGACTCTATCATGAAAAGATCATGCCAGACTAACTTTTTTTCTTTTCTGATAAGTTTATTAAACTAGAAAATTTTAAAAAATGCTTTAAATTTTAGTAAAATGCCTAAATTTCAGTAAAACATATATTAAAGTTTCTTTTCCTATCCTTGTAGAAAATGTAGTGATTATTGGCTAGTATGAGAGCTGGATTTTTTGCTTCTATGCAGGCTACAGGAACCAAAAAAACAGTTATCAGCTTGTGACTGGAAGAGTTTCTAGGCGGTAACAAGGGCAGGTGAAACCACTGATGATGCAGCCATAGGCTCAAGCAGCTGGCTAAGACTTCTGGATACCTGTTCTGTAGGTGGTATCAAGATCATTAACTTGGCTGGCAGCTACCTTAATTTCTACTAGGATGGTGAGCTAGCACAGAAGAATGTTTCTTTCACTGCTCTTCCTCTGATTTCCCTCGGTATAATCTGTGATTCAGTACCAGGGAATCAGATACATTTCATTCTCTTTTTCTGTTCGTGGTCAAGAGGCATGTGTGGTTTGGGAATTCTTTGGGCATACCCAAAGAATTCGGGGAAAAGAAAGTCAAGCATGAAGAGATGGAGGGAGGCAGATGACAATGTAGAAGTGCTTAACTTTTTTCCTTTCATTTTCATCATGCTAAATAAATGGTGATGTTTAAAATCTAAATGTGTTGTCTAAAAAATCTAATGTGTGGTCACCTTAAATTATAAGCTTTAGTACCAGTCTTTGGGCATTAAGCATTTATTAAAGCATACCAGGTATTTACGTGGAGTTCAGAAAGTTAAGAAAAGGCCTAGCTAGCCTAGAGTTCCAGCCTAGTCTGGAGTAAAAAATAACAGAATATAATACCCTATGCTAAGAACCAATATGTTAATAACGATATAGGAAAGGGAGAAAAGGGAAATTTTGTCCAGAGGGGCAGTCCCTCATGAACTGGCGCTTGACACTATCTATAGAGGGATAATACATATTACAGATAGTAAAGTGTGTCAATGTGTGAGAGAGTGTGTCTGTGAGAGTGTGTGTTACTTCCTGTTGGGGGTCCTCTTTTCTACCTTTTTCTCCTTGTCCAAAGGGGAGGTCCTTCAAATAGTGTGGCTGAGATTGGTTCTCTGTTGATGACACAGTCCACTGCCTCTGAGGACACTCCTTCTCAGGGTTGGCTAAATTTAGACTAAGGTCTGACAGGGCAGGCCAGGTGTGGCTCAAGATCTAATCACCTTAAGTGGGTACTTAGTGGTTTCTCATTCACACCCAATTCAAACACTACTAAGTCAATCAAGTTGAACCCCTGGGCATCTGCCAAATTCCATTATTTTACCACAAAACTAAATCTGGATTCTTGGTCCATTTAACCTCCTGTTACCTGAGAACCTAAGAGCCTTGAGGAAATTGGTTATAGAATAAATAAGGTTTGATAGGGAGAAAGAATTGGAGAAAGGCAGGAGCCAAAGCCTCTGCCAGAGGGAGAGACCTTTGAGGGGTCACTATAGTTGGGTGACTGTAAAAAATTGGGACAGGAAATGCCCACTGGGTACCTGAAGAGAGATCTAAATTGCTCTAGGATAAAACAGGAACACCATCTAAGACTCATCAACAAACCCTATATTTTTTCAGTGTTCTTTATAACTGGAAACCACACATCCCCACCCCCTTAAAAAAACAATTAAACACCTCCATCTATTGAAATTCCACTCAGCCTTCAAGGTTAAGTTATAATGTCATCTTCCTCAGGAAGGCTTCCCTAATCTCTTCAGCCAAAATTTATCCCTCCTTCCTCTGAACTCTCCTAGCCTTCTGTATATCCTTTTCCTGTGGCCTAGTTGGTAACACTTTCCCTTGTGTTATAGCTACTTGTCCCGTCTCTCCTTTGAGACTGTGAAGAGGAGCTGTGTCTTATGAATCTCTGGCTTCTATGTGATGGGGGCAGGTAGGTGGTACAGTAGACAGGGGACCTGGTTTGAAGTCAGGAATCCAGCCTCAGACACTTACTAGTGGTGTGCATGGGCAAGTCACTTAACTCTTTTTGCCACAGTTTTCTCATCTGTAAAATGAGCTGGAGACAATACCACTTTTGGGTCTTTTTACCAAAG
This sequence comes from Dromiciops gliroides, assembly GCF_019393635.1. Taxonomy (NCBI): domain Eukaryota; kingdom Metazoa; phylum Chordata; class Mammalia; order Microbiotheria; family Microbiotheriidae; genus Dromiciops; species Dromiciops gliroides. The sequence goes on along the minus strand of NC_057862.1, from coordinate 297,446,056 downwards.
AGATCATGGAAAGGGGAGAGGGACCCACATGTACAAAAATATTTATAGCTGCTCTTTATGTGGTGGCAAGGAATTCGAAGTTGAGGGGATGCCCATCAATTGGGGAATGGCTGGACAAGTTGTGGTATATGAATGTAATGGAATACTATTGTGCTGTAAGAAATGATGAGCAGGAGGAGTTCAGAGAAACCTGGAGGGTCTTGTGTGGGCTGATGATGAGTGAGATGAGCAGAACCAGAAGAACACTGTACACAGTATCATCAACATTGTGTGTTGATCTACTGTGAAGGACTATATTCTTCTCACCAATGCAATGGTATAGAAGAGTTCCAGGGAACTCATGATAGAAGAGGATCTCCAAATCCAGGAAAAAAAAAAAGAACTGTGGAGTATAGATGCTGAATGAAGCATACTATTTCTTTTGTTTTTGGTGCTGTTATTTTTGTATTTTGAGGTTTTTCGTCATTGCTCTGATTTTTCTCTTATAACATGACTAATGCAGAAATATGTTTAATGTTATTATGTATATATATAACCTATATTAGATTACCTGATGTCTAGGGGAGGGGGGAGGGCGGGGAGGGAGGGAGAAAAATCTGAAATTGGAAAGCTTGTATAAACAAAAGTTGAGAACTATCTTTACATGTAACAGGAAAAAAAATACTTTATTAAAAAAAAGAAAACTCTCACATAGGGTAATAAATAAATATCCTTCAAAGCAAAAAAAAAAAATGAGCTGGAGAAGGAAATGTCAAACCATTCCAGTATCTTTGCCAAGAAAATGGGGTTGCAAAGAATCAGAAATATTTGAAACAACTGAACAACAACAATCCTTGTGCTAAGCACAAAGCCATATACATAGTGTATGCCCAATAAACATTGGTTAAGATGAATTGAAAGGACTAGCTCTCTGATCTTGGGCCCCCTTGCCTGCTTTAGCCTAAGTTTTCTGTGGTGTCAAAATGATGGGTTTGGATTCCATGATCCCTAGAGGTCCTTCCCCTAGCTTTGTGTCCTCAGGTCATTCTGTCTAAGGAATATCTGAAGAAACTGAGAATGTGAAGTCTGTAGAAGAGAAGGCCTAAGACAGGCATGGTCACTGTTGTTGAGTATCTGAAGGGTCGACATATGAAAGAAGGCTTAGGTCTCTCTTGCTTGGCACTAGAGTTAGATGGAATGGATGAAGGTCTCTGAGAGACACGTGCAAACTTAGCATAAAGTTAACCTTCCTAAATACATTCAAAAGTGGAAGGAGGGGGCGACTAGGTGGCGCAGTAGATAAAGCACCGACCCTGGATTCAGGAGTACCTGAGGTCAAATCTGGCCTCAGACACTTGACACTTACTAGCTGTGTGACCCTGGGCAAGTCACTTAACCCCCATTGCCCTGCAAAAAAAAAAAAAAGTGGAAGGAGGTAATTTGGATAAACGGTACATTCCCTATCATGGAAATTCTTCAAGCAAAGACTGGATAACCACTCACTGGAAGCATTATGGAGAGGATTCTTTGGGGGCTATGGGTTGCACTGGAGCATCACAGGGGCCCTTTCCAGCTTTGAGTCTTTATGATTCAACACAGTATTGGGCCTGAAAGGATCCTGAGGACAAGTATCCAAAGACTGGAAGGAGGAGAGTGACAGTGGTTAAGGAAGTTCTTTCAAGTAATACTTAAGCTCAAGTATTTAAAATGCCACCTTTTCCATAAAAAAAATCCAATACCACTATTTTCCCTTGGGAAAGCATCAGCTAGGAATTCCCACATTCCCAGAGCCATGTCCAACACCCTGTGACAGGGAGGATGGAGCCCATTAGAAGCAGGGCTGGGAGGGAGGGGAGGAATGTTTCTATCAAACTAGATGAGGGCATCCAACCGTGTCTGAGAACAAAGCTTTTTCAAAAGCAGGCCCCCTGCCTGAAGGTCCTTTCTACAGCAGGAGTCCCAGGCTGCTCTACGAGAGACAGACGAGAATTGGACTCATCCTGAGCACGTTGATGATTCAGGAATCAAAGAGATGACAAGAATTTATTGACAGTGTAAAGAATACTGGACTGGGAGTAATGTGATCTTAATCTGAATCCTGGCTCCCAAACTTACTAGCTCTACAACCTTGGGCAACTTTCTTCACATCCCCAAGTCTGAGTTTCCTCATTTGTAAACCAGAGATACTAACATATCAAACTGAACTTAAAACATCATTGTGAGAAAAGTTCTTTGTAAAGCCTATAATTACTAGGATTATTATTATGATGTATGTATTCAGCACCTTGTTAGGCATTAGGGAGGTGGATATATATGTATGTATATATGCACGTATATGAATTTCACAGAAGACACTAATTATGTTACTTCGAGGAAGTAATTTTCCTTTGGGCCTCATTTTCCTTATCTGTAAATATAGGGATTGGCCTACATGATTTTTCAAGTTCTTCCATGCATTGACATTCTATATTCTGCTATCTTTTTTTTGGCGGGGCAATGGAGGTTAAGTGACTTCCCCAGGGTCACACAGCTGGTAAGTGTCAAGTGTCTGAGGCTGGATTTGAACCCAAGTACTCCTGAATCCAGGGCCAGTGCTTTATCCACTGTGCCACCCACCTGCCCCCTTATATTCTGCTATCTTAAGGTATCTTCTAGCTCTAGCATCATAATATTTAAAGTCCCTTTGGACTCTTTTTGTAATTTTATATTCTCTTCTTTTAAGGATTAATTGAAGAGACAAAATCCACATGAAACAATTGACTCTATTTTTTTTTTTTTTTAGTGAGGCAATTGGGGTTAAGTGACTTGCCCAGGGCCACACAGCTAGTAAGTGTTAAGTGTCTGAGGCCGGATTTGAACTCAGGTACTCCTGACTCCAGGGCCGGTGTTCTATCCACTGCGCCACCTAGCTGCCCCAATTGACTCTATTAATATGAAATAGGATAATAATTGAGAGGATATCAACAATGACCAACTTCTAAACCTACCCTTCCACTCATCTCGTCAAGAATCAAGAGCATCCCTGCTAAGGATATTACTAGACAACAACAGACTTTGGGGGGAGGGGGGCAGGGCAATGAAGGTTAAGTGACTTGCCCAGGGTCACACAGCTAGTGTCAAGTGTCTGAAGTCAGATTTGAACTCAGGTCTTCCTGAATCCGAGGCCCATGCTTTATCCACTGAGCCACTTAACTGCCCCCCATCAACAGACTTTTGAAAGCAATATTCAATAATAAACCACATCTTTACCATTCAATAATCAACTGAAAGATGCGGAGAATATCAACCCACCAAGCTTACTGTTTGTTGATTACCCAAAACAAATAAACACAAAATTTGATTCAGGAGAACAAAATGCCACCTTAACAGGATTTTCCCCAAGATGTTTACTCTCTCTATATCAAAAGCACCCAAGATTCCTTAGAAGATACAATACAAATACACTGTTCAATGATCAGGGGAGGCATAAACCCAGTGTTTGCCATCATCACAGAGAAAATCCTTTCAAGAGTCCAGGTTGGAGAAAAATTCCCCGTGGATGGTAAGATCTTCCAGATGTTCATTTGTAGATAATATTTTTCTGATTGCATGAAGCCCCAGAACATTTCAGAGACTCTTGGAAGAGATCTCTAATTGGCTCAATGGAATTTGGCTTGACCGTCCACACAGGAAAGAGCAAGTGAATGAAGAATGTCTAATTCCCAGGTGACAACAAGCATTTGGATGCACAGCCTGTCCATAGACTTGAATATATGGAATAGATGGAATAAGTTGGACCCAGAACTGAACAAGATGAGAGTGGGCTGGATTGCCTTCAGCAAAACTCAAAACTCTTTTGATAACTCTAGATTTCTCATGAAAGCAAAGGCCCATTTTATTTGCAAACATTCTGTTACATTCATATCTATGTTATGTAAATATCTAGAGACATAACTATTTATATTAGCAATACATTCTATTGATGTTGCTATAATCACAGTAATACATAGGATACGACTGCATCCTGAGAATTAAAAATGAGTCTCATGCAAATAGCAGTGGAGAAGCATATATTAGGTGTGAACAGCCAGCAATATGTAGCCAATGAGGAAGTCTGGAAAAGAAGAAGCCGTATAAATTGTCATTAAGAAGGTGCATGCTAGGAAAAGAGTTTGGGCTGGTTGGTCATAATGTGAGGGCAAGGGATGATAGGTCCAGTCAGAGTGCTCATCATGTCAGGAACAAGCAAGAAAGACCTCCATCAAATTGGACCCCATGTGTTGAGTTTATGAGAAAATAAAGATAAGCACCAGATAGGATGGGTGGATGTGGATGGATTAAAATCTGTTAGTTAATGTCTAAGTGAGAGGTAACTTCCAAATTGAGGAGATTCCAGAAACATTGGAATATTTAAAAAAGGAAGATTACTGGACTTCAAGTTTAAAATGACCAATTCTCAGCTCTTCCTCTTGACTCTTCTGCAGTCTTTGGGCATTGCCGATTATCCTCTCCTCCTAGATCTTTTCTTCTCTCGAGCTTTTTGGGGCAGCACCTGTTCCTGCTTCTCTTTTACTCAGCTGATCACTCCTTCTGAACATCTTTTCTGTTGGATCCTTATTCAGATAATTTCCCCTGTGCCTGGCACAGAGTAGCTGCTTAATAAATATTTGTTGCCTGATTTTTGAAGGTTCCTAATTCTTTCTTTCATGACAGTTCCCAGTCCTCTGAGTATCCTGGTTATCTCTTCAAAACATAATTAAACCATCCATCTATTTGTAAACATTGTTAAACACTGGCAAGGTGCCAGGAAATGTGCTAAATAATGAGGATACAAAGATGAAAAATCCTTGTCCTCAAGGAATTTATTTTTTATGGGAAGGTGGGAGTGGATGAGCATATAGATGCGTAAGAATATATAAAATACATATCAAGTAAATACAAGGTCATCTGTCCCCCAACCAGACCCAATACCTAAGCTGTGACCTGACTAGGGTAGAGGGCAATGGAAAGATCAGCTCCCTGGGAAAGTCACTATATCTCAAATGAAAAATGGTGGAAATAATGCCTGTATTACCTACGATGCTTACTGCTTGCATCATATAATTAACTGGCTATTAGTTTGGCTGGATCACATGGTATAGGAAGGACAATAATGTCCAATGGCCTTGGAAAGGTAGGTTGAAGCCAGGTTGTGTCAGGTTTTAAGGGCTAAACAGAGGAGCTTATATTTTGTTCTAGAGGGAACCAGAAGCCACTGTTGTTAGTTGAGTAGGGGAATTACATGACCAGGAATAGTCATTTTGCAACTGTGTAGTAGGGAATGGAATGAAGAAAATCTTGAGGCAGGGAGACCGACTAGCAGGTTGCTGCAATAATTTAGGTGAGAGGTGATGAGGGCCAGGCCTTAAAGGGTAGCTTTGTGAGTGGAGAGAAGGTCATGGAGAGATGTTGTGAAAACAGAAATGTCAATATTTGGCTGATGAAAGGCTGTATGGGCTAAACTAGAATCATGCTACAATTATGAACCCAAGACACTGGAAGGATATGACATCTTCCACAGAAATAGTAAAGTTTAGATGAGGGGATGGAGGTGGGTACAGAATTCAATTCTGTACATGTTGAATTCAAATTCCGTCTAGGACATTCAATTTGGAATGATAGAAGACTGAAAGTAAGGGTAAGAAGCAGAGAAAGAGACTGGGGCTGGGTATGTATGTCTGAGAATCATCTGCATAGAAATGGTGGCTAAATCCATGGGAGCTGATGAGGTGAGAGATACACAGACAGACAGAGACAGAGAGACAGTGAGAGAAGGAGAAGAACCAGAGAAGGCCCTTGGGGGACACCCATAGTTAGGAGGGTATAACCTATATATATAATCTCTCATATCATATATCATCACACATATATCCATCTATCCATATGTATATATATATGTATATATATACATACACATATATACACACACATACACATGCACACATATATAGATCTTGCTTTAAGGTTTTCAAGGTGCTTTACATACATTATCTGATTTGATCCTTAAAAACATCCCTATGGGAGCAGCTAGATGGCGCAGTGGTTAAAGCACCGGCCCTGGAGTCAGGAGGACCTGAGTTCAAATCCGGCCTCAGACACTTGACACTTACTAGCTGTGTGACTGTGGGAAAGTCACTTAACCCCCATTGCCTAAAAAAAAAAAACAAAACATCCCTATGAGGGAGTAGTATGTCTTTTCCTCCAGTCACTCTGGAGAATAACTAGCAAACCAAATTAGGGGAGGGGGATATACTTTTCAGAGGCTTTGCCCTTTCCCTGGGTGATAGTTGATAAATTTGAGGATATAAAAGGCTCTGAAACCTGCCTGAAAAAAATTGTTAGTTCTGCTCTATCAATCAATCAACAAGCATTTATTAAGCACTTACTGTGGGAATAGAAGTACAAAAAATAAAACAATCCTCACTCACAAGGAGATTACATTGCTTTATTTTTGTTCTAAATTTTTCAAACACTAAATAGAATGGCCATATGCAAATACAGAATATAAAAGAAAAAAATCTGCAACTGAAACTCTCTTAGGTAGATTTAGCTCTTCTTTAAAATATATTATAATGAAAGTCAACTTGCTGCTTTGAAAGTTATCCTGATTGGCTTTCTCTCTTTTCTTTTCTCTTCATTTTAAAGAAACGATGTCTTACTGATACTCTCTTCTTTATTTTTCCTTTTCTATTCTATCCCTAGCCCCCCTTTTCCTACCTACAGCCCCCACTTTTGGGAAAAAAACCTTAAGCCCTTGAAACGCATTATACATAGTTTAGCAAATCAAATTGCTACATTGGGCTACATATCCTACTCTTCATGTCCTCTCTGACAATCAGTCCTCTGGAATTCTGGTGGTTTGTTTCATTCATTACGGTTCTCATGTGTTTCAAAGTCATTTTCTTTACAATATTGTTGTGTTAATTATTTTTCTGGTTCTGTTCATGTCATTCTGTATCAGTTCATACAGGTCACCCCACCCAGGCTTCTCTGAAACTATCCATATCTTCATTTCTCTCAGTGCAATGATATCCTGTTGTATTAATATACCATAATTTGTTTACTAAGAAGCTTACATTGTGATAGGAGAGACAAGTACATATGAAAAAATATAAATATATACATGTATATGTGTATACATACATACACATACATATAAACATACATACATATATTTCTATAAACAGAGAGAAGTTTGGCCCCCGCTACCTGACATCAGGTAGGTTCTATTTGACTCTTTCCCCTCTCTGGGATTCTCCGATTCCCTTAAGTGGTTTGTTGGTATGGGCTCTCTGCACATGGCTCCAGCCCCAGCTGATGCTGTTTCCCCAATTATAGGGAGGTGGTCCCTTCTTTCCAGTTCCATTGGCCACTAACAGGCAGATTAGCTGTTACCAATATTTACTTCAGAAGGCATCATCACAAATATACACAGATACCCACAACACATAAGAGGAATCATTCTTTTCCTCTTCTGTAGCACTTCATTTTTTGGGGAAGACAAGAGGATTAGGTTCATAGCTTAGTTCATTTTCAGCAGAGTATAATCCCAGTTCCAAGTCCAAAACCCATTTTGGATCTCTGAGTCCCAGGTATCTTGGCTTATTCAGGTTTCCATGCCAAGATGGCTGGCTAACTGCCTACCTGCAATCCTGGCTCTAGGGTCCCCATGGCTGAAACTCCAAGTCCAGTGGGAATTGACCCCAGAAGTTCAACTGCTGAGGAGGACCAACAACATAGAACTGAAACAAACACTCGCAGGTCCACTTCTCAATGAGGGGGTAAAAGAGAAGAAGATGAGAAGGTGAGCCCTTCCTCTCTCACCAGGTCAGCTCCTGGTCTCCAGGCTGGGCACTGGCTTCAGGAGGTAAGAGATGCCAAAAAGAACACAGGAGGAGGGGGCAGCTAGGTGGCACAGTGGATAAAGTAGCAGTCCTGGATTCAGGAAGACCTGAGTTCAATTCCGGCTTCTGACACTTGACACTTACTTACTAGCTGTGTGACCCTGGGCAAGTCACTTAACCCTCATTGCCCCACAAAAAAAAAGAACACAGGAAGAAAAAAGTATGTTGGAAAGACAGAGCAACCACCTCAGTCTTGCCAGTTTAAAAAAGGCAATTGGGCAATCAGAGATAGCTACCCTCATCTACCTGGTAGAGGATGCAAAGGGCTCTATGGTAGGCAAACTAGGCATGTCCCAAAGGCCCCTTAATGGTGTCTCCATGGTAGGAGAACTGAGCTGCTTAGATAAGCCCAGCTTATACATTTTCCTCTGAAATTTGTAAATGGGGGAGTGCATATTTTTTAAATACACTCCTCATCCCACAGTTCTCTATGGTCTGAGGAAGCATAAGCAAAATCCTTTGACTTGCTTCCCTAATTCCATACAGTAGTCTGAAATATCATCTGTAATCCCATATGTATAGATAAAAGTCACCTCCAGATACAAAGTTTTATAGATTAACAGGACTAGGAACATTTCACAAAGTTCCCCAAATAAGTGAACAAAATAAATAACATTTTTTTTCCTTTTTTTTCTTTTTTGGTGAGGCAATTGGGGTTAAGTGACTTGTCCAGGGTCACACAGCTAGTAAGTGTCAAGGGTCTGAGGCCGCATTTGAACTCAGATCCTCCTGAATCCAGGGCCGGTTCTTTATCCACTGCGTCATCTAGCTGCCCCCAAATAAATAACATTTTACAAGTAGATGAAAGAGCAGGGATAAAGAAAACTGGCTTCCATATTGAACAGAAAGCTGGTCCACACAGCTTTCCAAGTGACATGGAGATCTCCCTACAGGGATTTGGGAACTAGGGTCAAGTTGGTGTTGCCCATTTCTCAATGCACAAGGTCCTATGAGTCCAGGTGGAATAGACTCATTAGGAACTGGAAATGACATTGGGACTGTCCTTGGGTCCCAGGGTGACCTCTTTCTCTGGCTCTGCCCTGGTTCCCGGAAGTTGCATTAGAAGATTTTAATGTTTTCGTGACTAAGGCTGCATTCTCTTTGCAAATACATCCAAAATAAGCATGGTTATTTAATCCACAACTACAATAGAAGGTAGATCTGTTACTATGATGATTATCCTTTCCCCAGCTTGCTAAAACAGAGACTTTGAGGAATTTCTCCTGAGTGAGATCTGAGAGCTGAGTTACCTTGTTCCCAACGCGAGAGCTCCTTCACGCTATATTATCCTGTATATATTCAAACATGTATACTTTCTTTGATTTGTTTAGCTATTTGACTTGGATAAACAGGGTTTCTTTGCTATTAATTATGTGTGCATTCACCGTGAAACTGGTATTTGGTGGGAAGGAAGCCAAATCTTAGCTATAAACTTTGGGTTCTCCTTTTTCCATTAATAAACAGAAATCAGAAATTTAGCTTGAACCTGAAAATTATGTCCCCTAAACTAACTATATTTAAAGAAGCAGACAGATATAATTCTAGCATAGTGCAGGGTGGTCAAACATCTGGCCTCAGGCTCTGTTTCTCTTCCTGGCATGAAATAAAGCCCCCCTTGAAGAAGCGTGAAGGAAGAAAAGGCTGGAGATGTCTGTTCTTCCTCCCTTCAAACCACACATGTTACATATAGGGGATAGCCTCATTATATGTACGATAAGGAAGGACACTAGTGGTTGGGGGAAAGGGGAACCTCAGGAAAACCTTCATGTACATGATTCCCATACTGCATCTTAAAGGAAGAGAGGCACACTATTGAGGCACAGTTATTGAGGGAGTGAATTCCAGGCATGGGTGGCTTATATAAAGACATGGAGACCTTAGGAGATGGTCTTGAAGAACAGAAATAAGGCCAGTTTGATTAGATGCCAGAGTGCAGGAAGGAGAGTAATGTCCAAAGAAGATGGAAAGGAAGGTTATGTAGGACTTTGTGTGTGTGTGTGTGTATGTGTGGCATTTGGGGTTAAGTGACTTGCCCAGGGTCACACAGCTAGTAATTATTAAGTGTCTGAGGCCAGATTTGAACTCAGGTCCTTCTGAATCTAGGGCCGGTGCTCTATCCACTGCGCCACCTAGCTGCCCCTATGTAGGACTTTAAAAGCTAAACAGAAGAGTTTAGATTTGATCTTAGAGGCATTAGGAAGACACTGAAGTTAAGTATATCAGTCACATGGTTAGATCTGTGCTTAAAAATTTTTTACTTTGGCAGCTGAGTGGAAGATGGAGTGGAGTGATGAGAGACAAGGTAGGGAGACCAATTAGGAGGTTGTTGCAATAATCTAGGTGAGAGGTGATGATGGTGTCAACTAAGGTGGTAGCTGTGTGAGTGTAGAGAAGGGGTCACATGCAAAAGATGTTGTAAAGATAGAACTGCTAAGATTTGGCAGGTGATGGGCCATGTGGTATGAGGAAGAGAGAAGAGTCTAGTATAATGCTGAGGTTATGAACCTGTGAGACTGAAAGAATGGTGGTGTCTTTGGCAGAAATAGGGAAGTTTGGAAGAGGAAGGGGATAGTTGGGGGTGAAGGGAAAAACGGGTTCAGTTTTGCACATGTTGCATCTAATCTGAAATGTCCAGTAGGCAATTGGCGTCGGAGTTCAGGGGACAGACTAGAGCTGCTTATGGATCTATGTGTAAATTTACAAATACATATAGACATATTTATATATGGGTCATGTGCATTAAAGTTATATTTAAACAAATACAACCTGATCAGATTAATGAGAGGGAATGTAGTGTGTCATTTGAAAATTTATGGGGTTGCCTATCTCTGTTTCAAGTTTTAGGAAACAAGCTGAGGTTTCTAATATATTGCTACTTAGAAATTAGAGGCTACTGCACCAGTTTTGGGCATTAAGCATTTATTAAAGCATATTAAATGTTAAAGAAAGTGAGAGCATGTGGTTCCTAAAGTTTAGAAATCCTACATACCTAGGATAGAGAACAAGAACCAGAGGGCAATGTGGGAGAGGGAAGAGCGCCAAGAGAGTGAGAGATCCCTCTCCATGGTTTTCATCCTCTCACAGGTAGAGGTGGGTCACTGCACCTTGATCCAAGCTAATTAATTAGCCAGTAACATTCAAGTCCATTGATTGGCGTGACTTGAAGGTGGTCTAGGTGAGCTAACTTCCTTTAGGTTGTCAGGAAGGTCAATCTACATTTCCTTTGAAATTCTCCTGACTCTGGGCTGACCCTGCAAAACCAGCCAGAGTTCTTGTGTGTGTATGTGCGTGCGCACATCTCTGAGTACCCAAAACACCCCAGCATTAATAATTTTCTCACAGTAGACTGTAGAAGGAGAGAAGGTGCCTAGGACAGAATCTTGGCCCATAGGTATGGGGCATGATGCAGAGGACACATGTGATGGTGACTAAAGAATAGTCAGATAGGAGGAGAACCAAAAGATAGTGTTATGAAAATCAAGAAAGAAGAAAATATTCAGGAGTGGAGAGTGGTCAGCAGTGTCAAATGTAGCAGAAAGGAGAAGGATTAGGACTGAGAAAAGACCTGCAGATTCTGCAATTCAAAGATCCTTGGTAACTTGAGAGTGAATAATTTCATTTAAGTAATGAGACAGAAAGCTGGATTGCAAAGGATTGAGGAATAAATAAGAAAAGAGAAAGTAGACAGTGAGTGTAGATTGCTTTTTCTAGGAGTTTGGAGAGGAGAGAAAATAAATTTAGAACAGGAAAAAGTTTTTCTGTATTTCCCTGGATGGGTTCCACCAAGGCAAATTGTATTCATAGTCCGTTTGCCAAAAAGATAGTTATAGATTCCAAGCAACATGGAGTAATGGAAAGAGCCTTATTTTCAGAATTAGAAGAACTTGGATTAAGTTTCTGCGATCATTCTTTCTGGCTGCTTCACTTCAGACAAGTCATTTTCCATCTCTGGGCCTCAATGTCTTCATCTGTTAAAGGTAAAGTTCCTTTTAGTGCTAACAGTTTATGATTTTGTAAGTGTAAAGGGAGCCTCGTCAATGCTTATCTACTTGAACCTTGGAGAGCCCTGAGACCATGACTGAAAGCTCAACTGTTCTTTTCCCTAAAGGACAGGGAAGAGCAAGAGATGTCTCGTGTCTAGTGATGACTTCAGAAAAAGTACAGTCATTCAGAGGGATGGATGAACCCCAAGAGTGCATTGATGTAATTGTAGGAAGAGATTGTGGCCAGGATGGTATATGGATATCCAAATAGCTTCAACCATAAATGCCATGACCTCCAAGCCTGGTGCCTCCAATCACAGGGACCATTGGAGGGAGATTGAGAAAGGACAGGATCTTCATGCCTCTCTGGCTGCCACAACTATAACTACTATTGTTCCAATTGGGAAAGAGTATAGCTGTCTTCCTTTGGGGATAACTACAAAAGGTGAAACATTTACCTACCTGACACTTCACTCTGGTTCTAGTGCTGAGCGTATAGAAGCCATTTTTTATTTTTAAAAAAGTGTTTATTTTTTGTATATAAGGGGTGTGTGTGTGTGTGTGTATGTGTGTGTGTATTGCACATGCAGGTCCTGTGTGTTAACATGCATCTCTCTAGATGTGGGTCACAGGGAGGTATGGATAGCTATCTCTACTCTTCTTTGAGAAAGACTGATTCATGCCAGGAGGGGAAGGAGGAAGTTGACCCTCAAGGCTGGCCACTGTGCTCTTCTCAGAGAATTGGTACTGGGCTAGAATTATCTCTTTCTGCTCTACTACCCCGCCTCCCCCACAATATTATTGGTCTAGAAGAAATACATTTTAGCTTCAAGCTGTGTTCCTGATCACTAACCCTTAATGAGGAAAGAGTGCCTCAAGCACTACATCCAAGGTTTGACTCTCTTCCCATCAAATCAGTCATACAGAGAAATGGGTAGCAAATCAATCCATTTATTTCAGTTGATAACAATCAGAGAAATCAGAGTAACTATACACATGAAAGTATACCAGCCAATACACATAGTGAATGAGCTCTTCCACTGGAAGCAAGATACCTCAGCTGAAGAGAGAGATGGAGAGACAGACAGAAAGACAGATTCACACACAGACAGAGACAGAAACAGAGACAGAGAGACACACAGGAAAGGGGGGAGAAGGAGAAGGAGAGGGAGAGGGAGAGAGGGAGAGGGAGAGAGAGAGAGAGAGAGAGAGAGAGAGAGAGAGAGAGAGAGAGAGAGAGAGAGAGAGAGAGAGAGAGAGAGAGAGAGAGAGAGAGAGACCCAGATTTTAACCAAGGAGAAAATTTGCTTAAGTCTCTAGCATAGTGAGCTGGGGATAGGAACACAATCAAGGTACCAGAGGTCATCTGGAGAAATCCTCCACATGTCAGGTTCCTTCCAGAGTCTTTCTCCCCCTTCAGGGACCTCTTCGTGAAGTGAATCTGAAATTGAGTGTCTTCCGTCTCAAAACTAGCAGCCAGAAGACCAGGACCTCTCTTTTCCCCAACCTCTCCCCTCACGGAGGAATGGAATATTGGGTAATCAATCTCCTTCAATCAGGAGTGTCTTATGCAATAGGGCTTCAAGTCCCTGGTACTTGTATTTGATAAATGTTCTCCTAAAGAAATCAGTTTCTCTGAGATTTTGTTCATTGTGTATCCCTGGAGGAAAAGTAACAGCAGCTAAGCAGGAAGTGACAGTCATCCTGGGATACAGAGGAAGGAGGAGATTCACTTTAATCACTGAGTTCACCAGCTGCAGGCACTTGAGATACAACAAAGACATATATATTTATTATGATTTGGGGGCAGCTAGGTGGCACAGTGGATAGAGTGCTGGCTGAAGTCAGGAACACTTCCCAGGTTCAAATCTAGCCTCAGACACTCAGTAGCTGTGTGACTCTGGACAAGTTATTTGACCCTCTTTGCCTCAGTTTCCTCATGTCAAAGGAGCTGGAGAAGGAAATGACAAATCACTCCAGTATCTCTGCCAAAAAAACCCTTAATGGGCTCTCAAAGATTTGGACACAACTGAACAACAACAACATTATAATTTACCCAAGTGAGGAAAAAAGTGTAAATGAATTTAAACTCATAACTAGACACAAAATGAGCCAACAGGGGAAGGAAAAAAAGAAAAAGGAAGTCCCTCTCTGAGGCAGTGGCCTCTGGCATCCCCTCCTCCATCAATTGTCTGGGCAAACTAGAAGGGCCAGATCCTTCTCTCCCCCAACACCCACCCCTACCCCCCAGATTGAGAACTAAGGGAAAAATTTGTTTTCCTTTTTTTTTTTGTGGGGCAATGAGGGTTAAGTGACTTGCCCAGGGTCACACAGCTAGCAAGTGTCAAATGTCTGAGGCCAGATTTGAACTCAGGTCCTCCTGAATCCAGGGCCGGTGCTTTATCCACTGTGCCACCTAATTGCCCCCACTAAGGAATAATTAATGCCCAAGAGGACACCTGAAGGGAGGAGTTAAGAAAGAGTGGCCCCCGGCTAGGTGGCGCAGTGGATAAAGCACCGGCCCTGGATTCAGGAGCACCTGAGTTCAAATCCGGCCTCAGACACTTGACACTTACTAGCTGTGTGACCCTGGGCAAGTCACTTAACCCCCATTGCCCCGCAAAAAAAAAAAAAAAGAAAGAGTGGCCCCACCTACAAGAGGAAGGGTACAGAGAAAGGAAGTAGCTAATTTTCCTCCTCAGTCAAACAACCACTTACATATCACCACTGTTAGATGAGAATGGCTACTAGACATTTTTGGTACACAGATTGTCACTTCACCCAATGCTCTGTCCCTCAGAAAACACTGGCTGAACTTCAACATCCTGCCCTGGTTTGTATACAAACTCTAGTTTACCTTCCTCTCTCCGCCCCAGTCCTCGTCATCACAAATGCACATTCTAGGCCAGGAGCCCACTTTGGGAACAATGACAGGATATGGCTCTAAAAGCCTGCTGATTTTGGAAAGATGATTTCAATTTCCCCAAACTGAATTGTCCAATAGCAACATTTAGTGCCTGTGAACATCGGTGTGAGAGCCAGGGCGCCCGTCGCTCGGCTCAGCTCTGGGGCCTGCTCTCCTTTCCCTTTCCCCATTCCCTAACAACAACAAACAACAACAACAACAACATTTTCTTGTGGCTGAGGTTTCATAAAACAGAGTGGAGGTGAGCAGCCTGGAAATAGTGGAATTAGGGGTTCCGGTGCCATTACTAATTTGCTGTGAGATCTTTGGTAAGTCACTTCTCTCCCATCTGAGAAATGGGTACAATTATCCCACTGGCTTCACAAGGCTATTGAGAGGAAGGAGAAGGAGAAGGAGAAGAGGGTTTTATCAAAGGTGCTGTGAAGAATGGTAAGTGACCTTAGGCAAAGCCGTTCACATTCTCTGGACCTCTTTCCTCCTTTGTAAAATGAGGGGGTCAGACTAAGATGATCTCTAGGCTGCCTCCCCGCACGGGCGGTCTGTGGTTCTATGATTCCGAGGCCCCTCCCGGGTCTGATTTGCATCATTTTCGGCCCTTCAGCTGTAACAGTCTATGCTCTATGGTTCTGAAACCACAATTTATTCCAAACATTATCTGGCTTTATGGTGTGAGAGAGGATGGGCAAATGTGAATAGAGGGAGGGTTAAGACATAGGGGAGAAAACTGAAAGTCAGGGACAGGTGTAGGGCATAATTCTTTAGACAATTCATGTCAATAGGGCCCTGGGGCCTAATAATATGGATCCAGGCACGATTTTGGGGAGGGGAGAAATCTCACTGACAGAGAATGTGTCATGGGTATGGCATATGTCCTCACCCAGGAAATATTGGGTACTATCAGTTTCTGGGGGCAGCTAGGTGGCACAATGGCTAGAGTGCCAGGCCTGAAGTCAGGAAGACTCCTCTTCCTGAGTTCAAATCTGGCCTCAGACACTTCCTAGCTGTGTCACCCTGGGCAAGTCACTTCATGCTGTTTGCCTCAGTTTCCTCACATGTCAAATGAGCTGGGGAAAGAAATGACAAACCACTCTAGTATTTCTCCCAAGAAAAACCCAAATGGGGTCACAAAAAGTCAGACACTATTGAAAATGACTCAGCAGCAGCAACAACAACAATCACTATCTCCTATAAAAAAAGGGCTGAATATGCCGAAAGTGTTGGAGGGATAAATGAAGAGGGAGGGAGCTGTGTTAAAACTGGAGAGCAGGTCAACGGCTGGTGCAGATGATTCGGGCACAGTGGAAGTGTTTTTCTAAACATGCTTTCTCACAATAAAACAAACAGGAAGCAGGGAGGCAGGGGAGGATTGCAATGGGAGCTATACAGCAGAGAAAGTTATGACCTCTCAGGTCCCTTGTCTCTAAAGCCACCACTCTTCAGACTAGAGAACTCTCTGCTTCCAGAGGCAGCCTGTTATATCATGGGAGTCTGTAAGTGAAACATCCCCATTTCCCTTATTTAGACAGTCCCCATTCGATTTTGAGTGCCCTTACTACCCTTACTATCATTTTCTAGAGGTTTCTTGTTAATATCCTTTCCTGATAGTAAGCTGAAATTGACCCGCCTGTCTTTTTTTTTTTTACATTACAAATGTATTTTATTTTCAATTCATGGAACAAAACAAGTGTTTTCATAACACGGTAAAATAAAAAAGATGATTGCACATGGAACTGCAAATTTACCATGCACAACTTGCTATTCCCTCCACATATACAACAGAGTTCTCATATAAATTTCCATTTTTTCCCTTTTTTTCTTCCCTCCCCCAATTCTACCCTACAGATGGCTACCATTAGACACAGCCAGGAGTGTCTGTATGTATATGTATATATACACATGTATGTACATGTGTATATCTGCATGCATGTGTGTACATAAAATTATTCCACAGATACTTCTATTTATCATTCATTGGGGGCCACTATCTAAAATTTATCCACCCCAGGACAGTCATTCAGATACTTGAAGGGAATTATCATGAGCTGACAAATCAGGAGCTGACACCTCTTCTTTAGGTGACTCATTCCCAATTACTTCACCCAAACCTTTTGTGATCTCAAGTGTTCTCACCATCTTCTTTATCCCCCTTGGATGACCATAGGAGGCAGCTGATTGGTCTCCTTCTCACAAGTCTTTCACCAATCTTGTTTAACCTCCACTCTGCTGTCAAAGAGGTTTTCCTAAAGTACATGACTGACCATGTTACCCTCTACTCAGTAAATTTTAGTAGGCCCCTGTCGCTTCTAGGATCAAATATAAAATCCTTTGTTTGACATTCAAAGCTCTTTATAAGCTGCTTCCTCACCTTTTCAATCTTCTTATTCCCGGGACTATGTACTTTGCAAAGGAATATTTACCACCACCCTCCTCCTCCTCCTCTTCCTCTTCCTCTTCTTCCTCCTCCTTCTGCTCTTTTTCCTCCTCCTCCTTCTCTTCCTCCTCATCCTTCTGCTCTTCCTCCTCCTCCTCCTCCTCTTCCCCCTCCTCCTTCTGCTCTTCCTCCTCCTCCTCCTCCTCTTCCTCCTCCTCCAACAAGACATACTCAATCTCCCAACTTCAGGCAATTTCTCTGGCTGTCCCTCATGCCTGGAATGCTTTCCCTTATTTCTACCTCCTGGCTTCCTTAAAGTCCCAGCTAACATTCACCTCACACAGGAAGCCTTTCCCAATCCCTCTAAATTCTAGTACCTTTCCTCTGTTGAGTATTTCCTGTTTATACTGGATATAGCTTGTTGGTACCTAGTTGTTTGCATACTGTCTTCTGCATTAGACCATGAGCTCCTTGAGGGCTGGGACTATCTTTTGTCTTTCTTTGCATCCCAAACACTTAGCACAATGCCTGGCACATTTCATCATTGTTGTCATTTAGGTCCTGTTCGACTCTTTGTGACCCCATTTAGAGTTTTCTTGGCAAAAATACTGGAGTGGTTTGCCATTTTTTCCTCCAGCTCATTTACAGATGAAGAAATGGAGGCAAAGATGGTTAAGTGACTTGCCCGGGGTCACACAGTGTCTGTGTCCAGATTTGAACTCAGATCTTGTTTTTTAAAGTATTTTATTATTTTCCAGTTATATATAAGGATAGTTTTCAATATTTGTTTTCACAGGATTTTTAGTTCCAAAATTTTTTTCTCCCACCCTCCCTTCCCTCCCTCCTCCCCAAGATGGAAAGCAGTCTGATATAGGTTGTATATGTACATTCACATTAAGTATATTTCTACATTAGTCATCTTGTGAAAGAAGAATCAGAGCACAAGGGAAGAACCTCAAAAAAGAAGGAAAAAAAAAACAGTCCAAAAGTAGAAACAGTATGGTCCAATATGCATTCATAGTTCGCAGTTCTTTTTTTCCGAATGTTGAGAACATTTTCTATCATGAGTTCTTTGAAACTGTTTTAGATCGTTGCACTGCTGAGAAGAGCCAAGTCTATCCCCACTGTTCACCACACAATGTTGCTGTTACTGTGTACAATGTTCTCCTGGTTCTGCTCCTCTCAGTCAGCATCAGTTCATGTAAGTCCTTCCAGTTTTCTCTGAACTACTCCTCCTCATTGTTTCTTACAGCACAATAGTATTCCATTATATTCATATACCACAACTTGTTCAGCCATTCCCCTATTGATGGGCATTCTCTCAATTTACAATTCTTTGCCACCACAAAGAGAGCTGCTATAAGTATTTTTGTAAATGTGGGTCCTTTCCCCTTTTCTTTTCTTTTTTTTCTGTTTGTCAAATTTTTTTTTTTTTAGTTTTTTTACTGAGGCAATTGGGGTTAAGTGACTTGCCCAGGGTCACACAGCTAGTACGTGTCAAGTGTCTGAGGCCAGATTTGAACTCAGGTACTCCTGACTCCAGGGCCAGTGCTTTATCCACTGCACCACCTAGCTGCCCCCCATTTGTCAAATCTTTACTGGATAATTTATTAGGTAACTCAGGCAAGGCAGACAGTGTCCAGTCTAGTCCTTCTTGGCAGCAGCCTTCCTCATGGCAGCCAGGATGTTGCCGAGCTCCTCTTCCTCTTGGCTCCAATGTGAGTTCCCACCCTTTTTTTGATGAACTTTAGGGCTCGCTTATCCTTGGAGACCTTTAACAATTCCATGGCCCGCCTCTCATAAGGGACAAACCCACACACCTCCCGGATCATATCTCTCACAAACTTGGTGTATTTGGTCAGGCGCCCACAGCGGTGGCAGTGTCGCGGCTTCGAAACATTCTTGGTAACTTTGTGGCCCTTGTTGAGGCCTACAGCCATGGGGTAGTGGATGGCCATGGCTGCGGTGCAATTGTAGCTTCAACGGCAGCCACAATAGAAGCCTTTTCCCTTTTCTATGATCTCTTTGGGATATAGACCTAGCAGTGGTACCACTGGTTCAAAGGGTATGAACAGTCCCATAGCCCTTTGGGCATATGAACTCAGGTCTTCTGACTCCAGGCACAGTATTCTATCCCAAACCACCTAGCTGCCTGCCTAGCACATATCAGGCTTATGTCTTTTGGCTTATGTCATACTGAGTATAACAATGATCCTTGCAAAATGTGATACCCAGAACTGTTTGCTCCAGATGCAGTGTGACTATGATCTCTCTAAATCTAGCTCATCATCATATCTAACGGTGATTCATACTGTTTACCCTTTTGTCTCATCCCCCTTGTGATCTACATCTGTGAGGCAGCTGGCTGAGGGGTACAACTGGTGCTTATGGAATGGAAATAAGCCAATGAGCTCAGATGGGAATGTAGTTCATAGGCAGTAGAGTAGAGCATTAGAAACACTGGATTAGAGGTCAGGAGACATAGACTAAAGGTCTGCCACTAATTCATTGTGTCACTTTGGGTGTACCATTTCCCTTAGTGGCACAATAGGTAGAGTGCTACATCTGGAGTCTGGAAGAGCTGAATTTAATTCTACCCTTAGATGCTTAATAGCTGCATGACTCCAGGCAAGTCACTTAACTTCTAATTTGCCTCAGTTTCCTCATCTGTAAAATGGGGATAGCAATAGCACCTACTTCTCAGGGTTAATGTGAGGACCAAATGAGATTTGTAAGACCCTTTGCAAATTTGTATTTATTTTTTATTTATATTTTATTTTATTTTTTTGGCCAGGGCAATGACAGTTAAGTGACTTGCCCAGGGTCACACTGCTGGTAAGTGTCAAGTGTCTGAGGTCGGATTTGAAGTCAAGTCCTCCTGATTCCAGGGCTGGTGCTTTATCCATTGAACCTCCTAGCTGCCCTGGCCCTTTGCAAATTTTAAAGAACCATGGATATTGTTATTAATAACGGATGTCATTTCCCTCATATGTAAAATGGGAATGCATAAGATACTTTCTGGCAGGGGTTCTTAACCTGGCTTGGGTAATTTCGTTTTGTTTTTTAAATATTTTATGATTGTATTTCATATATAATTGTTATTTTAAATAATCTTATGTATTTATTTCATGCATGTAGAGACATTCTTCTGAGAAGAGGCCCATAAGCTTTACCAAACACAGTGGATCTACAACCCCCCCCCCACCTAAATTTAAGAGTCTCTATCCCAGGGGGCTTTCCCATCTGACAGTCTATGGTTCTATGCTTTGTCAGAGTGTAGCTCTCAGAGAGCTATGTGGAGGTAAAGTGGTGCTGTGGATAGAGCGCCAGGTCTGGAGTCAGTGGGACTTGAATTCAAATCCAGTTCCAGACACTTACTAGTTGTATGACCCTGGACAAGTCACTTCACCCTATTTGCCTTGGTTTTCTCATCTGTAAAATGAGTGGGAGAAGGAAATGGCAAACCACTCTTTCTTTGCACAGAAAGCCCCAAATGGGGTCATGAAGAGTCAGACATGAGGAAAAACAACTGAATAACAACTGCTCTCAGAGAAAGGAGCAATCTTTCCCCTCACAGTCTTTATAGCACAGGTTACCGGTAATTGTTCGAAAACGTTCCTGTCTGTGATGTTGATTTACCCACATATTGATGCTGGTATTAGTTGTAAATCTGTGTAATAGAATTGCTCAAAGCTACCCAGTCATCGCTAGGATGGAAGAGACTTACTGTTTTTCTTTAATTAACATTAGAAAATCAATTTAACTTGTGTTTGCAGTGATGAGCTCTAATGATAATCAGGGACTCATCTTTACTCATTTCAGAATTCCTTCTTTTTTTTTCTTTTCTTTTTGTTTGTTTGACTATTGGGACATATGTCAGTTCTTTTAGGGCAAATACAGGGACTGGGTCATTTTTCTTATCAGATTGCCATACTTGGAAAGAAGAAGAGAATGCTGATGAGTGGACACAAGAGAAGATGAGGCTCTGAATTGTTTGTGAGAAAGAAGCTGTTGCAAAGGAGCTTGGTGATTGTGTGTGTGTGTGTGCACGCGCGCATGTATGTATATGTGTGTGAATTTCAAAGTAATGAAGCCTTCCCCAACCCCTCAATTCCATTGCCTTCCCTCTGTTAATTACTTCTTATTTATCCTGTATGTAGCTTGCTCTTCATCTATTTGTTTGCATGTTGTCTCCCCCATGAGATTGTAAGCTCCTTGAGGACAGGAACTGTCTTTTGCTTCTTTCTGTATCCCCAGCATTTAGTACAGTACCTGGCCCGTAATAAAGGCACTAAGTAAATGCTTATCGATTGATACAATTGAAAGAGCATTGACTCTTGAGTTAGAAGACCTTGGTTCAAATCTTGCCTCTGAGGCTTCTTACCCGTATGACCTTGGACAAATCTCTTAACCTTCTTGGGCCTCAGTTTCCTCATTTGCAAAGTGAAGGAGTTGAATCAGATGCCTCTGAGGTTCCTGTCAACTCTAATCTGTGAGCCTATGATTGAATGAAAGCTGTGTGACCTTAGGTAAATATTTAGCCTCTCTGAGCCTGGTCTATAAAAAGAGAACTGGTTTTTGTTTGTTTGTTTGTTTTGGGTTTTTTTGTGTGTGTGAGAGGCAATTGGGGTTAAGTGACTTGCCCAGGGTCACACAGCTAGTAAGTGTTGAGTGTCTGAGGCCGGATTTGAACTCAGGTCCTCCTGACTCCAGGGGCAATGCTCTATCCACTGCACCACCTAGCTGCCCCTCCAAACTGTTTTTCTTAAAGATCATGTCCAACAATGCCACTCCCCTACTTGTTAAACTCCACTAACCATCACCTCATGGACTAGTTTTGAACTCCCCTGAAAATGAAAGGACTTCACAACCCAGCCCCAGGTCACCTTTCCAGCATTATTACATGGTTCTCCCCTTCTCACACACCACGATCCAGTTAAACTGGCCTTATTATTGCTCCTACACAACCCTCTGTCTCCTATCTCCATATTTCTGCGCTGGCTGTCTCTTGTCCCTGGATCATGTTCCTTTCTCACCTGTATCTCTTGTAATCTCTAATTTCCTTCAACACTCAGCCCAAGCTCCATCTTCTAGGATCTAGAAGTACAAGTTTATTTTGAAATGTAAAACCTGCTCTTAACTTTGAAGCTGTATGAAAAGAGGAGGCTGGAAGGAATTGTCCCTGTGGGCCAAAGTTTGCTGGCTCCTGTTCTAGACAAATCCTTTCCTGATTTTCCAGGTACCAGTAACCACCCCACCCCCCACATACATATTTACCTTATTTTTATTTTGTCTTTGTCTCATATATACAATTTGCATTAGTCATATCTACACATATCCACATGCTTGTATATATACATACATACATACATACATACATGTATATACACATATGTGTGTGCATATATATATATCTGTGTAAGCTCCTCAGGAACAGTGATCCTTTTGTTTTCATCTATATATTCTCGTTGCCGGGCACATGTCGGCATTTAATAAATGCCTGTTGATTCACTGATTCTAGCCCTAATGTTCTGTGAGTCTACAAATTCATGACTTTTAGCCTGAGCTGGGGGCTGCCTGACAAAAGGAGAGTTTTCAGAAGAAATCTGGCTGGCACATCTGCCAATATTTTTGGCTCTTTCCCAATTTACCACGTGATCATTCACGCAAAGCAGAGACCTCCTGTGTTCTGTTAAGACTCTTCCTAGGGAAATACAAGAAAGGCCTGAAGCAAGTCATGCACCCCTACATTATTAGTGAGCATCAAGGGTAGCATGGAAGGGGAAGGAGGGCAGAATTGGGGGCTCTGGGGGAAAGGGGTCTAAGGGGGTCTGTTCCTGAGATTTTTCCCTGAGTCATTGCCCAACTTGACAATTGCCCTTAAGCTCAGGATGGTGGTTCCTCATATTTATAAGAAAATTCCCCCTCTCCTAGTCATGTTCCTTATGAGAGGTGGAAAGGGCAGGGAGTCATAACAAAAGCTCACCTTTCTATAGAGATTGAAAGATAACAAAGTTCTTCAGATGGAGAAACTGAGGCTGAGGAATTAAATGATTTGCTAAGAGTCATGTGGTCATAAGTCAGAATTGGGACCTGAACTCAAGTCTTCTAACTCTGAGACAGATGAAGAGACTGAGGGTCAGAGAGGTTGAGGGCCTTGTCCCAAGAGCACAGCAGCAGGTAGGTAGGGAAAAGATTAGACCCAATGTTAGAGATGAGGCTCTAAGATTTGAACTGGTTAAGGAATTTGCTAGTACATGTCAGAGACAGTTGGCAAACCTGTAAACTTATCTGTCAAATGAGAGGCTAGAACTGGATCTCTTCTAAGACGCCTTTTTAGCTCTGAAAATTTCTGAAGACAGATCTGACACTTATTCTGGCCTTCCTCTATCCTGTGCAGGGAAAAAGAATCAATGAATGCACATTCATTAAGTGAACAGCATATAAATACCTACCATGTGCCGGGTATTGTTCTAAGTGCTGGGAATACAATGAAAGATTAAAAACAACAACACCCTTCCCTCAAGGAGCTCACAGTCTAATGGAGAAGACAACCAATGCAAACAACTATCCACAAAATGAGAGATAGAGACACATACAAATATGTGTACACATACATATACATATATCAGCATAAACACAAACATCTATGCTTTAAAACAACAAGGGTGATTTTCCTGGATTGTAGGTAACCTGCAGGACTGCTGATAAACAAAACAAATGTGCATTAATAGTACATACAATAGATGTGTCTCTATATAAAGCATCACCTGATAGGATCCTGCCATGACAACATCTCTAAATTACATGCAAGACGTAGCATCAAATAGAGGAAGAGTATGTTCATATACATAGTATACAGGAATTAATCATAAGCAACAAAGCAAAGGACCTGGCTATAACAATGATTATTGTCAAGAGGTCTAACGTTAAAAAAAGTACAGCTTGGGGGCAGCTAGGTGGCGCAGTGGATAAAGCACTGGCCCTGGATTCAGGAGGACCTGAGTTCAAATCCGGCCTCAGACACTTGACACTTACTAGCTGTGTGACCCTGGGCAAGTCACTTAACCCTCATTGCCCTGCAAAAAAAAACCCCAAAAAACAAAACAAAACAAAAACAAAAACAAAAACAAAAAAAGTACAGCTTAACTCTAATCATTAGCATATCCTCAAAAAATTAACACATATTACTAAATATGAATGTAACACAAAAACAGTCAAGAGAACAGCAAAATAATAAGCATGCTCAAACATGTAATAATTAGCATGTGCAGAAGTACGCTGTACCACCTAACTGCCCCTGGAAACACATTTAAAAAAATTTTTTTTCCTCTTTGACAATTCCTCAATCTGAAGTTTTGGGGTGTTTTTTTTACTGTTTTCTCTCACAACCTAGCTAATGTGGGAATGTTTCCCATGACCACTCATGTAAACTATGCAATTATTTCTAAGGCACACATTGTCGGGACAGTCTCTAGTACTGGAGACAAGGGGAAGTATATTCATGTTCACCCTGCAACATCATGTTAGTCTCATTGACTGGTCTGAAGGATCTAGTTCCCTCGTCACTGACTGATCTCTCTGCTCCTATACCTAGTCAATGAGCTAGTCAATGGTATGGGCTGACCATGAAAATAATTACACTTAGGCTGACAGCGGGGACAGGTTTGACTATAAATATAATTGTGCTCCATAAGTGGAATCTGCACCCTAAGAATCTCTGTAGAAGTTCTAGGAAAGAAAGGAGCTTCTTTGGGGTTCCAATTCCTTCCCTATAATAGCACACTTAGCCTCCTTCAGTGGAAACATCATTTTTGGCATCCATATGTAGGTAGGAAGTCTTTGTATAGTTACTTTTGCTCAGCATTTGCCAAGTTGAGTGTCCATTATTTCTCCCCATTTGCTCATAAGAAAATCCAATGAATTCTCCTATAGGCAATGGGTGCTTGCAGTGAACAGAGTTAATAGAGTCTCCGCCATACAAATTGTCCATTTTGAATGGGTTAGAAATCAGTCAGATAACCTATGAATTCTTTGAGTGTCAACGTCTTTTGACAGAATTATATCTCCTTATTGAAGGAATTAACAATATATTCTTATGTGCTGGGATTTAAATCATAACATTTTTTAGTTTCTGTCATAACTCTTCTGAACTGAAGCCAAGGTTAACTGTTAGGCTTTTCACTGCTTCTCTCTCAACTGAGATGCACTGAATGTGTGAACTACGTAAGAGGCGTCAAAACAAAAACCAGTAAGTAATGATAGCTAATACAGAGTACTATGTACCAGGCACTGAGCTAAGAGCTTTACAGTTATTATCTCATCTGATCCTCACAGCAACCCTGGAAGGTTAGTGCCATTATTATCCCCATTTTACAGATGAGGAAACTGAGGCAAACACTGGTTTACCCAGGGTTATACAATTACTGTCCGAGGTTGGATTTGAATGCAGGTCTTCTTGAGTCCAGGCCTGGCACTCTATCCACTGTGCCACCTGGCTGCCTCATGGTAAACATCATGGTCCTCTCCCAAACAAGAGTAAGAATGGTATGAAGCCTAAATAATTCCTGGTAGAATTGTATGCATGTACTAGAAATACATTTTGACTCTACTGACCTTTTTGCTTGTGTCAAAGTTCCCAATATATGCAAAAATGTGAGGTTAAAATATTTGGGTTGTGGCTTTCCTTGTGGATTATAAAGAGTAGATTATAAAACTTTTTGATACCTGTAAAAGCCAACATTTCCTTGAGTATCTTACTCTCAAAGTGGCTACCTTGGTCAGGGTGGACTCTGACAGGAAATCCGTACACTGAAAAAGACTTTCCCCACAATACTTTGGCAACTGTAGATGCTTTCTAGAAAATTTCTCATTCCAACGTCTCTAGAGAGGCAAGCTGGAAATCAGAGACATCTTGAGGAGCCTACTTCCCCTACACGTCTACAGCTTCCAAAGTCCTTCTTTCCCTTCTCATGTCACTCCCTAAAACTCCCTCCCTCTAACCACATATGCCTCTCTCTCAAGAAGCTTGGGCCCCCAGCTCTGCTCCTCATTCAGGTGTGTTACATTCAGTTCAGCTCCTCTTAGCCAATCAGAAGTTGCACCTCCTTTTGCATATGCAGCTGTATGCAAAGTGTCTCAGACTTGGTTAGAAGCCTAGTTATACAGGAAAGGATTTTTGGAACAATTATAGCTATTCAGAAATGGAACGTGCAGAAGGTAGTGAGTACCCTGTCTTTGGAGGTCTTCAGATAAAGTAACAATCTCTGGACCATCAGAGATGTTGTCATGAGAATTCAGGGATCTGAGAAGGTTCGTGGAGAAAGTGAATGGAAGAGGTCTCTTGATTTCTCTACTCTGATGTTCTTTCTACTAAAATAGTGATGAATTGTGCAATCTGACTGGAGTTAGAGGAAGGGGAGGAGAGTAACCCAAAATAAGTCTGGAAAGGTAAATTAGGACCAAATAGTAGAGGGCTTTGAATGCCAGGATTAGAAGTTCGAACCTTACTCAAGTCCCTTCCAACTCTGATATTCTATGTTCTGTTTTCCAAGGGCCCTTCCAGCTTGAATGTATTTATGACTGTAAGCCCTTTCCATTGTTATCATTCATGATTCTATTGCCATTTCCAGATATATTTCACCAGTGCACTAGAAGTGCACTGGTGAATATTTTTGTTTTTGTTTGCGGAGCAATGAGGGTTAAGTGACTTGCCCAGGGTCACACAGCTAGTAAGTGTCAAGTGTCTGAGGTCAGATATGAACTCAGGTCCTCCTGAATCCAAGGCCAGTGCTTTATCCACTGCTCCACCTAGCTGCCTCCATGCACTGGTGAATATTTAACAACTGTCTGGGGCAGGGGGATGTACATACAACATACTTTTAAGTTTAATCTACATTATTAATATTTTCTCTGTTACTTTTTTATGTCCAGATAATTAACAAAATAATAAATCAAGCTCTGATTCATAGCATTTGCCAGATTTCAAGGTGTAAATGCTCACGCTAAAAATTTAGCAGTCAGCTCTCACAAGCTGGTACAAGCCAGCTCTAGAACATACTAGTTCTGACTTTATCTTGCAGGCAACTGGGACCTATCAAAGAGTTTTGATCAAGGAGTGACATGATGAAGCTATTTTAGAAAGTTCATTTTGTCAGGATTTCAAGGAAAGCCTCGAATCAGAGATCACCTAAAAGGTCATCACTGTAGTTCAATTGTTAGGCGAGGAAGACCTAGACTAAGTTCCTGGGATATTGGAGATGAGAGGCCAAACTGAGAGAAATACCAACTTTCCTGGCATATCTCCAGAATATGAAAATGATGGAAGAATAGTATCCATTTTCAGAGGGGAAAATCAAGGCTCTGAGCACTTAAGGACAGAGTTAGTAGATTAAAGTGTATATTCATTTTTGGTTTTCCTGTCAGGGATCAGTGCCAACTGGAAACCAGCATGCTTGATGCTTCGGGGAACTCACAGACTCCACCTGAAAGTCAATCCTAGTCAGCATAAATAAGTCATTATCCAAACAGGCACATTTATCTCTATATTATTTCCCCATTATGAGTCAGAGACTTAAAAAGAATAGGTCATTTGAATGCAACCTCATAATCCTATAAAAGCAACTTCTTATATGAAGCAATGATAGTTATTCTGAGCACTCTACATTGCCAACTCCAATTAGGACCAACAAGGACCCCAGTTTCTGAGTTCTGCTCAGTAGTGTACTGTGAAAGAAAGAGGCCTCTAAGTAATTCCTGCTATCAAAAGACTTCCATTCTGGGGCAGCTAGGTGGTGCAGCAGATAAAGCACCGGCCCTGGATTCAGGAGTACCTGAGTTCAAATCCGGCCTCAGACACTTGACACTTACTAGCTGTGTGACCCTGGGCAAGTCACTTAACCCTCATTGTCCCACAAAAAAAAAAGACTTCCATTCTAATGGGGATACAAGATGTACATATATAAGATGGATATGATATTCAGTCATTTTTCAGTCATGCTGACTTTTTGTGACCTCATTTGGAGTTTTCTTGGCAAAGATACTAGGGAGGTTTGCCATTTCCTTCTCTAGCACATTTGACAGATAAAGAAACTGAGGCAACCTGGGTTAAGTGACTTGCCCAGGGTCACACAGCTTGCAAGTATCTGAGGCTGGATTTGAACTCAGGTAGATGAGTCTTCCTAACTCTAGGCCTGGCCCTTTATCCACTCTGCCACTTAGTTGCCCAAGCGGGTAGTCAAAAGTATATATATAAAAAATCATAAGATAGATATGTCCACGAGTCTAAATGCATGAATGCAGCTTGTGGGTATCATTAATAGAGTATCTCTTTAACCTAGTCCACCTTTCTCCAAAAAGAGACTGGGATTTCCACCTTGGGCAGAGCACAAGGGCCTTTGGTTTTACAAAAGACTATCACAAATAATGAATACTAATTATATCCATTTATCCAATCAAAACAGCAAATAGCAATTATTTAAGTTCCATTGATTAGAATATGCTAAAATACACAAGAATGAACAAGCTCTTCAAATGGGAGTGAGATGAACCCTCAACTCAGGCTAAGAGAGAAGACCTAAATATCACCCAAGGAGATACATTCTAGTAGTTTCTAGAGAGTCAAGCTGGGAAATTACCATCAGACATGTTAAGGAGTTGGCTTTTCCTACATGTCCTCAGTGTCTCTCTCCATAAGTATTTCTTCCAAAGAGTCTCTGGAACTACACGTGTCTCCTCCCCACAAAAAACTCTGGAATCAATTCTGGCTGTTAGATGAGTATGGGGTTTCACTCTGTGCTCTCTCCACCCATGGGAAATCAGACCTCCTATTTACATAGCAATATGCAAAAATGCCCCAGGTTTGGTTAGATGCTTGATTATGTGAGTATATAAAAATAAGCCTATACAGAATAAATTTTTTAAAAAGACAAAATAGTTAACAAAAAGCAGTTAGGGAGGGAGGTCCCCAACAGTTGAGGAGATCATGAAAAGCTTCATGTGGAAGGTAATACTTGAGCAGCATTTTGCATAAGGAGAGGAATTCTGTGAGGCCAGATGAAGACAGAGTGCATTCCAGGTATGGGGAATGGTCAGCATAAAGGAACTGAGCTGGTACATGTACTATGTGTGTGATGAATGGAGAGAAGGCCAGTCTGGCTGGACCACAGATTATGGGAGAGGAGGTCACATACAATAAGGTTGGAAAGATAAATAGGATCCAGATTTTTAAAGGTCTCTATAATCAGAATTTATATTTTTACCTGGAGGTAATAGGGAGCCACTGGAGTTTATTGAGTGAAGGAGTAACAGGGTTAGATCTGTGCTTAAGGAAAATCACTTTGCCAGCTGTGTAGAAGATTGACCGGGGGTAGTGAGAGACTTGAGGCAGGGAGACTGATCAAAAAGACCATTACTATAATCTAGGTGAGAAGGGTCAAGAGCCTGAATTAAAATGGTGGCTTCATGAGTAGAGATAAGAAGTTGGAAGCAAGTAGTGATGACAGGAAAGAGAAGATATTTAAGAGTGCTCTGAGGGAAGCTAGGTGGCACAATGGATAGAGTACCAGCCCTGAAGTCAGGAGGACCTGAATTCAAATCCAACTTCAGATATTTGCTAGCTGTGTGACCCTGAACAAGTCACTTAACTGCAATTGCTTCTTCTCTACCTCCCCTAAACAAGAGTTCTCTGGGGGGCAGCTAGGTGGTGTAGTGGATAAAGCTCTGGCCCTGGATTCAGGAGGACCAGAGTTCAAACCCAGCCTCAGACTCTTAACACTTACTAGCTGTGTGACCCTGGGCAAGTTACTTAACCCTCATTGCCCCACAAAAGAAAAAAAAAGTAAAGAAAAGAAAAAGTGTGGGGTGGGGACCCTCCATTAGGCTCCTCAAGGTAGTACATACTGTATGTGCCCTAGGAATTGGCTCTCCTTGGCCAGTCACTCCATTACTAAAGCTTTTATTGGAACAAACTGTGCACTAAGAAAGTGCCACCAAATTAGAAATTTTACTGGATCTGTTTTAAACAGAAAAGAATTCTAAGCACAGCAAGAAAACAGGTAGGTCAAGTGGGATCAGGTCCGTGGATTCCTTTGCTAAAAAGTCTCAGGAAACCACTGAAAGAGATCTAAGCAAAAATAAAAGACCAAAAACCTCTCCAAAGCCTTGCACCTTCCCACCCCCACCCTGAACCCCAGCCACACACAAAATAACCAGATACTATTTCAGAAAAATAGCCCAAGGAGAAAGGAAGAATTGAAAACAGTTCAAGAATCCCTTAGGCCAGCATGCTGGGTATAGATGTTAGAGGCAGCTTAGAACTCCACGCACCTCTGTCAGCAAAAAAAGAGGCTTAGTGGGGTACTTGAAGGAGAATGGTTGGAGGAAGATGAACTATGGGAAAGGCCAGATGTGGGTGAAACAATAGGGCACTCAGACAAGGGAAAAAGAAAGAAGGAATGAAAAGTTGTGCCTAGGAGTGAAAGGGACGGGGACTAAATTACAATGTCTGGAGAAAAAATACATTCTTTTTTTTTTTTTTTTTAGTGAGGCAATTGGGGTTAAGTGACTTGCCCAGGGTCACACAGCTAGTAAGTGTTAAGTGTCTGAAGCCGTATTTGAACTCAGGTCCTCCTGATTCCAGGGCTGGTGCTCTATCCACTGCGCCATCCAGCTGCCCCTAGAGTTTAGAATTAAAGAGTGTAGAATATGAGAAAAGGCCTTAGAATCCAGTTGATCTATCTGATACTCAGTCACTTCCTTAGCAAAATGGGGGATTTGAACCAAATGATGTCTAAGGTCCTTTCCAACTCTAAATGGAGATTCTATGATACCATGGTTTTAGAATCCAAAAATTAAAGAGTTGGAAGAGGCTTTGGGGTCATGCAACATAGAATCGATCAGAGGTACAAGGTGCCTTAGGGTCATATGACAAAAGGACCTTATATGACCTTGGACAAGGTTCAACCTTTCTAGACTTCAGTTCAGTTTCTCGTCTGTAAAATAAAGGGGGTAGGACTCTAGAGTGCTTTCAAGTTGTGATTTAATGTCACAGATAGAACTAATTTAGAAACATGGCACTTGGAATGTTACAGGTGGAAGAGGCCTTGGGGATAATCTCCTCTATTTCTGTTGGTGGCACCACCATTCATTCATTTTTCATGTTCATATCCTTGGGTTATCTTTGGTTCTTCCCTCTCACCTCTAATCACTTACCAAATCCTGTGGATTCCAACACTGCAAGATCTCTTGGTAGATCAGTAGATAGAGCCCTGGTCCTGGAATCAGGAAGACCTGAGTTCAAATCAAGCCTCAGACGCTCACTATCTGTGTGACCCTATTAGCCTCGGTTTCTTCATCTGTCAAATAGGGATAATAAACATCTGCCTTGCAGCATTGTTGTGATGACAAAGTGAGATTATATTTGTAAAGAGATTCGCAAACCTTGAAGTACTATGTAAATACTAACTGCTATATTTATTATTATGATGATTATTATGATAATAATCTTTGTTACCAGTCTAGCACAGGACCTCATTTTAACCTGCTTAGAGTATCACAACGACCATCTAATAGTCACAGTGATTCAATTTTAATGTACATATCTAATTTTTATATCTCCTTCATTTCTGAATAAATTCCTTTTTTTGTTCCCTATGCAGCAAGCCATCACTTGTAATGAAGAATGAAAAAAGAATTTTAAAAAGCAGTTTAGCAAAACAAATGAATGAATCAGTCCCATCTGATAGCCTATGAACCAGGACATGCATAGTCCCCTACCTCTGTGAAGAAGGGAAGAAGGTGCTTTTTCTTAACTCTTTCCCAGGTGCAGGCTTGTTGGTTGTTATATTATGTAGTGTTCAGTTTGGAGGGGTATTTTAAATCATTTCCACACTCTTATTGCATATTGTTTCCCTGGTTCTTCTTGTTTCATTGTGCATCATTTCATGTCTTCCCAAGCTATAGTCACCATTTCTAATGGTACAGTAATATTCACATCATGGACATCTATTTTATTTCAAGCTCTTTGCTACAATAAAAAGTGTTGCTTTGATTATTTTGGTGTATTTGGGGATCCTTCTTTCTGTCTTTGATCTCCTTGGAGTATATGCCTAACACTCAGAGCTCTGGCTTAAAGGGTATGAACATTTTAGTTTTGTTTTGTTATTTTAACATAATTCTAAACTACTTTCCAGAATGTTTTAAAAACACCCACAATTCAATGATCAATAAATGATCAAGCATTTATTATGTGCTTACTTTGTTTTTGTTTGTTTTTCGGGGCAATGGGTTAAGTGACTTGCCCAAGGTCACACAGCTAGTAAGTGTCAAGTGTCTGAGGCCGGATTTGAACTCAGGAACTCCTGAATCCAGGGCTGGTGCTTTATTCACTGCGCCACCTAGCCACCCCTATGTGCTTACTTTGTGCCAGGCATTGTACTAGTCGCTGGGGATGCAAAGATACAAATGAAACAATTCATATAAAACCTTCAAGGGGCTCACAGTCTATGGAAGGAAATAATACCTACATATTAAAATAAATGCAAAATAAGCATTCAAAATATACACAGAATAAAAAGGTATAATTTTGTGAGGGGGTAGCTCTAGTAGCTGAAGATGAGGGAAGGCATAGAAGGTGGCATTGGAGATGAATTTTGAAGGAAATTAGGGATTCTCAAAAGTGGAGGTGAGGAGGGAGTGCAGTCAAGGTGTGGGGACAATCTATGCAATGTCACTGACATGGGAAATCTAATACCATGTGTGAGGGACAGCAAGGCCAGTCTGGTTGGACGATTGAACATGTGAAATGGAGTACTAAGGTTGGGGAGGTAGATTGGAGTCAGACTAGGAAGAGTTTTAAATGCCAAATAAGAGTTTGTATTTGATCCTAAAGGTTATAGGGCCCCTCAAGGTCAATGAGTGATATGGGCAGACTTGTGTTCTAGAAATACCTCTTTGGCAACTGCATGGAAGATGGACTAGAGAGAGAAGAGTTTTATTCACAAGCATTAATTAAGTAGCTACATATGCCAGGCACTGTGCTAGGCTCTGGACATGCAAAGATAAGTATAAAATAGTTCTCACCCTGAAGAAGTTTACATTCCAATAGCATGTACACAGATAAAAAATATTAAATATATACACAGCGAACACTAGTCTGTCTCTTCTCTCTTTTCAATTTATCCCTCATCCCTGATGCCAGGTATGGAATGCTCTTTATTACCCAGAGGTCTAGTCAAGCCACTCTCCCTTCTTGGTGGCTCCCTATTATCTACTGTAAAAAATTCATACTCCTTTGCTGCCCATTAGTCTGTTGATTTGCTACTATCATGTGTTGCCATACCATTTTTCCCACTGTATCTCAGTACTGCTTCTCTCTCTTTATTCTGTGAACCTTCCAAACTGGATGATTCTTTGTCTTTGAGCCCTCCCTGTGCTCTCACATAGAGTTGTTAATTATAGAAATGGTCATAAGCCATTGAAGTCTAGGTTTTTCCCTACCTACAGGGTGGAGGAGAATAAAAAGGTACCCAAGATACAAATGTGAATCAAGTATAAAACAGGCAGTTTATTTCCACATAGAAAAAGGAATGCTAAGTAATAAAGAACTATAGAATGGTCAGGATAGAATCTAGTAACTTATAGCGATGCTGATGAGTTATTTGGTTCTGTTCTAACCATTCTATGGTTGATAAGTTACATAATTAGAAAAAGTATCACAATCTGCTGGGAAGTTAATATTCAAACCCTGATGGGATTCACAATTTTTCTTTGTAAGACTGCTAAATGGATATTTTACATTTTACCTCCACTGAGCACCATCTAATCAGACACCAAGCAGAATCTTCTTTCTAGCAGCCTTGATTTCCCTCCCTCTCTCCGATGATGACTTTTCCCCCTTTGTTTATAGTCAGTTCCTATGGTTGCTGCACTGGCTACCACTCTGCTGTTGCTGCTGCTGCTGCTGCTGCTGCTGCTGCTGCTGTTGTTGCTGCTGCTGCTGCTGTTGTTACTCCTCTTCCTCTTCCTCCTTTTTCTCCTTCTCCTCCTCCTCTTCCCTAGGAGTCACAGCCCTTCTGGAACCTTTCATTGCTCACAAGGTCAGTGCTAAAGAAAGAGAGGTAGAAGCAATCGGGGATCCCAGTCCAAACTTGGCCATTTGAGTCCCTGCTCTCTGTAAGGGGCAGCAGCCCCTGTCACCATTTTGTTGAGGTACAGTGGATCTTCTCCATCCCTGGCTGAAATCATCTCTTGCTTCCTGGAGTGAGAAAGCCAAAAAAGACTGCCAACTTCTACAAAATGTGGTACCATGCATCATCAGTTTTTTCCTGGCTCAGCTATCATTCTGGGGGATTTCAACCCAGAAATGACTCATGCATAGCTGGACACAGGCAATAGTTATCTGTGCATGCCCATGTTTCTACAAAGATCCCTGGGATCAGGCCAAGAATATCTGTTTACAATATTGAGGAAAAGCAGAAAAAAAGAAATCTGTTAAAATAGGATCAAAGATTTATGATGAGAATAGATCTCATAGACCATCTAAGCCCAATTCTCTAATTTTACAGGCGAGGAGGTTGCATTGGGATTTAACCCTGGTCCTATGACTTTAGATTCAGTGGTCATTTTTTTTTTCGGGGCAATGAGGGTTAAGTGACTTTCCCAGGGTCACACAGCTAGTGTCAAATGTCTGATGTCGGATCTGAACTCAAATCCTCCTGAATCCAGGGCCGGTGCTTTATCCACTGTGCTATCTAGCTGCCCCTCTGGTGGTCATTTTATCATACCTGCTAAACAAACAGCAAGTAGAACCATTTGACTGCATGATAGGGAACTTGAAAGGAAACACAGCAAGAAACAAGACAAATTCATTTGTTTGTAACTCAGATTTGCTCTCCTGTAAGATGAAAGTGCTGTGCTACTTGATTTCTGAAGTCCCTTTGAGCTCGGAATATGAGAATCTTGCAAGGTAAAAGGCCTATCTATACATTCATTCCAGAGGCTCGGAGTCGTGCACTGTCAAACAGAAAAGAGTTTGGAGAACAGAGGAACAGGGGTATAAGTGACTGGGGGCTGGGGCCTACTGTCTTACTAAGGAGAGGGAAGGAAGAATGGAATCATGGAACTCAAAGCTTCAGAATCAGGCTTCAGGTATGGGGAAGAGGGTGGGGAGTGGGACTGACAGCAGGTGAACAGTGTTCCTGAAGACTCAGGAACATTGCCAGGCGTGGGGGCGGGGGGTGGGAGGTTGGAGGTGTAGTTAGCTGTGTGGGCTCTGAATCTTCCTGGGGCTCTAGTGCCAATTTGCCTCAAGCAACCCCTCTCTTCTTTTCATTTCCATCACATGCTGTACCAATGACTAATTTATTATTCTGAAAATGCCTCTGAAGGTAGAACTGTTCTTTTCCAGATGCAGATTCAAAAGCACACATTCCCCTGCTTGCCTCCATTATCTGTACCAATGAAGAAAAAGTACAACAGACGGACTTGCAGTCCAGCTCTGTGCCTAATATTTATTTCATCTTATCCATCATTTCCATCCCTTACCCCTGTCTCTTCAACCTTTTCTCAGAGCTGCCAATGAGGAGTAAAACTCAAGGCACAGTTATGTGCTGGGAAAACCCCTGAACTGGGAATGAGGAGATCTGAGGTTTAATCTCCCCACAATTTTTTTTGGCGGGGGAGGGGGGGAGAAGCAATGAGGGTTAAATGACTTGCCCAGGGTCACACAGCTAGTATGTGTCAAATGTCTGAGGCCAGATTTGAACTCAGGTCCTCCTGAATCCAGGGCCAGTGCTTTATCCACTGAGACACCTAGCTGCCCCAAGGTTTAATCTCAATTTGGCCATTAGCTAGCCGTGTAACCTTGGGTAAGTTAATTATCTCTGGACCTCAGTTTCTTCATCTGTAAAACAGGGTGAAGGGAGGAATTAGAGTAGAAGATATCTAAAGTCCTTTCTAGTTCAAATATTTATGAATTCTAAGTTCCCTTCTAGTTCTGTGCTTATGTGGGTCTATTATGACTAACCGATAGGAAAATCACTATTGATTCAATAAGAGAAAAAAATACTTTCTAACAGGGTTGTCCAGCAATGAAATAGGTTGCTTTGTGAAGTAGTGAGCTCCCCATCCCTGGAGCTGTTCAAATAGAGGCTGGCTGACCACCTGTCAGTGGTGTTCCTTAAGGGCTTCCTCCACTGCCTTTATAGCTTCTAAGATCCCTTCCAATTCTAAGCTTCCATGATGTCCGTCACACATCCTACATTACCCCTCCCAGGGATTCCAGCTCAGCTCCTTCTGTAACATGTAGGATTTAGTGGTGCTTAGTCCTAGCATTCCCCAGATATTTTCCTTAGTTTTATTACTCCTTTGAGTTAGGCTACGCCAAAGACTCAGGCTCTGACTTGTCTTCTATCTTCCCCGAGTCACTGAAAAACTAATAGCTGACCAAAATGGGTTTTCTGCCTGTTAAGAGGGCAGAAGGTCTCCTGATGGTTTATCAGGAGATTGGTACTTGCATTCTGTGATGCATTACTTTCAAAATCCTATCCAGATCTATCATCAACCTCACAGATAGGTAGGAAGCTAAATTTTGTCCATCTCCTCCTTCTAAACCTCTGGTAGCAAGTATGTCACTAACCTGGGGAACAGCCTCAAAGGTAAGGCTCAAGGCAGGAGAATCTCATTATGACAACAGAGAGAGCACCAAATTTGGAGCTAAAAGACTTGATTAGAAATCCCAGATCTGCCATTTATTGGCATATCCTGGACATATTCTGGACAAGTGCCCCTAGGACTCTGCTGTTGTGACCCCATTTGGGGTTTTCTTGGCCAAGATATTGGAGTGGTTTGCCATTTTCTTCTCCATCTCATTTTATAGATGAGGAAACTGAGGCACACATGGTTAAGTGACTTGCCCAAGGTTACATAGCTAGTAAGTGTCTGAGGCCAGATTTGAACTCAGGACTTCCTGAGTCAAGGCCTAGCACTCTATCCACGGTGCCACCTAGCTGCCCAGGACTCTGTTTACTTACCTGTGGGGGAAAAAAAAAAAACATCTAAGCTAGATGATCTCAAAAATTCCTTCTAGACCTAAATCCTTTGATTCTAATAATCCCTTTTCTCAGTTACAATCAACTGAGAATTATCTCTCTCAGTCTTCTCATTTGTAAAACAGAAGTAGCTATATTTGTCCTGCCTATAACATAGGGCTCTTATGAGCATCAGATACAGCCATGCAGATGGAAGTTCAGTAAAAGGCCACATATATGTGTCCTATTCTCATGCATTGAGTGTAGAGGTGGCAAACATAGGGGAAAGCTCCACAGGCCAGCCTAAGGCAGATTAAAATGTGATTGGGAAATGTTTAACAAAATAAAATTTTAAAATATAAATAGATAATGTTAATTTTTGGTTTTCTAAGGCAATAGGTGGCTTGTAGGAATCTGTTACTATTTGAGTTTGTTACTGTTTAAGTTTAACACCACAGTGAAGAGGATACTGCACTTAGGAAGATCTGAGTTCAAATCTAGCCACAGAAACTTATTAACTACATGACCCTGGGCAAGTCATTTACCCATTATCTAACTCATTTTCCTAATCTGTAAAATGGGGTAAATAATAATAGCACTGGGGAAGCTAGGTGGCGCAGTGTATAGAACACTGGCCCTGGAGTCAGGAGTACCTGAGTTCAAATCCAACCTCAGACACTTGACACTTGCTAACTGTGTGACCCTGGGCAAGTCACTTAACCCCAATTGCCTCACCAAAAAAAAAAGTTATATTCTGGATGAACAAGATAAAAAAAAAATGAAAAAAAAAATAATAGCATCTACCATCCAGGGTTGTAGTGAGGATCAAATTAAATAATACATGCAAGGCATTTTGCAAATTTTCAAGTGCTGGATAAATGTTAGCTATTATTATTATTAAATATAATTAACTAACTATATTTACTTACATTTTCTTTAGCAGGACTCAAAGGAACTGAAGAATTTGTCAACCAACAAAAAATTTCTATAATATATGGTGGAGCAGCTACATGGTTGGGCCTGGTGTCTGGAAGACAAGTTCAAATCCAGCTATAGACTCCAACTAGCTGTGTGACCCTGGACAAGTCACTTAACCCTGTTTGCCTTCATTTCCTCATCTGTAAAAATGAGCTGGAGAAGGAAATAGCAAACCACTCCAGTATCTTTGCCAAGAAAGCCCTAAATGAGGTCACAAAGACTTGGACATGACTGAAATGAGAGAAGAAAAAGAATAACAAAATAGCTTCTTTTTTATGTTCAGAATTTTATTTTTCAAATAACATGTAAAAACAAATTTTGACATCAATTTTTTAAAAACTTTGTGTTCCATTTTATCCTCCTTCCTTCCCCACCCCCACCAAGAACTCAAGAAATTCAACATAAGTTATACATGAGTAGTCATGCAAAACATCTCCACATTAGCCAGTTTGTGAAAGAAAACAGAAAAAAACCCAAAACTTCAGATTAAGGAACCATCAAAAAGATTATGCTTCAATTTGATTTCAGATACCATCAGTTCTTTCTCTGTAGATGGATTGTATTTTCATAAGTCCTTCAGAGTTATATTGGATCCTTGCATTGCTGTTATTTTGTATACAATATATTTCACTCTGCTTCAGTTCATGTAGGTCTCTCCAGGTTTTTCTGATAGCATCCTGTTCATCATAACTTTTATATAGTACCTTAAACTTGACAAAAAGTTTTCTTCACAATAGCCCAGCAAAGTAAGTACCATATGTTTTGTCATTATAATCAATCATCATAATTGTTTCCCTCCACTCTATTCCCTTCCCATGATATTTACTCTATTTTCTATCTTCTTTTACTCTATTCCTCCTCAAAAGTGTTTTGCTTCTGACTGCCCCCTCCCCTGCTCTGCCCTCCCTTCTTTCACCCTTCCCTCTTTATCCCCTTCCCCTCCTACTTTTCTGCAGGGTTAGATAGATTACTCCACCCAATTGGGTGTGTATGTTATTCCCTCCTTGAGCCAACTCTGATGAGATTAAGGTCTTTGAGCTAATTCTGATGTGTATAAGGCTCTTTCACATCCCCACACCTCCCCCATTTCTCCCCCCACTCCATATGCCCCTTCCTGCTTCTTTCATGTGAGATTTCACCCCATTCTGCCATTCCCCTATCCCCTCCCCCGGTGTATTCCTCTCCCCCCCCCCCAATTTTAACCCAAAGATATCATCATGGGGCATCTAGGTGACACAGTGGACAAAGCACCTGTCTTGGACCTAGGAAGACCTGAGCCCAAATTTGGCCTTAGATGCAAGACACTCATCAACCCCAACTGCACGCCACCCCCCCCCCCCAAAAAAAAGAGAAACAAAAAAATAAATGCTTTACAGGTATCATCCCTTCATAATCAATTCCCTCTGTCTAAATTTATTCCTATCATCTGCCCTAATACTCAGAAGACTCTTATGATTTAGACATATCATCTTCCCATGTAGGAATGTAAACAGTTTAACCTTTTATCCTCTCTCATGATTTCTTTTTCCTGTTTATCTTTTTGTGCTTTTCTAGGATCTTGTATTTGAAAGTCAAATTTTCTATTCAGTTCATGTCTTTTCATCACAAATACCTGAAAGTCCTCTTTTTCATTGAAGTCCCATTTTCCTCCTGAAAGATTATACTCAGTTTTGCTGGATAGGTGATTTTTGGTTGTAAACCCAATTTCTTTGCCCTCTGAAATATCATATTCCATGCCCTCTAATGCTTTAATGTAGAAGCTGCTAGAACCTGTGCTATCCTTACCATGGCTCCACAGTATTTGAATTGCTTCTTTCTGGCTGCTTGCGATATTTTCTCCTTGACCTGGGAACTCTGGAATTTGGCTATAATATTCCTGGAAATTTTCCTTTTGGGATCTCTTTCAGGAGATGTTTGGTGGATTCTTTCAATTTCTATTTTGCCTTCTGCTTTTAGAATATCAGGGCAATTTTCCCTGAAAATTTCTTAGAAGATGATGTCTAAGCTCTTTCCTTGATCATGGTTTTCAGGTAGTTCAATAATTTTCAAATTATCTCTCCTAGATCTATTTTCCTGCTCAGCAGTTCTTCCAAGAAGATGTATCACATTGCCCTCTATTTTTTTATTCATTTGTATTTGCTTTATTGTATCTTAGTTTCTCATAAAGTCACTAGTTTCCATTTGTTCAATCCTAATTCTTAGATAATTATTTTCATCAGAGAGCTTTTTTATCTCCTTTTTCATTTGGCTTTTCAAGCTGTTGACTTTTTTCTCATGACTTTCCTGCATCACCCTCATTTCTCTTTCCATTTTTTCCTCTACCTCTATAACTTTATCTTCAAAGTCCTTTTTGAGTACCTCTATGGTCTGAGACCAATTCATTTTTTTTTGGAAGCTTTAGATATAGGGGCCCTGATGTTGCTATCCTCCTCTGAGGGTGCACCTCAATCTTCCTTGTCACTAAAGAAGCTTTCTATGGTTCACAACTTTCTCTGCCTGCTCATCCTTCCTATCTTTTACTTGACTTTTAACTCCTTCTTAGTGTGGGGTCCTGCTTCTAGGATATACTGTCCCAAGCTTCAGGGGGTTCCAGGTGTTATGATTTAATGAGGACAGTTTCTTCACTCACCTGGTCCTTTCTCTGGTCTGTAGATAACCCCAGGCCAACTTGCCAATCAACTATGCAGCAAAACTTTATGTGCAGTGGTTGCTACCTCTGATGAGCCTGCACCCCTCCCCGACCTGGGCCTCCACTGCTCAAGGTTTCTTTCTAATTCCCCCCTGGGATAGGACATCCAAATCCCCCCTTAGCTCTTGCATACACCCCTGTAGACTCCCCCCTCCCCCTCGCCAGCCACTCAGACATTTCATCAGATTGTGAGCTTAGTTCCAGAAGACTCCAGCACTGCAGCTGATTCAGAGGCTCAGGGGTAAGTTTCTCTGGTGCAGACTGCTTGGGGCTATATCTGTGTTGTCACGATCTCAGGGCTGGACTCCACTCGCAGCCCGGCTCCCCCTTCTGCCAAACTTCCAATGTGTTTTTGGCTGGAACATAATCTCAGCCATCTTTTTGTGGGTTCTACTGCTCTAGGAGTTGTTTTCTGGCTGTTTGGAGGTTTTTTTTGGAGTAATTGTGTCAGGAAGTCTGAGCATTTACTGTCTTTCCTCCACCCAAAATAGAATAGTTTCTGATTCAGGAAATCAGAATTAAATTCATACTATGTGCTAGGCACTATGCTAATTGCTGGGGATCCAAAGAGAAGAATGAAACCATCTCTACCCTCAAGGAGCTTACACTCTATTGGAGTGACAACACGTACACATATAAGTATGTAGAAAATATATGCCCAATAAATGCAAGGTAATCTGGGGGAGAAAGTGCAGGATTGTCCCCAGCCAAAAAAATCACTGAACTCACTTTTGATATGATTATGGTCTATGTTGAGGGTATTCAAATAATAAGTCCATGAGTATCTAAAAAAATCCTAAAATTCTGAATTTCTAGGTAACATGGTCAAATAAACACAGCATATAATTCAGGGTACAGATCAGATAGAGAAGCACCATTGTTATTCCAAGCCTAGACAAGGGGAAATCAGTTGAGCTTCCTGATGTCTGATAAGTGACCTCAAACAATCGATTAATAAATAAGCTTTGGGGAAGCTAGGTGGCGCAGTGGATAGAGCACCGACCCTGAAGTCAGGAGGACATGAGTTCAAATCTGATCTCAGACACTTGACATTTACTAGCTGTATGTGAGATTTAAAATTGGATACTAGAGCATTAACCTCCCTTTGTAACTTTTCCCTTATTTATCTCCCAGACTAGTAAATGGAAGAAGCCTCTGGTCTATAGTTAGAGCTTTTATTGTTTGGAAATTACAAGGTTATGTTGATTAGAGGGATAGGAAAGTAGAAATACAAAACAAATAGTCTTAAGTCTAAGCTTAGTCTATATTCCGTATAAAATTCAACAAAAGCCCAAGGCCACCTTTGGGGGGAGAGAGCTGTGTCAAGCACGTGCTGCTATGGCAAGCCGGGCTGAGTTGAACTCCAGTCAGCATCTGTCTGTGCCGCACAGCCAGCGAACCAGGAGAGCCTAAAAGATAGCTCACTTCCGTTCTCTCCTTGCCTTTTAAGCTCGCATCCCAGAAGCGGAGTGCTTAGCAGCTGGGTTGGCGTGCATAGCCCATGCAAGGCCGTCAGTCTCCTGCCCGAAAGGGTGGTCCTTCAAAAAACTGGTGTACTTTTTACCACATGTGTGACTGTGGACAAGTCATTTAAGCCCAGTTGCCACACCAAAATAAAAAAAAGTAAGTAAATAAATAAATAAGCTTTTATTAAGTGCCTACCACATGCCAAGTGCACTGTGCTAAGTACTGGGGATACAAAAAGAGGCAAAAGACATTCTCTACCTTCAAGGATCTTATAATCCAGTGGGGGAAGTAACATATAAACAAATATATTCAAAGCAAGGTATTTATAGGATAAATAGGAAATAATTAAAAGAGGGAAAGGTTTGGAATTAAAAGGGGTTAGGACACTTTAGCTGAGATTTAAAAGAAGCCAGAGATGTCAGTCATCAGAATGGAGAGAGTTTTAGGCATTGGGAACAGCCAGGAAAAATGCCTGAAGTGGAGATATGGAATGTCTTATTCATGGAAAAGTCAGGAGGCCAGCATCACTGGATCAAGGAGTTCATGTTAAGCAATAAGGTGTAAGACTGGAAATCTAGGAAGGGAACAGGTTAGGAAGGGCTTTGAATGCCAAACATAGCATTTTGTATTTGTTCCCAGAGACAATAGGGAGCTGTGGGAGTTTATTGAGTGCGTGTGTGTGTGGGGGTGTGTGACATGATTTGACCTGTGTTTTAGGAAAATGACTTCAGTGGCTGAATGGAGAATGGATT
The DNA here is from genome assembly GCF_019393635.1 of Dromiciops gliroides. NCBI lineage: Eukaryota > Metazoa > Chordata > Mammalia > Microbiotheria > Microbiotheriidae > Dromiciops > Dromiciops gliroides. The sequence continues at coordinate 297,402,962 of NC_057862.1, read as the reverse complement.
GGAGTAGGGAGGGACTTGAGGCAGGTGGACCCAACAGCAATAATCAAGTCATGAGGTGATGTATATATGTGTATTATAGTAGAGTAAATAATAAAAATGGAGGGCAATCAGTTGGGGTTTTGGAGAGAGAGCAGAGGATGACTATTCTTTCATGGGTCTTTATAGGAAATAGAATAAGGCATAGCATGGGAACCAGGAGAAAGCTAAAATATAGACAGAGAGAAGTGGACAAGACTGCCCATTTTACATCTTAGTGTAGGTTAATTTAAAGGTGGAGTCGCCCATGTCAGAAGGAGGATAACTTAGGGCCTCAAGTTGCTTCCACAAAGGTGTCCGAGTTACCTCAGAAGCCATCGCCAGGAGAAGGACCAGGACCAGGGCTAGGGCCAAAACCAGGACAATCCAAGCCACAGAGAACAGGGAACAAGAAATGCTCAAACTTGTTATCCTTGTGGTAGATGAGAGCTGCTGAGTCACTTAGGCAACAAGTACAAAACAACTGACAGTGCTCAAATCTGCATAGGATGAGGATATGGGGGGGGGGGGTGGGTGGGGAGAATGTTAGGAAACAACAATTCACAAAATCACAGGATCAGAGATTTAGAGATAGAAGAGAAATGAGAGGTCATCTGGTCCAGTCTCCTCACTTAGCTCAGTGAAGAGGGCTTAAATGACGTTTTTATGGCCATGTAAGTAGCTTATCAGGGATACATACAGAAACAGAGACTGACAAAGCAGAAAGGGATGTTAGAAATGCATAGCCCGAGAATGTCGTGGCTAGAAGGGACATTGAGACCATCTAAGCCTCTCATTTTACAGATGATGGAACTGAGGCCCAGAGATAGGCAATGAATTGTTGAGGTGGAACTAGAACTCAGACCTCCAGGTTTCCAGGAATTCTATTTTTTTGTTGTTGTTATTTTATTTTATTTTTTTTTTTTGCGGGGCAATGGGGGTTAAGTGACTTGCCCAGGGTCACACAGCTAGTAAGTGTCAAGTGTCTGAGGCCGGATTTGAACTCAGGTCCTCCTGAATCCAGGGCCTCTGCTTTATCCACACTGCACCACCTAACCACCCCATTTCCAGGAATTCTAAAGGAATCTTACAAATGACTGGCTATTTGTGGTATAGTAGCTAAAGGAATAGACCAGGATACCTGGGTTCTAAATTCAAATATTAACTGTGGGATAATGGACAAATCATTTAACCTCTTTGAGCCTCAATTTCATCATCTATAAAAGGGGGGCAATAAGCTTAAACACTTTGGTCACATAATGAGAAGATAGAACTCATTGGAAAAGACCCTGATGTTGGGAAAAATTGGAGGCAAAAGGAACAAGGGAAAACAGAGGGTGAGATAGATAGATGGTGTCATGGAAAAAATGAACATGAACTTGGGCAGACTTTAGCTATAGAGGAAGATAGAAGGGCCTGGTGTGGTATGGTCCATGGGGTCCTGAAAAGTCAGACACTATAGTGTACTGAACAATAACAACACTTGCACTACTTACCTTTATTAATAACTATTTTCTCATATCTCATAAAGTTGTCTTGAGGAAAGAGCTTTGTAAGGCTTAAGATATATAAATATGCATTATTACTGAAATTATTATTCAATAGAAAACTTTGCAACACTTTTTTCCCCAATTGAAAAATTAGTAGAGATGTGCCTATGCATGCATTCTTTCCGATGACAGTAGAAATGTAGAGTCTCCAAGTTGAAGGGGGTTTCAGAAAGCATAAGTGTCGTGCCCAGTGTCCTTATAAGAAGGAGTTATTTGTTGTATCAGAGGTCCATCTATAAAATTACAGGAAGCCAATGAAGCCACACCTTCTCCTCTTAAAAGCCGGAAGATAAATAGGCTGCTCTCAAGAGAGTCTCATCATGCCCCAATCTTCGGAGAAAAACACATTACCTCCTTTTTGCTGAGAGATACAAGCAGGCCAAAGCTAATGAGCTTTTTTACTTTACTGTTAGTAACCCAGCCTGCTTCAAAGCTCTTTAATACATTAGCTAATTAATCCTGCTGATCTGAAACTATTCAGGCTCTCTGGAATCCTTTCCAGCTCCAGCAGAAATGCTTTTGCCAGTAAAAAGGGTTTTGTCTTTTTCCCTCTTTTCACAGCAATCTGGCTGATTTGCCATTTGGGCATTTTCCCAGGAAGCAAAAACAGCTGGCAATGTGTTGGTTGTCTGAGACAGTCGGGCCACTTTTCCAGTGGTGATTTCAGCTTTCTGGTTTCTAAGGCCTCTCTGGCCTCAGATTCTGGCTCACCAGGGCTAGAGAGAGAATCCCTTAATCTCCTAATCTCGTCTCTGTTGTTATGCAAAGAAGGGGTGTTGGGGGTGTTATGAGAGACCCTTCCTCTCCCCCGAGCCAGTTGAAATAAGAATGCGGCTTCTCCTTTGACTAAAGGAAAGCAGAGAAGACTGAGTGGTGCTGATGGAGTAAGAAGGTCAGATCCCCCAGCTCTGAAGTGTTGGCCGCCTCATTAACCTGCTACCTCATACTGAGTTTACAATCCATTAAAGCTCCCGCTCCTTTCCATTTGAATTGCTTTCTAGATCATCTATGCGAGGATGTTCACCCACATACACACACACCCACCGGCACATATATGGCATAGATGATGTATTGGATAGAATGCCAGGCGTGGAATCAGGAAGACTCATCTTCCTGAATTTAAATCTGGTCTCAGACACTTCCTAGCTGTGTGACCCTGGGCAGGTCACTTAATCCTGTTTACCTCAGTTTCCTTATCTGTAAAATGAGCTAGAGAAGGAAATGGCAAACTACTCCAGTATCTTTGCCAAGAAGATTCCATGCAGATGGGGTCATGAAGTGAACAACAATAAAGATTCCTACAGACCACAAGTTGACTTAGTTTTTAAATGTATTTTTAATGTTACTTATGTTTTATTGTATTTTTATTTATTTTGTTAAATATTGTCCAATTACATTTTTTCCCCAGGGCCATGAGGGTTAAGTGACTTGCTCAGGGTCACACAGCTAGTAAGTGTCAAGTGTCTGGGGCTGGATTTGAACTCAGGTCCTCCTGAATCCAGGGCCTGTGCTTTATCCACTGCGCCACCTAGCTGCCCCCCCCCCCAAAATTACCTTTTAATCTGGTTCAGGGTGAGCCTTGGCACTGGGAAGTGTTGCAAGCAGCCCCCACATTTGATACCTGTGACCTAAGTCATTGATAAAACTATTGAAGAAAATATGGCCAATGACAGGTCCCTGAACTTAAACAGCAATTGCTCAGCTGGCTAATGTCAGTCTTCTATTGACTGATTGCTCTCTGGCTTGGGTTATTCAACTGGTTTGGATGCTGTCTAACAATACTGTCACCCAGTCAATGTCTCTTCACTTTGTCTTCAGTGATACTATGAGAGATTTCATCAAATTCCTTGCTGAAAGGTAAGTATGCTACGTCCAAGACATTTGCCTGATCTATCAGTCTAGTTAACTTGTAAAAAAGGAAATGAGGTTACTCTGGTGTGACTTGCTTCTAATGAACCCACACAGTAGGGATTACTGATTCCTTTTCCAAGTGCTACTATATCACTTCTGTAATGACACATTCTGGTATCCACCCTCCCCCCCCCCCCCGGAATTGAACATAGACTGTCAAAATTAGAAAAGACTGAATTCAACACCTTTCCTTATACATATGAGGAAACTGAGACTCAAAAAAGGCACATGATAATAAATTCCCCCCAAAACCAGGACTTTGCTCATACAGATATATGCAAATGTGGCTATTTTCATTCTCTAAGTCGAGTCTTGGTACTCTGAATTTAGAAGCCTAAAAATCTTACAGTTGTCTTGTTGCATGATTCTCACAGCTCATTCAGTGCAGAGATGGGACTCAAATGCATATTTCCTTATTCCCAGGACAGTGGGAATTTTGCTGATACTATGCAGCTTCCCACTTACTTTGTTGTTATTGTTTGTCCTTCATTCTCTCTCTCTTTTTTTTCAGGGCAATGAGGGTTAAGTGACTTACCCAGGGTCACACAGCTAGTAAGTGTCAAGTGTCTGAGGCCACATTTGAACTCAGGTCCTCCTGAATGCAGGGCCAGTGCTTTATCCACTGCGCCACCTAGCTGCCCCCTGTCCTTCATTCTCAAAGAGGACCAATGACATCAGGAAGATAATGTCTCCCCTTGCAAGTGAATTGGATTTAAGTGAGGCAGAAGTGCACAAAGAGTCATTGGTGGCAAGACATAGGTCAAGATGATAGGTGATGGCCCTCACTTACTGTGAGAGTGACCATAGATTATAAGAAGTGTGTCAGAGTGACAGAGCCGAATACTGTCCAAGCATTGTGCACATTCAGGTCTGCATATTCCTCAGCATTTATAGTCAAAGCCTTATTTAGGGGTCATGGAAAATGTAGTGGATGCTTTGAGTTCCTATGTGGTGATTGATCCCTGTGTTGCTCACTGCTGTTTGTAGGAAATATGGTTTTAGACAGCTGACTCTGGAAAGCCCTGAGGCTCTTACACTTATAATTAGCCCCTGATATACATGCTAGTCATAATAACTTGCAATTCTATTGTTTTTTACAATTCATTCATTCATTTGTTCATTCACTTAGCACACATACATTGTGTACCTATCTGGATTGAGTTTAGATAAGACAAAGTCCCTTGCCCTCTTAGAGTTTATTTAAAATGTTTGTGGTTTTTTTTTCAATTAAAAAGTATTTATTTTCTGTCTCTCCCACTGTCCTCCCCCCTCCAAAATGGGGAAAAAATAAAGCCCTTGTAAGAAAATTTCTTAGTCAAGCAAAAAAAGCTCCACATTAATAATGCCCCAAAATGTACATCTAATTCTTCATCTTGAGTCTATCACCTCTGTTAGGTGGTATGTAGCTTGCTTTGTTATTGGCCCTCTAGAATTGTGGTTAGTCAGTGTGGTGATCTCAGTTTTGTCTTTCAAAGTTGTTTGTTTTTACATCAATTGTTATTATTGTTGTTTGTTCTTCATTCTCAAAGAGGACCATGACATCAGGATGATGTCATGACTTGCACTGAATTGGATTTGTGAGGGAGGGCTGTGCAAAGTTACCAACCTTATTCTCTCCTCCAGAGTCATCTGGCTCCAGTGGCAAGATACATATCAGGACTACTAGAGATGGTCCCAGATGTTTTTAAGGCAACTGGGGTTAAGAGACTTGCCTAGGGTCACGCAGCTAGTAAACATCTGAGGGTCAGATTTGAAATCAGGTGCTCCCGACTTCAGGGACAGTGCTCTACCCACTGTGTTACCTGTTGCCCCAATGTCATTTTTATCATATAAACTGATATCCACATTCTCCTTCTTTCTTTGGGCATTGATCCATACAAGTCTTCCCAGGTGTAAGAGGGTACCCAGTGAGATTTCAGTAAAAACTGAAAGTCTGCAGGAACAAAAAAACTAGACACTGAAATGTAAGAGAAGGAGAATCAGGGTTTCCCTTGGCAGCCCCATCCTGGGTTGGTTGTACAGGAGACACCTGCTTCCTTGTGATTTTCTAGTGCCCCTGGAAGGAGCATATATAAATAAGCATATATAAGGAGCATATATAAATAAGCTCAGAGGAGCATAAATAAATAAGCATCCATGGCATTTAAACATATTAATTATATGCAAATGGTTGTAGACAAAGTGGATTTAATCTTGAATATCAAATATAGTTTGTTTTTTCAACAGGCAAGAATTTTCCCCCCGCTAATTTTCAGGAAAGCTTTTTTGACTAAGCAAAGATAAATCAGCCTACCTAATAGCCAACAGTTATATGGACTTAAAGGTTTGAAAATATTTTTATATCTATATTATTTCATTTTATCCTTACAATAACCCTTAGACATAGGTGCTCTTATTACCTTCATTTTGTGGATGAGGAAACTGGATGGAGGTTGAGGGACTTGCCTACAGTCACACAGGTAGTGATTGTCCAAAGTAGGATTTGAACTCGCTTATTTTTCCTAATTGGCACAAATTCCAGATAAATTTTGTTAGAAATAATAAAATGAATCAAAACCATTTTAAAGGCAAAAAATGAAATGAAAAGTCCTGAAGATGAAAAAGAAATATTCTCTGTTCAAGAAAAATGAGGCTCAATTGGACATGAAGAGACCAGTGTGACAATAAACCTGCCTCTAGGGTATAAACTACATTTTTACTCTGTCCCTAGGCACTCATGTACAAAAGTTTCATAAAGGAATTGTTGTTTGTCCTTATTCCTTCATTTTTTTTTTTCATAGAGGACCAGTGACCTCATGGAGCGATGTCTTGACTTGCCATGAATTGGACTTAAGTGAGGCAGGGTTGTATAAAGACAACAGTCTCCCATCTCTCTTCCAGAGCCATCAAAATCCAGTGGCAAGACAGAAAGTCAAGACAAATGGTGATAGCTCAGGATGCAGTGGGTGACCTTGGTATCTTCAATGTCTGACAAAGCTCTAAGCACCCACAGAGGCTCCTTTAGCTGCCTTTGTGGCTGTTGAACCAACATATTCCCATTCTGATAGGGGAAGTCTTCCTTCACATTCTTAGGGTAGACACCTCCCTAACTCATTGAGAGGTTTGAGACCCATCTGTTACCCTTGACCAGGTTTAGGAGTATGGAAGGTGAAAATGACTGAACTGAAATTTGTACCCTAAAGCAGGGTTTCTTAACCTGGTGTCCATGAATTTATCATTTTTTAAATCTTGATAACTATATTTCAATATAATCATAAAAAGTAAAATAGAAATTTTAAAATGAAATAGCTATAAAATAATTTTAAATGAGTAAAAATTAAAATAAAGATGTGCATTGAAAACATCATTCTGAGAAAGGGTTCCTAAACTTCACCTTTTTATGGTTAATAACCTTTACCCTAAAGCAATATGAAGTGGCTTACTGAGGATAGGGACTTTTGAGTCAGGAAGAGTTTATCTATAAGAGAACCAAGTCTTCTCCCATCTTCTACCTGGAGATGACAAACTATCTCAGAGCTGAGCTCTGAGGAAGTTCTAGGGACCAAGCTTCTAATGATCCTAAGCTGAGAATTGTTGCCCTAGCCGAAAAGAGCACTGTAACACTCCAATTGAAGAATTTAATACATTGGCTGAAGGTGGAAGAAGACTACAATTGCCTATTAAAGACTGAGCCCAAGAGACCAATGAATTGACCCATGCAATAGAGATGCTGTACCCTGAGAAGAACCCAGTAGCCAACCACCCTATCTGACCCAGCCTGACCCAGCAGCCTGACTGGCACTGCCCATCAGCCTCTTTCTGTCTAGTGACTGCCAATCCAGGCCTATCAGCAGTGGACTCTGATGAGGAGCCATCTCAACTGCAGAGGGCCCTTGAGCAGTACCAGATTAGCCAATCCAGCTGAAATACCACACCCTAGAAGGCTTAAGCCCAGATGAACTAACTGCTGATCCCTTAGAGACACTGTGCCCTACAATGAGACAGTTCAACTGAACAGTAGAACAACCCATAGTAAATGTTACAGGGGTTGTCCAGAGAGAAGGAAGAGGGCTGTGAAATTTTGGAATCCTGAGCTGCCTTGGCCATGTGTGTTCCCTACATGTGTGGCTGTGCCAACTCTTCCCCACTCCTGGACTCAGGGTATATTTGTAGGAGTTTATGGCTCTGATGTTGGGGAAAATGATTTGGATCTGCTATTTTATTTTATTTTATTGCGATGCTATTTGCATTAATTGCCTGGAGCTTATTGTTAAGGGGAAGCACACTCTTTAGGGTTCATGAGTAGGTGTTTAAGGTTAGCCACCCACCCATAGGGATACTCCTTAGAAACCTACAAAAAGTAACATCCACCCCTCTGGAGCTACGACCTGCCACTGGCAGTGTGATTGGAATAAGGGAGCTCCAGGAGGGCATTTCACATGTTTCTCTGAAGCCATCCCTTTTATCATTTCATTTTTGTTTTTTTTTTGTTTGTTTTGGCAGGGCAATGAGGGTTAAGTGACTTGCCCAGGGTCACACAGCTAGTGTCAAGTGTCTGGGGCTGGATTTGAACTCACCAGGGCTGGTGCTTTATCCACTGTGCCACATAGCTCCCCCCGTCCCCAGCTCTTTATCATTTCTTATAGCGAAGTAAAAGAAAGGTTTTCTTTCAGGTGAACTCAGGATGGGGCAAGAGCATTGACTCTGGAGTTAGAGGTCTTGGGTTTGAATCCCACCTTAGACACTTAATGACCACAAGGAAGTTCCATAGCCTTTCCCAACCTTAAACAAGTCAAGTCAACAAGCATCTGTTAAGTGCCTACTATGTGTCAAGCATTTCACTAAAGCCCTGTTCTGAAGGATGTCACAGTCTAATGGAGGAAACAACATTCAAAGTTATATAAATGATAAATTTCAAAGAATCTCAGATGTAAGGCACTAGCATTGAGGTAGATTGGGCAATAGTTCTTTCAGATGATGAGATTTTCGCTGGGACCTGAAAGAAACCTTAGTTTCTTCATTTGTAAAATGAGTATTATTATGGGACTTAAATCATTGGCAGCTAGGTGGCACAGTGGATAGAGTTCTGGACCCTGGGGTCTTCTGGATCCTGGGGTCTGCAGGGCCCCAGATCAAATCTGGTTTCAGACACTTCCTAGCTGGGTGTCCTTGAGCAAGTCACCTAACCCTATTTGCCTCCATTTCCTCATTGGTAAAATGAGCTGGAGAAGGAAATGGGGTTTGTCAACAAAACCCTAAATGGAGTCATGGGGAATAGGATACAATTGAAACAACTCAACAGCAACAATAACTTACGGGTTGTTGGTGAAATTATCAAGAAGTGAGATATGTAAAGAGGACTTTTTGTATGACTATTAGTTGAATGAACTGGGGAGATTTATTCTGGAAAAGAGAAAACCCTGGGAGAAGCACATGTTGGTTTTCTTTAAGTATTGTAAATGTTATGTTATCTTTGTCACAATGACGGGGAAGCTAGGTGGTGCAGCAGATAAAGCACCAGTCCTGGATTCAGGAGGGATCTGAGTTCAATTTCAGCCTCAGACACTTGACACTTACAAGCTGTGTGACCCTAAGCAAGGCACTTAACCCTCATTGCCCCCCCCCAAAGTCATAATGCAAAAAGAAGAAAACTCATTCTTCTCAGTCTTAGAGGTCAGAATAAGAAGTCATGGATAGATAATGAGGCAAATTTAGACTAAATGCAAAGGGAAAATCCTAAGGTTTACAGCTCTTCCAAAGTCAAATAGGTTCTCTTGGGAGCCAGTGGGCTCCCCTTTGGTGTATCTTCATATACAGGCAGGATATCCATTGTTGTGTAGTGTGGATGGTCCCTGAGGTGCCTTCTGACTCAGATTCTGTAATTCATTGAAACTTTTTCTGCTTTCTTCAAACAGATGACTTCACCTAAAATAAAAGGTTTAGAAGCTTGAGACCAGGCACTGTGAGCTTTCTTATCTTCCTTCTTTTAAATCTTAAAATGTCAGTTCTGACATTTAACTGTCCTGTCCTTCACAGCTGTAGTCTCTGAGGAAGTTTCCTACCTCTTTTTTTCCCCTACCTCTTGCTAAAGACAACCACTCTTAGATATTAATCCTTTCCACTTTCTCCAGGAGGTTGCTCCTTCAATCATTCTCACTTCTTTCTTCTCCAGTCTCTCTTGATCTACTGGGTCCTTCCCTGATATTAATAATAGCCAATAACTGCTGATTGAGTTGAGAAGCAGTCTAACCATTCTGGAGAACAATTTGGAACTATGCCCAAAGGGTTATAAAACCACATGTACCCTTTTACCCAACAATACTATCACTAAATTTGTGTCCTAAAGAGATCAAAGGAAAAGAAAAGGGACCTAGATGTATAAAATGTTTATAGCATCTCTCCTTGTGTTAGCAAAGAATTAGAAATCAAGAGAATGCGCATCAACTGGGAAATGGCTGAACAAATTGTGATATGTGATTACAGTGGAGTACTATTGTTCTATAGGAAATAATAGAGATGTTTTCAGAAAAAAAAACAACCTATGTGAACTGGTGCAAAGTGAAAAGTGAGAAGAACCAGAATATTGTACATAGTAATAGAAATATGGTAGTGATAATCATCTGTGAAAGACCTAGCTACTCTGAGCAATACAATGATCCATGAGAATGCCAAAGGACTCATGATAAAAAAAAATGCTATACACCTCCAAAAAGAAAACTGATGAACTCTGAGTGCAGATGGGAGCATATTTTTCCCACTTTATTTTTCTTGCTTTTTTCCTGCAACATAGCTAATATGGAAATATGTTTTGCATGACTTTACATGTATAATAGGTATCTTATTTCTTGCCTTCTCAATGGGTTAGGGAGGGACTGAAAGGAGGGAGAGAATTTGGAACTCAAAATTAAGAAAGAATGTAAAAAAAATAAATTAAATAGCTAATATTTATATAGCACTTATAATGTGCTAGGCACTGTGCTAAGGGCCTCATTGGATTCTCACAACAACCCTGGGAGGTAGGTGTTATTGTTACATCCATTTTTACAGATGTGAAACTGAGGCCAAAAGCGATCAAGTGACTTGTCCAGGGTCACATAGTAAATGTTTGAAGCTAAATTTGAACTCAGGTCTTCCTAACTCCAGGACCAGCACTCTATCTGCTGCACAAACTCAATGTACTGATGCCTATGAATGTGGCAGTCTTTCTGACAAGACTTGGACAGGCTGCCATGAGGAGGGACCTACATCCCTGAAGACCCTGGGGGCTAAATTTAAATTCAGCTCAGGAAGAGAAATTATTGTGGAATTAGGACAGGAGGATGGAGTTTTCTGCTACAGTGGTAGTTTTCAAAAATCTCATAGGAGAGAGGTAGAGAGAATTGGAGAGAGAGTACAGTAGAAAGAGCTGTAGCAACAGCAGGGGGAGGTTAGCTTCCAGGAGACTGATTCTTACCGTTGTAATGGCTGAAGCCTTTTACTTGCCCTGGTTTGCCACTGATCATTAAGAGAATCTAACAGAGTGACTGAATTGGGGCTATTAGGGAAACCACTGGAATATTAGCCAATTTGCTCTACTCTCTGTTTCTCCTGTTTTAGTGCTTCATGGACCAGGTGAAGAAGTTCATTATCAAGTGTTTCTTGGCTGTTTTAATTTTTCCTTATTGGTAATTTGAATTTTTTAAAACAATGGGTCTTTTTAAGTTCATTATCAAGTGTTTCTTGGCTGTTTTAATTTTTCCTTATTGGTAATTTGAATTTTTTAAAACAATGGGTCTTTTTTTTTTTGTTGTTGTTGCTGGGTTGGTTTTATTTGTTTTTGTTTTTTTTGTGGGGCAATCAGGGTTAAGTGACTTGCCCAGGGTCACACAGCTAGTAAGTGTCAAGTGTCTGAGGCTGGATTTGAACTCAGGTCCTCCTGAATCCAGGGCCAGTGCTTTATCCACTGTGCCACCTAGCTGCCCCTAAAACAATGTTTTACTAGAAAAAGATAACTTTACTTACGTTCTGACTTGGTGTTTTTATTATAGATGATGTGATAAGGGGTTGGGGTGGAGGTGAGAGGAATCTATGGATAATTGATAATACCAAATTTAACTGTCTGGGGGACCACCCTCTGAATTTGGCATTTAATAGGTTACCTGAAGAATGAGAGCATTTCATACATTTTGTTTATGATTTATACTTTAAAACTTGCTAGCTTTGCACGGAATGGAAGCCACAAAGAACTGGGAAATTTGCCCTATACTAAAACCCTCATGAGCTAATATTATTATTTCCAAGGAGACAGGAAACTTTGTCCCAGAGGTCTCTTCAATTTTCTTCACTTCTTTCTCCACCCCAAGGTGAGAGAAAAGGAGGAGGAGAGACTTCAAGAGAAGGTCAGGGGGTGGAGATGATAATAATCAAGGAAAATCAATTTCATCCTGAGTAGGCCACTAGTAGATGGAGATATGTGTAAATAATTCTGCCCACTCCCCACAAAGGTAGGGAGATGAAAAGTGTTCTTTATTTAACCTGTCCCCCACAGTGACTTCTGCTGGATCTCATAAATATAACTGAAGCTTCTCTATTCTTATAAAACTTTCACTTGACCCTAACTATCCCCTCAAAATGCAACCCTTATATTGCCAAATTCCTAAATGTTCAGTCATTTCAGACTCTTCACGAAACCATTTGGGGTTTTCTTGGCAAAGATACTGGAGTGGTTTGCCATTTCCCTCTACAGTTCATTTAACAGATAAGGAAACTGAGGCAAACAGGGTTAAGTGACTTGCCCAGGGTCAAACAGTGGCCAGAATCTAAGTCTTCCTGATTCCAGGCTCATCACTCTATCCACCGAACCACCTAGCTGGTCCTTAAATTCCTAAAAGGAATTGTCTATTCTTTCTGTTTCCACTTCCTTGCCATTCACTCACTTCTGAATTTGGCTCAAAACTCACCTCTATTAAAAGTGCTGACTATAGAAATTTTACCAACGATCACTTATTCAGCCAACAGTAGAGTCAGGCAATAGACTCATGGAGGAAGGTGAGTCTTTTGTTTGTCCTTAGTTCTTTTTTTTTTTTTTTTTTTTTTTTTTGCGGGGCAATGAGGGTCAAATGACTTGCCCAGGGTCACACAGCTAGTAAGTATCAAGTGTCTGAGGTCGGATTTGAACTCAGGTTCTCCTGAATCCAGGGCTGGTGCTTTATCCACTGCACCACCTAGATGCTCCATTTGTCCTTAGTTCTTGAAGAGGACTCTTACACTGGGGTGATGTCATGATTTGTACTGAATTGGTTTTAAGACAAAGAAGGCTGTGCAAAGTCACCAACCTCACTCTCTCCTCCAGAGCCATCTGGATCTAGTGGCAAGATATATATCAGGATGGTTGGAGCTGGTCCTGGATATTTAAAGCAATTGAGGTTAAAGTGACTTGCCCAGGGTCAAACAGCTAGTAAGCGTCTGAGGTGAGATTTGAACTCAAGTCCTCCTTAATCCAGGTCCAGTTCTCTACCCACTTCACCACCTAGCTGTCCCCAGGAAAATAAGGGAGTGTCCTCAATGTAGGGAGACAACTGCTACCACTATTTTAACTGGGGAGTAGATGCAGATTGAGTGAATTTCTGAGGAGGAGAGGTTACTAGAGGCAGACCCTAGAAGTGGCAATGGGAAACAAGGAATATTCCATCTCCCCTTAGTGAATGGGGGGAATGAATAAGAGCGCAGCCAAAGCTAGAAGAAGGCCAGGGAGGCAATGTCATCCGGAGGGAGTCCTGATCTCAGTGAGAGCCAGAAGTTGGAAGGAAGGATGATGGAGTGGTTTTTCTTGGACGCAGACACATGCCACTGTATACAAGATTTTTACTTTTAAAATAGAATCAGGGGCAGCTAGGTGGCGCAGTGGATAAAGCACTGGCCCTGGCTTCAGGAGGACCTGAGTTCAAATGTGGCCTCAGACTCTTCACACTTACTAGCTGTGTGACCCTGGGCAGATCACTTAACCCCAATTGCCCCACCCCTCCCAAAAAATAGAATCAATAATAAACAGTATTTAGGAACCCAAGAACACAATACATAATCAAACCTATAGACATCTACTAAGCAATTGCAAACTCACCAGAAGTGTTCCCTTTCCTACCTCTTCCATACTCTCCACTGAGACTCCAAAGTTCAAGGGTACATGCAAATTGAGGTATCCTTTTGAGTGAACAAAAGAATTCAATCATAATTCAATCAGGATGCTTCATTCCTATTTTCCTGGTCATTACGTGCAGATAGAGGAACTTTGGAATCAAGTCAACAAGCATTTATTAAGTGTCCACTGTGCACCAGACTCTATGCTAAGTAAGCCTGGGGATGCAAAGGAAAGCAAAATCAGTCTCTGTTCTCAGAGTTCACAATCTAAGGGGGAGACAACATGTGAATAACTATTTGGGGGTCTCCCTCTAACTCGACGCCCAGGGACTAAAATACAGGATCCAGTATGAATTGAAACTCATGAGTGTTGATGATTTATTTGGTCTGTGGAGGGGACCTCTGATCTCCTCTGGCCACAGCTAGCCATGTTATGAAATGTGGTTGTTTGTCCTTTGTTCTCAAAGAGGACCATGACATTGGGAAGTGATGTCATGACTTATAGTGAATTAGATTTAAGTGAAGGAGGTTCTGTGCAGGGTCACCAACCTCATTCTCTCCTCCAGAGACATCTGGGTCCAATGGCAAGATATATATCAAGATGACTGGAGATGATGATGGAAAAGGCTCTCCAAATCCAGAAAAAAAAAGAACTGTGGAATATAGATGCAGATTGAACCATACTATTTCTTTTGTTTTTGGTGCTGTTGTTTTTCTTTTTTGAGGTTTTTCCTTTTTGTTCTAATTCTTCTCTTATAAAATGACTAATGCAGAAATATGTTTAATGTTATTATACATATATAACCTATATCAGATTACTTGCTGTCTTGGGGAGGAGGGGAGAGAGGGAAAAATTGAAATCCAGTGCTCTTCCCACTGATTAACCCTGTAACTGGAAAATAATAAAATACTTTCATAATTTAAAATATTAAATTAAATTTAAAAAAAAGAAAAAAGAAAGATCTCCAAAACAATCTCAGTGTGCAGATGTGGAAATAAAAACACAATTTATCCTATGGTTACACATTTTGATTAATAAACTATTTGATAACTTGAAAAAAAAGATGACTGGAGATGGCCCCAGATGTTTTGAGGCAATTGGGGTCAAGAGACTTGCCCAGGGCCACACAGCTAATAAGTGTCAAGAGCCTGAGGTTAGATTTGAATTCAGGTCCTCCTGACTCCAGGTCCAGTACTCTATCCGTTGTACCCCCTAGCTGCCCACTGGAATGTGGTTAGTGGAATAAGGAGCATGGTTGTCATTGTCCTTCCATTCATTTTACATAGTCCTATTTTCCTCTCTGCTACCCAGAGCCTTGTGTAAGGATGGAAGATTACCTTCAGAATGAGGGGCACCACGTTTAATCACCAGATCTGATAGCTTTTCCTTAGTCCACATCCTGCTGGAATTATCTCTAGCACTGTCAATGATCTTTTCCTCCTAGATCCTCTCTCTTCCTTTGGCTCCCATGATAGTTTTCTCTCCTGAATCTCCTCATACCTGTCAGCACAGACTAAGTTAGAATACAGTCCCAGATCCCTAGGACCAATGCTTCCACAGTCACTGCCAGTAACAGGACATTTTCAGCTTGATTTCCATGACCACAGAGCATAAGCACTAACTTATGCTACACATGGAGGTTGAAGGATAAGAAAAAATCTCTCTCTCTCTCTCTCTCTCTCTCTCTCTCTCTCTCTCTCTCTCTCTCTCTCTCTCTCTCTCTCTCTCTCTCTATATATATATATATATATATATATATATATATATATATATATATATATATATATCTTGGCCAAGACTCCATCTCAGCCCTGCCTGCCCCCTAATGCTTATTATCATTCATTAGATTTATGACAGTCAGATGGAGCTCAATGCAGCATTAACCTTTGGAGTAGTTCAGCAGCACCCCTTCAGTTAGTTATTTCAGCTATACCGACATTACATATATACAGCAGTTCCCAAGGACCCAGGAGATGTAAAAACCTGCAATTAGTGATCAGACAATCCTGTTTGCCCATGAAGTGCTCCCAAGTCCCTTGGTGGTGTCCTTTTGGGAGTAACACTGCTTGTGTCCAGCTGTTGCTTGGGTGAGAGGCGGGAGGATTCTGATAAGATACATATCATACATTGATTCTCCAGCCCTCAGGAGTCTGAAGACAGTGAAAGCAGACTCCAGGCTGAAAGGGAGGTTGTACTTTGGGGAACTGCCCTGGAAAGGGATCTGAATGCTGCCCTCTGTGATGCTTGTAGCTAATGCTTCTTGATTTGATCCTGATTTTGCTGATCTAACTGAATTATTTAACTATGTACTTGACATTTGAGTGAATGTTAATAGCCACAGGGACCTACCAGTGGGTGAAAGGTGACATGAATCAATGAATGATTTATAATCATAGATATTGGGCTTGGGATATAGCAGTGGGACCCACAAAATGCCTCAAAGTTGTAGTTCAACACCTCAAGGGTGTGATAGCCTGCTATGTCTGCTTCTACCCCATCTCCCAGATGCATTATATGTGTCTTACCCACATAGCCCACACATCATTCAGGTTCTCATAACCTTTCCACCCATGATGGGTTATGTAATGGCTTCTTATTTGTTTGCCCAGTTTCCAGTTTCTCTCCTTCTGCAATCCATTTTTCTACATAGCTACCAAAATAATTTTCCTAAGGCATAGATGGGTCTGATCATGTAATCTCCCAGCTCAAAAATCTTCAAGTGCTCCCTTGTACCTTTAGGATAAAATGTACTCTTCAGCCTGGAATTTAAGACCTTCCAAAAACTTGCTGCAGTCTATTAGTTGTGTCACTAAACCTCTTTGGGCCTCAACTTCTCCATCTGTAAATACTAGTCTAGGTGATCTGTCAGGACCCTTCTTTATTGTTGAGTAGTTTTTCAGTCATGTCTGACTCTTCACGACCCCATTTGGGGTTTTCTTGGCAGAGATACTCAAGTGGTTTTCTATTTTCTTCTCCTGCTCATTTTACAGATGAAGAAACTGAGATAAAGAGGGTTAAGTGACTTGCCCAGGGTCACACAGCTAGTGTGTGTCTGAGGCCAGATTTGAACTCAGGAAGATGAGTCTTCCTGACTCCAGACCTGGTGCTCTAACCACTGCACCACCCAGCTTCCTGTAGGACCCTTCTAGTTCTAAAATTATTATCCTATAATACCACAGCTTCTCAGTCACTTCATATTACCCTACTACATGCACTATCACTTTTAGACAAACTGGATTACTATTCAATTTCCCAAATTGCACCAAAAAGGTAAATTCTTTGAGGGCAGAGACTGTTTCATTTTTCTCTTTGTATCCTAAGGACTGACACGATCCCTGGCACACAGAGGGTGCTTAATAAGTGCTTGATGTCTGGCTGACTTACTGAATGACTAAATCCAGTGCTCTTCCCACTGAATTAAATTTAATTGCAACAGAGACGCTGCTAATGATTTAAAAAAAAATTGGTGGAGAGGAGTGTCATGATCAAAGTTATGCATTAAGAGGATTACTTAGGAAGATTACGGAAGCAGCTGAGTGATGAATTAAGGGGGCAGGGCAAAGACTGAAGGCAGAAAGATGAGTTAGGCGGCTTTAACAATGGGCCAGGTGAGAAAAGATGCATGCCTGGCTAAAACTGGTTGATGTGGGAATGGAAGAGGGAGCCTTCATGTGATACATTATGGGACTAGCATCCAGTAGGACTAGGCAATTAGATTAGATGTGTGACATGAGAGAAGGGGAAGAATGAATACAATAAATTTCAAAGCTATGAGCCTGGGTGACTGGGAAGATGCTGGTGCTGACAGTGGTAGATGTGTAATAATAAATGATAACGAAATGAATGAATGGTTGAATGAATGAAAGATAAAGTGCTATAGACATGTAATTCCTATATTCCAGAGTTTGAGGTCAGGGGCCCTGCTGGGAGCAGTAACAGGGCCTGAATCCAGTGAAATCTTCAAGGAAAGCTCTTTCTTCTTTGGGGCTGAGTCACGGTGAAATTAAGAACCTGAAGCATGAAATTTCTATCATTTCTATCACTTAATTCTGCCTTTCAGAAATGTAACTCTGTTTGATCTCATAGTTACTTGGTCTCTGAACCTAAAGTTCTAGATTCTATACTTCCAGATATAATTCAATAGTTCATTGTAGCACACTGATTTAATCTGTAGAAGACAACAAATTACATGAATTAACATTTTTGTGCTTAAAAGTGAACTTTTGAATGATTTTTAAAAATAAACATTTTTATTTAAAGTTTGGAGTTCCAAATTCTATCCCATCCTTCCTCCTCTCCCCCTCTCTGAGGAGTTGAGCAGATATAGGTTATACATGTGCAATTATGTAAAACTTGAATGATAATTCTATCAGATTATAGATCTGTATTTATAGGCACAAGTAAAGGGGTTTTTTTGAATGCCTTTAAACTTAGGTTTACAAAGGTTGTATTTTTAAAGGAAAAATTTTTTAAAGTCCTATTGAATTTATTTTTGTTTTATTATCAAAGCAAGGAGGACTTATTGACTGAAAAAGTAGAACTTATGAAAGAATCTTAAGAGGCAGAAAAGTAGTTCACAGAAAGGAATCAACTTACAGAGGAATAATCACTGGTGGGGTGAAGAAGTAGGTTAAAAAAAAGAACAAGAGTTAGTGAGACAGCTTGTATGTTGTGGGGGAGGGGGAAGGGCTCAGACAGAAGGTCAAAACAAAACTTGAGATCAAAGCATCATTGCACATTTAGAAAGGTTAGATTAGAAAAGATTTAGAAAGAACCTAATATAGTCTGTACTATATATTCTATTATTTGAAGGACTGTCACATAGAAGAGGGACTCAAAGGACTGGACTAGGGACTGGATTTGTTCTGCTTGACTTCAGAGGACAGAATTAGTCACAATGGAGGATGCTACAGGGAGACAGGTTTCAGTAGTGTAGAAGGAAAAACTTCCTAGAGATTAAAGATCTTTAAAAGTAGAGTGAATAGCCTTGGTAGGTAAGTATCCTGATACTGGATGTCTTCAAGCAGTTGGTGGCACAAGACCTGAGGTCAAATCTCACTTCAGACACTCATTAGCTGTGTGACCCTGGGTAAGTCACTGCCTTACTTTCCTCAACTGTAAAATGAGGGTAATAGCGCCTACCTCCTGGGGTTTTGGGGAGGATCAAATGAGATAGTATTATATAAAAAACACTTAGCACAGTTCCTGGTGCATACTATATAAAGGCTTAGTCCTCTTCTTTCCTCCTTCCCCTTTCAAGCAAACTCAAAGGGGACGCTTGTAAATAATTGAAGAAAGGGAATCCTGACCAGGTGTGTGTTGGACTAGATGACCTGTGATGATTCTGAGACTCTGTGATTCTGTGAATCACATATATGTATCCACCCTTCATCTCTTCCAACAAGGGACCTCTGAAAGAGGAAAATCAGTTCAAGGTAGATTTTTTTTTTTTTTTTTTTTTGCGGGGCAACGGGGGTTAAGTGACTTGCCCAGGGTCACACAGCTAGTAAGTGTCAAGTGTCTGAGGCCGGATTTGAACTGAGGTACTCCTGAATCCAGGGCCGGTGCTTTATCCACTGTGCTATCTAGCGGCCCCCTCAAGGTAGATTTTTTGATGAGCTATTTCCTTCTTTCTTTGTTGGTAAAGTAATTCAAAATCACTTCAAATATTCCGATTAATTTTTCAGTCTATCTTCTATTCAATGATTATTTGTATTTTAATAGTATTTTATTTTTTCTAATTACACATAAAGACAATTTTTTTTTTAGTGAGGCAATTGGGGTTAAGTGACTTGCCCAGGGTCACACAGCTAGTAAGTGTTAAGTGTCTGAGGCCGAATTTGAACTCCAGGGCCGGTGCTCTATCCACTGCACCACCTAGCTGCCCCCAAAGACAATTTTTAATATTCTTTTTTTAAAATAACATTTTGAGTTCCAAGTTTTTCTTCCTGACTCCCTTCTCTACTCCCTCCCTAAGATGGTAAACAATTTGATATAGATTATATGTGTGCAATCATGTAAAACATATTTCTATATTAGTCATGCTGTACTAGTCAATGATTATTAAAGATAGAACCAAATCCAAAGCTTTTATTTTAAATAGTACCCACTAAAAGTTATATATGGCTTCATTTGCTTATAATTGTAAATTACATATTTGATTCACTCTTCTATATTGAATATTATGACCATTAGAGGAATGCTCCTGTTAATGACTGTTGACTGATCAGGGTGATGGGTGCTGAAGGCTGGGGTGGCTGTGTCAATTTCTTAAAATAAGACAATAATAAAGTTTGCTGCATAGGTTGACTCTTCTATGAAAGATTTCTCTGTAGCATGTGATGCTTTTTGATAGCATTTTGCCCACTTCTTTCAAAACTGGAGTCAATCCTCTCAATTCTGACCTAATAGGAATGACCCAGCAATGGATGGACTCCTACAAGGAGTTCTAGGAAATAAATCACTTTCATGAGACTTGGGTCTAGTATCACTGCTACTTAATGTCAGGTCATGTATAATAAATAGGAAGGGAGCCCTCAATGAGTTCAAGCCACCTGGCCCGGATAAATTATCTCCTAGGGTACTGAAAGAACTGGCCAATTGTAATGGATAAGCTAATGTCAGTGGAAGCTAAGAAATCATTGCCCATGGGAGAGGAGCCCTGGGCCTAGAATAGCCAGGTTTAAAAAAAAGGAAGAGGTGGGATTTTGTAGGCTATAAACTGGTGATCTTTTAATACAGGATTGGTTTATAAGTATTTAGAAAATAAAGCAGTTATCACTAGAAGCCAGTGTGACTACATAAAAAACAGGCCATTCCAGAGTGACTACTTCTCCTTTTTTTGACATGGTAACTAGACTGGTAAATAAAGGGAGTGCTGTAGACATGACATATGGCATACCTTATTTTATTGTGCTTTGCTTTATTGCACTTTGCAGATGTTGCATTTTTTTTTTTTTACAGATTGCAGGTTTGTGGCAACCCTGCCTTGAGCTGACGAATATTGGTGCCATTTTCCCAGCAGCATGTTCTCACAGCCTGTCTCTGTGTCACATTTTGGTGATGTTTGCAATGTTTCAGACTTTTGCATCATTATTATAAATGTTGTGGTGAGCTGTGATCAGTGATCTTTGATGTTACTATTGCAATTGTTTTGGGGCTCCCCAAACTGATCCAGTATAAGACAGCAAACTCCACCAACCAGCAATTCTCCTGTCTCTCTCCCTTTCCTCAGGCCTCCCTATTCCCTGAGACACAACAATATTGAAGAATATTTCATAAACTTCTTGATAAAACAGTAACAGATTTTGAGGGGATTGACTCCGATTTTGAAAGAAGTGGGCAAAATGTTATCAATAAGCATCATATGCTACAGAGAAATCTTTCATGGAAGGAAGAGTCAATCTATGCAGCAAACTTCATTGTTGTCTTATTTTAAGAAATTGCCACAGCCACCCCAGCCTTCAGCAATAAATACCCTGATCAGTTGGCAGCCATTAATGTTAAGGCAAGACTATCCACCAGCAAAAGGATAATAACTCATTGAAGTTTCAGATGATAGTTAGCATTTTTAAGCAATAAAGGTTTTTTTGTTTGCTTTTTGTTGCAGGGCAATTGGGGTTAAGTGACTTGCCCAGGGTCACACAGCTAATAAGTGTCAAGTGTCTGAGGCTGGATTTGAACTCAGATCTTCTTGAATCCAGGGCCTATGCTTTATGCACCACCTCGCTGCCCCACAAAAAAGTATTTTTAATCTAGGTATGTACATTGTTTTTGTAAGACAGGATATTGTTGCATACTTAATAGACTACAGAATAGTGTAAACATAACTTTTATTTGCATAGAAAAAACAAAAAAAATTCATGTGGCTCACTTTATTGCAATATTCATCTTATTGTGGTGGTCTGGAACTGAACCTGCAATATCTCCAAGGTATACCTGTACCTAGATTTCCGGAAAGCATTTGATGAATATCTTTTGCTATCTTGAGGATATGATAGAGAAATATGTACTGGATCAGATTAATCAGATTCAGAAGTATTTGAAGGATTAGACAGAAATGTTAGTTAACAAGGCAGTCAATTTCTCAAGCACTTATTATATGTCAGGCATTGTGCTAAGGAGCTGAGATTGGTCATTGATGGGTGGGTATCTAGTGGAGTGCCTCAGAGATCTATCTTTGCCCTTGTGCAGATTGCAGGTTTGTGACAACCCCGCCTTGAGCTAACGAATATTGGTGCCATTTTCCCAGCAGCATGTTCTCACAGCCTGTCTCTGTGTCATGTTTTGGTGATGTTTGCAATGTTTCAAACTTTTGCATCATTATTATAAATGTTGTGGTGAGCTGTGTCATGAGTGGAAAAAGTTTAAGAAGCCGTTACAAAGGACATAGACAAGCTGGACCACATCCAGAAGGTCAACCAAAATGCTAAGACCATTGGATACAATGTCATATGAAGAGTAGCCGAATGGGACTTTTAGCTTGGAGAAGAGAAGACATGGGAGCAGTCTCCAAGAACTTGAATGACTGACATGTAGAAGAAGGGTTAGTCTTTTTTTTTTTTCTGATTGGCCACAGAGGGCAGAAGTAGAACCAATGGCAACCATTAACAAACGGTTCCTGGTATTTCCAGCCCTCTCCCCACTCCTACCCCCCACCCACCCTAGGATTACAGTCTGATCTTTCTCTGCATAAAAACAGAAAGACAAAAAGATGAGCTTCTTCCCCGAAGTCCATCTCACAGATTTCTGAGCCAGTCAGTTTGGTGAAACTCGTCCTCTGGGAGGTACCAATGGTCATCACCACACCATCCATAAGCAAAGGCAGTCAACATTCCAAAAAAAGGCATTGATTTCATGGAAAGAACACTGCTCCTAGGTCAGAGAGCCCGAGTTGAAATCTCACCTCTGACTCTGGGGCAAGGCACTTAATATCTTCCGATGGACCTCAGTTTTCTCAACTGTAAAATGGGGATTTAAATGACCTTGGAGATTCCTTCCATCTCTAAGTCTCTGATTTCAATAAATCGAGATCAAGAAATGCCTTTGAGTTACTCCGTTTTTGGGGGGGGGGTGAGGCAATGAGGGTTAAGTGACTTGCCCAGGGTCACACAGAGTCACTTCGTATTTTAAGGTAAATTTCCCCACAGGCAGAGCTGTCCATAAGTAGGATGGTTTAGAGGGATCCACAGGTGTTCTGGGGGCACTTCTAAAGAGCTTGCAAGAGCCAGTTGTTAAATTTTTCAGTATAAGCATTTATGCCTCAGAAATCATCAAGGCTTGTTGATTGTCTTGTTTTGTTGATTGTCTAACCTTAGGAAAGATTTAAAGTATGTGTGGATACATTCTGTGCACCCCCTCCCCGCCAGCCTGGTTGTTAAACATTTACCAATACACCCCTGTATTGCTCTATAAACATTGCTTGAGTTTAGCACAATTACAGCAGAAGTCTAGGGATGAAGTCATCACCAGGAGGTCTGATGACTATAGGCAAATAATAATAACTGGCTTTTTATAGCACTTTAAGTTTTGCAAAGTACTTTACATTATCCCATCTGAACCTCACAACACTACTAATAGGGTCCCTCTCTGGTGGTCCTAAAACAGTAGCTAGAGAAACATTTATTGGAGATATTGTATAGGGCAATTCCTTGTAAGGGCTGGGTTGGGCCACATGACCTCTAAGCTCTTGCTGGGGCAAGAGCTTAGATTTTGTCCAAGATTTTGTTGTTGTTGTTGTTGTTTAGTTAATTAGTCATATCCAACTCTTGGTGACCCCATTTGGGATTTTCTTGGCAAAGATACTGGAGTGATTTGCCGTTTCCTTCTCCTGCTCATTTGACAGATGAGGAAACTGAGGCAAACAGGGTTAAGTGACTTGCCCAGGGTCGCATAACTAGTAAGTATTTGAGGTAGGATTTGAATTCAGGTCTACCTGACTCCCAGCCCAGTGATCTATCCACTACATCAAGATTCTAAGGTCCTGCAAAAACAGTTTGATGGAGCGGGAAAAGGCCTGGATGGATATTTAGAAAACCTGATTTCCATTTCCAACTCTGCTAGGAACTTATAGCATAACCTTGAGAATATCACTTTCCTTTTGTATCTCAGGTTCCCAATTTGTATGGTGTAGGCATAAATCTAAGATGACTTCTCGAAATCCTGTGATCTCCTATGAATGAGAATTTTTCTCTCTAGGGCCTCACAGGGTGCTTGCGGAAAAAGTGAGTGGTCAACTTGTAGCACAGTGGAAATGTGAATTACTGTTACTGTTAATGTTAGGTGGCGCTAGGAATACCTGTGTGATTTCAGCAGAGATGGCTTGAATCCTTCTGAGCACTTCGGATTTGTTAGGGAATTTGGATCTCTGTGGGGTGCCCCCACAGTCTCCTCTCTCCTTCAAAGGGCATGGGTGCTCCTTAAGAGCCTTTTTCCCTTCTAAGGAATGGCCTTCTCACTGAGTAATGCGCCCCTGTGACATTAAAGAGGAAACAGAGAAGGGGAGGGAGGACAACCGGCTTATCCACCAATAGCCTGCTCTTTTGGCACAAAAGCACATTCTTATCTTTCCATCCCATAATGAGAAGGCAGATGGGAATTGTTGCTTGAACTCCCTGGGCGGGGATATTTGTGGCCAGGGCAGCTGGAAATATTCAGCCTTTCCCCCTGTACTTTACTCACTGGAGAAGTTGCCGGCAGCCGGATTTTTCCCGTGATTTCTTCCCTCTCCAGCCGGGTCCTGCCCGAGACAACTTTTTACATGATGTCAGACTATGAAGGGCTCCCTGTGGGTGAGTGCCAGGTTTATATTTACCCCGTGGCCCCCAGGCCTTCCTGGGCTCAGGTTGCAAAGTCGAACACCCAGGGCTGGCTCAGGGGTCTGGGCAGTGAACTGAAGGGGGACCAAGGTGTCCCAGAGAGCAAACGGGCTCAGGGGGTGGCATGGATTTTGCAAGGTTATTTCTTTTTTGTGTGGTGGGGAGGGGTTACAGTTTGTCAGCACAGGGTACAATTCAGGCCCCGGTGCTGTCAACGGCGAGCCGGAAGAAACTGTTGGAACCTGTTCACTGAGGGAGACAGGCTGGGTTCTTGGTGGGTCTGAGCTGGGTCAGGAGGGGGTTGTTTCATCCAGGAGGCTGGGAGTGACCTCCTGAGCAAACACCTCTCTCATATTTGGGATGGTGACTCTTTCTCAGCGTCTCCAAACTGTCATCGAAGGAAGCTTTGATTTAAACCTCTCCCCCACCGCTAGCTGAGTGGGTACTCTATTTTGAGACCATGTCTGCACATTCAAAAGGGAGTAGGGAACTGAGGGCAGTATCAGAATCATCACCCCCCCACACTTCTGCCTGAAATGCTCAGGTAAATGAGACAAATTTGGGGTGGTTTTATAATTTGTTTTGTTTGTTGCTTGAATCATTTCAGATTATAACCTTAATTACCTACTTTATCTTTACATGTAAGAAATGGACTCTATACCTTGTAAGTTATCTGAAATAGAGTACAGACTCTAAGATTTATAGACCATTTCCTCCAATTTAAGTACTTTTAAAAAAAAGTGGACCTGTGATGTCAACCATATAAGGAGCTCCCAGTGGTGAAATTCCCTCTATTAATGCACATTAGCACCTTTTCTGCACTGCATAGTAAAGGAGTTATTTATCTGGGGTCCACAAATTCCTAGGGGGTGTAGAGATAGTTTTGCAGGGTCCATGAACTTGATGGGAAAAACAATTCATTATTTCAATATAATTTGTTCCTTTTGTAATCCTCTGTATTTCCCCCACACATTTAAAGACATTTTTTTTTCTGAGAAAGGATCTATAAATTCCCCCAGATTGTCAAAGGGGTTGATGACACAGAAAAGGTTAAGAATTCCTGTTATAATCTTAGAGATTTGCCCGGGGCACTGAGAGGTTTAAGTGAATTTCCAGGCATCCCAGCCTGTATGTGTCACAGGTGGGTCCCAAACCCAGATCTTCCCAACGCTTCCTTCTAGCTAATATATCATGCTGACCCTTAGGGTAAGTAGTATCTCCTTTTCACAGATGAGGAAACTGTCTCAGAGAGGCGTTCCTCACTCAAGGTCAGATGGTTAGTAAGTGTTGGAGCTGAGACTTGAACCCAGTTCTTCTGACTGCCAGCTTCTTAGAACTCTGCCTCACTATGACAAAAGGGAAGGCATTCATGTAATATCATAGAAAGTCCGGAAAGGGACATGAGAAGACAAATAGCCATCCAGCCTCTGATTATATACCTCCAGGCATAAGAAGTCAATTACCTCTCAAGGCATTTCAGTCCATTTTTAGACATTTTGACTGTTAAGAAAATTGTCCTTATTTTGGGCTGAAATCTGTCTCCCATAAAATCCCTGGTTTGGTCCTAATTCTGCTCTCTGGAGACAAGAAAAATAAATTAAAATCCTTCTACCTTGGGACATCCCTTCCAATGCTCAAAGACAGCTATCATGTCATCCCTAAGGACACTCTTTTTTTAAGTCCAAACACCCCCGAATCATTCAACTAGTAAGCCAGCTCCTAAGGAACCACGCTCACCTCAGGAACACTTTATAGGGGTTAGCTCTGCCAGCATCCTTCTTTTAGAACTTACAGTAGATACACTTAGTACAGCTCTAAGATGCAGAGTGACAGAGACAGGTTGCTTGTATTAAGCCCAGAACAACTACAAAAAACAAACCCAACCACACCAGCCTCATGGGCACACAGAGAGCCAGCCTGCTCTCACTCTAGGAATTGATCAATATCATTGTATTAAGAAGGAGAGATTGTTCAGACAGGCCCTTTCTGGCTTGATCTCTCATGGAGCTGACCTACCAAAGGGGAAAACTCTCTTGTCTTTTTTTGCAGGAGACTTGGCTCAGGACTTTGGTAGATCTGGGCTCTTGCTAATAAGCACTATGTTGAGAGGGATATTTCAGGAGTCCTGGACAATATTTAGCCTGCATCTGATATGAATAATGAAATGGATATCAAGTGTGGGCAGCATCGTAAACCCTGTCCAGCAGCTCCATGCTTCTCTGTCCTGTTCAAACAGGGGGGCTAGAGAGGGTAATGGGGTGTCCTGTGGCAAATACTATAGAATAATGGAAAGGATGGTGCCTTAGGAGTCCAGAGACCTTTCTGCTATTCTTGGTCTTGCCACTAACTTGCTGTGTGATGCTGGGAAACTCACTTCCTATATCTGGGCCTTGGTTTTTCCAAGTGATAACATGAAGAAGCTGGACCAGAGGACCTCTAAGGTCCCTTCTAACTCTAACACAGTGTCCTAAAAGCCTCAGGGCAGTTTTAAACCAGTTTAAACTGGCTTGAAACTGTCCTGAGACTTTTGGGACACCTAGTGCTCTATGGTCCTGTAATTCAAACTGGTTTCTATTGTAGACACACCCTATAAACAGAGAGATTTGTTTATTTTTCATTAAAGGGGGAAACATTACATAGGAAATATATTTTTCAGTTTGTGAAGCACTCTTCACGTTTCACAGGACTCCACTGGAGAAAAAATAATTGGTTCCTGAGAGGGTTATCATGTGAAGCATAATTTGTTGCTGGATTTATCTAATTGTTAAAGGGGGTCTTTTTCTCATCAGGGGGCTGTGAAATATAAAAGATTGCATACCATACTGGTCATTTGATTTTTGTCTCTCCTAATCATTGTGAGCCTTTAAAAAACATAGTGTCTTTTTAGTCAGAAAAAAAGACAAATTCAAAGGTATAAGCCCAAGAGGAGGAAAGACCACTGAGTTTTGCTGGATTTGATGGAATTGCTAGTGTCATGGGGAAACTAGCACTTTATTTCTAGTAAGAAGCATGTAAATAGAAAAGTCACTTTGAAATGGAAGCATGAGAAAACATTCACAGAATAATAGAATCTTGGAGCTAGAAGGGAATGAGCAGTAAAGAACACATCTTTATGAAGGATGTGCTGTGGATATGTCCCTGTATTGGCCACAGAATGGGCTATAAAGTGAAATACGGCACTTTTTCTGGCCCTAAGTAGCTTACTAGGTAACTAGGTGGCTCAATGCTGGGCCTGGAGTCAGGAAGACCTGAGTTCAAATGTGGCTTCAGATACTCCCTGGCTTTGTGACCCTGGGCAAGTCACTTAACCCTGTTTGGTTCAGTTTCCTCATCTGTAAAATGAGCTGGCAAAGGAAATGGGAAACCACTTCAGTATCTTTGTCAAGAAATCCCTAAATGTGGTCACAGAGAGTCAGACACAACTGAATAATAAGATCTTTTTCCATTAAAACAATAATTAGCCTCCTGTTGTAGCATAAACCCTAGACTTATGAGTCAGGAACTCTAAGTTCAATTCATATTTAAATTCTACTACTTACTGTGGGACCTTGAGTAAATAATTTCACCACTGGCTTCCAGTTTCCTCGTGTAAAATTAAATGAGTGAGGGGCAGCTAGGTGGCACAATGGATAAAGCACCAACCCTGGATTCAGGAGGACCTGAGCTCAAATCCGACCTTGCACACTTGACACTTACTAGCTGTGTGACCCTGGGCAAGTCACTTAACCCCTATTGCCCTGAAAAAAAAAAATTTAAAATTAAAAAAAAAAGAAATGGGTGAAGTAGATGACTCCTGAGGTCCCTTCCTGATCTGATATTCTATGTTCTACAATTCTAAGATTCCATCTATTTCTGGCATTTTATGATTATAATTTATTTTGTTAAATTAATATAAAGGAGGAACAACAACTATGGTATGGGTAACTCTCCCCTAAAAAGCAAATGAACAAGGGGGCAGCTAGATGGCACAGTGGTTAAAGCACCGGTCCTAGATTCAGGAGTACCTGAGTTCAAATCCGGCCTCTGACACTTGACACTTACTAGCTGTGTGACCCTGGGCAAGTCACTTAACCCCCATTGCCTAAAAAAAAAAAAAAAAAAAAAAAAAGCAAATGAACAACTCATGAATGATTAAATTACATAAGTACTTCAGAATGAATGGCTACATGGTATCTTTTCTCGGGTTAATCATGTACATGAAAACATTAGATAGAGTAATTTATCAATACGAATGTTCATTAGAACATTTTTGTGTTTTTACCTGTAGAAGGGATGTAATAAGATACTGTCTTTTTTTCCTTGGTGTTTTTTTCTACCTAGGTCTTTATTTAATGTTGGTCCATTGTGTGTCAGTTTGGGCATTTCTTGGATTCTGAATAGTAGAAAGAATTTGAAAAAGGAGCCTGATAAGAAACAAGGACAATGTAGAATTTGAGAAGATCAAACCTGGAAGAGAAATCAGAGACCCTCTATTGGTTACCAAACTTTTGTTCTCAGGACCCCTTTATCATCTTACAAATTATTGAGGAGCTTTTGTTTCTGTGGAATGTCTGTGTCTATGTCTATGTCAATGTCTATGTCTATGTCTGTATTTACTGTATTAGAAATGAAAGCCTCTTTATACTTATTAGAAAAATAGTTTCAGCCTCATGGATCCCTTGGAAGGGTCTTGAGAATTCCCACAGGTTCCCCAGGCCATGCTTTGAGAACCATTGCCCTAGTTCAATCCCTGTGTTTTAAAAAACTGAGGCCATGAAATGGAAAATGACTTACCAAGGTCACTGTGATAATTAGAAAAGAGTCTGGACTCTCAGACTCAACCTTTTTCCATCAGAGAGGCAATGCAGTTTAGAGGAAAGAGCTATATCCTGGAAATGAGGAAACCTTGACCCTGGTCCTGAGTGCTGCCACTTATTAACTGTGTAATTTTGGTTCTTACTTCCCATCTTTGAGTCTCAGTTTCCTCATCTGTGCAGTGAGAAAATGTCTTCCCTCCAGCTCTGCCATTCTATGATTCTACAATTGAATCTGATTTCTCAAGTCATCACTTTCTGGTTCCATGATTGGGTAGGTCACTTTGTGCCTGATCCTCAAGCTTTTTATTTTTGTTTTTGTTTTTTTGTTTTTATGGGGCAATGAGGGTTAAGTGACTTGCCCAGGGTTACACAGCTAGTAAGTGTCAAGTGTCTGAGACCAGAATTGAACTCAGGTCCTCCTGAATCCAGGGCCAGTGCTTTATCCACTGCGCCACCTAGCTGCCCCTCCTCCAGCTTTTTAATCTTGAAAATGGGGATACTCCTACTTATAGAGTTATTGTGACAATTAAATGAAATAATGGATATGAAAACACTTTGTAAGTAGAAGGAGTTGTAGGAATAGAAATTATTGATTTTTATTATTTATTATTATTAGTATTTCATTCCGCTGCTTTCTCTAAACATTTATGTCTTAGAAATATAGAGGGGAAGTTAAAAAGAGGAACACTTGGTTTGAAGTGCCTTGACTTAGTGACATTTAGTAATGGTGACCCCTCACTTAAGAGGTCAATTGACCTCTCAGCCTTAGTTATCTCTATGTAGAAGGAAGACAACAATGCAGAGTTGTAAGGAGCCCTAAAAGCACCCTAGAAATGTTGGTTATTGGATGGTATTTTAGTTTACTGTACTCATTCATCCCACTTCTGTTGCAGAGGTGAAAGCTGGTCAAATTCTTGACAAGAGATTTTAATTTCACATCACTCATTCCACGAGTATAGTTGAATGGCATCCCGGCCACCCCTGAAGGCTGCCTTTGGTCTGTTTCTTGTTAGGGAGTATTGACAGACTGCTTTATGCCATTAGGACCAGCTATATAGATTTGCTGTCATTTCTACATGTAGATGAAAGCAAAACATATCAATTATTTAAGCTCTTCTTTCCCTAGCCAGAGAGATTTCCCTTATGTGGGAGAGAGAAGGGGAGAGAGTTGGAGAGATGGGGTGATTCAGGATTGCTTTAATATTTTATCTGGCACTAGAGGAAAGGTGAGGTATGGGAGTTTCTAAGGTGGATTTCCTGACTGTCACCTATGATTTAGGGTCTACCTGGGAAGTGACAACACTCAACAACAGTTCTAAAACGTCAAAGGGTGAAGGAGGCTAGTATGGGTTTCTCACCCTGTTTGGCGATCTGTAATGGTATGGATTCTCATTGATGAATCTTAGACATCAATTTTGATTGAGGTTGTAGTTAGAAGATGGCAGATCCATGGGGTTCAAACATATTATTGCCTAATATTTTTTCTTATTTTATTTATTGAAAATTATGGCTTAAAAAAATCAACGGATGAAGTCAGAATCTTGACGTTGGAAGGAACATTACTTACAGATTGTCTAACTCCCTGTTTTTATGGACGGGAAAACAAGTGCATAGAGAAGGGGTCAAAGGTCACACAGTGAGTTACTGACAGCCTGAGCAGTCTATATCTCCCCAAGCTAGCGACATTTTTCCTATGTAAATCATTTGTTTTCTCTGAAAAAGCAGAACTCCCTGGAAGGAAGCAATAGTAGCAAAAATGTTAGCAGTCCTATATATACCCTAGGGAATTCGAGTTTATGGAATCCTCCCCTGAGATTTAAATCAGAGTAGAGCTGAGAGAGGACAGGAGGAAATAGGGGAAGAAAAAAGAGCCACAGATGGGAGAAAAGTGGGAAGTGGGAAGATTGGAGGTACCAAACATGACTTTAGGTGATGGTAGATTTAGAGTTGTAAGAGGCTATGTAATTTAACCCCTTCATTTTACAGCTGAAAAAACTGAGGCCAAGATCCTGTGAACTGAGTCCTAAGGGTAGGGAACACCTAACAGTGAAGTAGTAAGGAGTTACCTGACCCTTCAGCAATGCTAGGCATTCTCTCTCTGGGTTGGGCTGAGGAAAAAGGGAGCTGGAGTTTTGCTCTGGGATGATGTTGTAAGTCTTTATACATCCAGGGAAGGGATTCTTAAACTTTTTGTTATCATGGACTCCTTTGACAATCTGGTAAAACCCTTCTTGGAATAATGTTTTTAAATGCATAAGGAAAAATACATAGGATATAAACCAGTTATATTGAATTACAGTTATCAAAATATATTAAAAAAAACAAATTCATGGGGTCCAGGGTAAGAATCTCTCATCTGTGGGAAGATGGGCAGCTGGGTGGCACTGTGGCTAGAATTCTGGGCCTGGAGTCAGGATGACCTGAGTTCAAATGTGGCCAGGCAAGTCACTTAACCCTATTTGTCTCAGTTTCCTCATCTGTCAAATGAGCTGGAGAAGGAAATAGCAAACCACTCCAGTATCTTTGCCAAGAATACCCCAAACAATGTCACAAAGAATTGGACTTGATTGAAAATGACTAAACAACAAATGGAAAGATGGGGTATGCCAGAGATCTTGCCTTAAGGTCACACAGGTAGTAAGTGGAAGAATTAGCATACACCATCCAGCTTCTCTGACACCAAAGACCACGATACATCCTGCCACCCTCCTACAACTTTATATTTGTATACCTGCTTGCCCAGCATCTAGGACAATGAGGGAACCAGAGGCCAGGACACATAAGTATTAGTGGAAGGAACTGAGGAGGCTTTATCTGAAGAAAAGACTTCGGGAAGTATGATCCATATCTTCAAATATTGGATCATAGAATTTAGAGCTGAAACAAATTTAGAGATGATCATTTCCAACTAGACTACATTTATGAGGTTCAGAAAAGCAAAATGACTTTTCTAAGACTATCCAGGCAATAGACAGCACAACCTGAACTTGAACCCGGGCCTTCTGATTCCCAATCCCATGTGTACTCTTTCCATTGTACCAATGCTGCTCTCAAGGGCCATTATGTGCACAAGGGATTGTTCTCTTGCCAGGGAACAGGACTAAGAGCAATAAGAAAAAGTTCAGGAAATAAAGATTTTTACTGAACAAAAGATGGTGCATTCTCAAGATCAGGGTATGAAGAAATGGAATGGGAAAGGAGGGGCAATGTGGCATATCAGGAACCAGGACGTGACCCGGGATGAAATCTTGGTTCTCATATCCATTAGCTGTGGGACCATGTGGAAATAAATGGACCTCTCTGAACTTCATTTTCTTCATCTGTAAAATGGAGATGATCACATTTGGACTGCCTGCCAGTTGCCTTGAGAAGAAAACACTTTGCAAACCTTAAAGTACTATAAAAAATGTGAGTTATTATTCTCACTCCTGAGGTTGTGAACTCTTCATTCAATTCCATTCCCTTGGGTCACTGCCAAAACAAAGGCTTTGGCAATGAAGATTCATACTGAGAGGAATTCAAACCTTGTTAAGGTGATAGGAGAGGCAGGAGGGGCTTACTTAGCTCCTCTCGGGACACTCCTGCTACGAGTTAGACAAGCTGTCAGTTTGTGGCTCCCCATGCTCCCTCTCCCCCCAATCTCATTTCTTGATCCAATCTTAACTCTCCATAGCTTGCCTCTCTTTCCTGCATTCTTTTGTATTTTCCTTTCCTTTCCTTTCCTTTCCTTTCCTTTCCTTTCCTTTCCTTTCCTTTCCTTTCCTTTCCTTTCCTTTCCTTTCCTTTCCTTTCCTTTCCTTTCCTTTCCTTTCCTTTCCTTTCCTTTCCTTTCCTTTCCTTTCCTTTCCTTTCCTTTTCTCTTTTCTTTTCCTTTCTTTTCTTTTCTTTTCTTTTCTTTTCTTTTCTTTTCTTTTCTTTTCTTTTCTTTTCTTTTCTTTTCTTTTCTTTTCTTTTCTTTTCTTTTCTTTTCTTTTCTTTCTTTTCCTTTCCTTTCCTTTCCTTTCCTTTCCTTTCCTTTCCTTTCCTTTCCTTTCCTTTCCTTTCCTTTCCTTTCCTTTCCTTTCCTTTCCTTTCCTTTCCTTTCCTTTCCTTTCCTTTCCTTTCCTTTCCTTTCCTTTCCTTTCCTTTCCTTTCCTTTCCTTTCCTTTCCTTTCCTTTCCTTTCCTTTCCTTTCCTTTCCTTTCCTTTCCTTTCCTTTCCTTTCCTTTCCTTTCCTTTTTGTATTTTCTTGTACCCAGATTCCTAATTCTGTCTCAGCCCCTTGGATTTCCAAAATCCCCCAAAGCCCTGGTACCTTCTCCACCTGACCTTTGGTCTATGCTCTTTTGGATTCCAGCTCTGACCCTACCCCCCTATTCCCCTACCCCAGTAAGGGATTATCTGCCTTCCCCCACCCCACTCCAATCCTCAACCCCAGTGATGGCTCTAATCATCGGCATGATTGAGGGAGGTATTACTCAGGCCTGCTGGTTGCTGGAAAGGACAATTGTATTGTCCAGTCCTTTGACACACAGTGCTTAGCCACTCTAATGCACCTTGACAATATAAAGCTTCATTATCATTAATCACAAGACAGATCCATGCTCCCACTTGAAGTGCTTTCTGAGTGAGCCAATTGGAAGGCTAGCTAATGCACTGGGTTTTAGTAAGAGGCATGAAGGCAGCTCTTCAATATTTATTAAGGACTCACCCTGAGTGAGGCACCACAGGGAAAAGGCAAACACTTAACTGTGTTTCTTCCAGGCCCAGAGTGAGGAATTTTCCCAGTGGACCTGAGTGACTCTGGAGAAGTCATTTCACTCCGGTGGATCTTAATTTCTTCATCTGTCAAATAAGAAGGTTGCACTAGATAATCTCTAGTGGCCTCTCCAGCTCTAAATCCTGTGATCCCATAAACCTCCCTTTACTCCAGGGTGGGAGGAACTATCAGAGGCATTATGATTAGATGAAACCTCCTTTAACTGCGATGCTGCTGAAGTTTGGGCTCTGATGCTGCCACTAATTTGCTGGGAGACTTCAGGGCAGGCACCTAACCCCGGGGTGTCATTTTCCTAATCTATAAAAAATGGGAGCAATAGTATTTGCACCCCCAAATTCTCAGGTTTACGAGGGAGGGAAAGCATGTTGTATTCTGCAAAGTGCTTTATAAAATATGACCCGTCTTTGGTCCTCCTTGCTGGGAGAATGCAAGAGGACCTAATGGAAGGAGA
This sequence comes from Dromiciops gliroides, assembly GCF_019393635.1. NCBI lineage: Eukaryota > Metazoa > Chordata > Mammalia > Microbiotheria > Microbiotheriidae > Dromiciops > Dromiciops gliroides. The sequence goes on along the minus strand of NC_057862.1, from coordinate 297,368,567 downwards.
GCCCCAGAACGGGAATTGGGAGAGTTGTGTGATCTTGGCCAAGTTGGATCCTTTCTTTAAGCCTGCTTTCTAATATGAAAATAGAGTGAATGGCGTCTGGCCTTCTTATCCCACAGGCCATGGCAATGCTGGGAATACATGCCCAGTGTGGGTATCTTGTCATCTGCCCTGCAGTCAGGGCTGGTTGGTGCTCCCCACCCTTTCTGCCACTCCCCACTTGCCCTCAGCCTTCCACATCTTACTCTTAGTTTGGGGATTGTAATCCCATTAGGGTCTTGGCTCCTGGAGCACCATTGCTGTAGGAATGGACTTGCCATTCTACTGCCCAGTAGTCGCATACCCCAGATTAAAAGCAAGGCCACTACTCCTCTATATGTGTCACATCTCCCCATTAGAAGATGCTTAAGGGCAGAGACTGACTCACTTTTTATATTTATATCCCCATAGCTTTGCAGCTGTGCCCTGCATGAAGTAGGCACTCAATAGATACCTGATCATTCATTCAAACAAGGACTTTAAAACCAGGTCTCAACCTCTTTTGTGTCATAGACCCCTTTGGTACTTTGGTAAATCCTATGGACCCCTTCTCAAAATATTGTTGAGTTTAAAAAATAAAATACATATGATGATAAATTAAACCAATTATATTGAAATACCAATGATTGGGGCAGCTCAGTGGCACAGGGGATAGAGCACCAGCCCTGGAGTCAGGAGGACCTGAGTTCAAATCCAGCCTCAGACACTTACCAGCTGTGTGACCCTGGGCAAGTCACTTAATCCCAATTGCCTCGCTAAAAAAAAAAAATACCAATGATTAAAATTCTTTTTAAGTCTATGGACCCCAGGTTAAGAAGCCCTGCTGTTAAAGCCATAGGACCTGGAATCCTTAAGTTCTAGAGCACTAAAAGAGGCCATAGACTTTTAGAACATAGAATATTGGAGCTGGAAGGGACCTTAGAACCAGATCAGTGAGGGGGCAGCTAGGTGGCATAGTGGATAAAGCACTGGCCCTGGATTCAGGAGTACCTGAGTTCAAATCCAGCTTCAGACACTTTTCACTTACTAACTGTGTGACCCTGGGAAAGTCACTTAACCCCCATTGCCCCACAAAACAAAACAAACAAAAAAAGAACCAGATCAGTGGCCATTCCAAGTAAGTGCCCCCTTCCCCCACAGCTCAATCATTTATTCCTCTGCTGGATGACATGATAAAATTTCCCAAGTTGCTTGTTGTGGTTGATATTGTGAGTCAGGGCTGGCTCTGAATCAATAAGGTTAGGAGCGGTAGGAAAAAGCGACTCCAAAGATGCCGTGCCCAGAGGGCTCCAGAGGGAGGCTCTTGAGCACAGTGAAAAAAAAATGCCCTCGACAGTTAGAGGGAGAGGGAAAGTCTGAACCAGCTGCCCCCGCCCCCACGGGACAAAGCCAGGAGCCATGCCAGCAGTTATCCCATAAGTCTTAGCCAAACTGCCAGGCAGAGAATTTGCTACAGCAAATGACCTCATTTCTGAATAAACATTTCAGATCATAAGATTTTAAATCTAGAAGGGACCTTCTAAGAGCATCCTGCCTCACCTTCCCTTTTTAATGTGACTAACCTGACACCTCAAAAGGAACTGATTAGCCTGTGGGATTTAGACACAGGCTTTCTGATTCTAAACCCACCACTTTTTCTACTCCATCAATAATTCTTAGCCTTTGCAGTCAAGTGAAGCCTTTTCAGAATAATGCTCTTAAGGGCAAAAAGTGAAATGCATTGTTTACAAAGGAAACCAGATGTATTGAAATAAAGATGCATTTTTTCCCCCATCTATATTCATAGACCCCATGAAATCTGCCCATGAGTTTATGGACTCCACATTGGGTCTCTGTTCTATTGATTCTATTGAGATGAGTCTGGTTGGGAAAATCCTGACAGCAAAGGAAAGGGATGGGGCCACAGCGAGCAGGCAGGGCCAACCAAAATAGCACCCGGTTTGAGCCTTGATTCTGCCCTTACTAGCTATGTGACTTCAGTCAAGTCACCAAACATCTCTGGGCCTCAGCTTCTTTATCTGTAAAATGAGAGAGTTGGACTAGATGATTTTTAAGGTCCCTTCCACCTCTGATATGGCACAGTAGGTAGAGTTAGGAAGCTCTGGGTGACAGAATCATAGAATTTCAGAGTTGGAAGGTACCTCACGGACCATCTAATGCAAGTGATACCTAAAGAATTCTATCATATACCTGACCAGTGGTTATCCAGTCTTTGTCTGAAGATCTACAATGAAAGAGAACCCACCAACCTATCAAGACAGACCATTCTACTTTGGGAAAACTCTATTTCAAGCCGAAATTAACTTCTGTGAAATTTCTACCAGTTGGTTCGAGCTTTGTCCTCTGGGGCCAAGCAGAACCAACTCAATCCATCTTCCATGCATGCGACAGTCCTTTAAATACCTGAACACAGCTAACATGTCACTGCTAAGTCTTTTCTCCCCTAGGCAGAACATTACCAGTTCCTTCACTGGAGACCCATTTGTCATGAGTTCAATGCTCGTCACCTTCCTGGTTGCCCACCTCTGAATGCATTCCAACTTAGTAATCAATGTCCTTCCTAAAGTGTGATGCCCAAAACTAAACAAAATGCTATAGGTATTGGTTTAGCCAGAGAGGAGTGAGACAATCATCTCCTTATTCCAGGCAGTTATCTCTTCAGGCAGCCTAAGATTGTTCCAGCTTTCTTGGTTGTTATATCACACTGCTCACTCATATTCAGGTTGCAGTCCACTAAAATCCTCAGAGCTTTTTCAGGCGAATTGCTGCATAATCACACCTTTCCCATCTTGTACTTATGACATTGGTTTTTTGAATATGAACAAAATATTTTACATTTTATCCATATTAATTTTTATCTTGAGTTAGTCCAATATTTTGACGTCATTTAAAAAATTTTGTCTTCTGTGTTTTGGCTCTCTTTCTGAGCTTTTTATCATATGCAAATTTGATATATATGAGATTTATGCCTTTGCTCAAGTCATTGAAAAATATTTTAAACAACATAGGGGTAAGGACAGATCTTCAGGGTACTCCACCAGAGAGCTTCCTGCCAATGACTACTATTTTAGTTCATTCATTCAAAGAGTTAAGAATTAACCTACCTGCTATGATCCAGTCTATATCTCTATCCTTTCCATAAGAACAGCACAAGAATAAAAGGTATTATATTTTGTAAACCATATAAAATTAAATTCATGACCTTGGCAATATTAGTTACCAGCACACTCTAACCAACTGACCTAATAGGCCACCCAATCACATGCTTCCAAGCAGCTGGTGGTGCATGACTATGGGTAAATCTGCATTTTTGAGCCCCAGTTTTCTCATCTACAAAACAGAGATAATAATACCAGTAGCACCTGCCTCACAGGGTTGTTGTGAGAACTGAATGAAGCAATACAGGTAAGGCCCCTTACAAACACTGAAATGCCTTATTATTCTCAAGTATTATTGTCATCCTATAAAGAAATCTTGTATGATCTTGATATACACAATGGAGACTTTATTTTTCTTTCTAAAATGTTCTATTGATACCATTTGTTTTTACATAAGCCATTTACTGATACACTAGGGCCACCACCCCAATCAGCATTGGAGTTTCCTTTGTAACAAAGAAAAACAGTTCATTCAAACAAGTTGAAATATTGACTATGTCTGCCAGTGCGTATATAATATTCTATACCCACAGTCCCTCACTTCTCTGCAAAGAGGAAGGAAGTCCGTCCTTAGAGTAACTTTCTTGGAGGAAGTACTTTAAAGCTATCAAGTTGAATACTTAAAAAATAAAACAGACAATAAACATGATAGGATCTTGTGTTCTCAACAACTTTCAGTCAATTGTGTGACTGTAATGATGGGTTTGATAAATTGTATTTAGGAAATTATATAGTCCTTTTATCAATACAACGTGGGTCAATTATATTAAAAACTCATCTTTTTTAACACCAATAGTCTTCTGGTGGCTGAGAATCATGAAACATAACAATTTCTGGAAAAAAAATTGTAAGTGACCGAAAGGGCAAAGAAGAGACTCATGATAGTATAAGCTGGTCATATAAAATCACTAATGATCACTTATGCAGAAGTAGTATAAAAGTTATTATGAAGGAAATGCATGATCAGCAGAATGAGCTAGGTTACTCATGTAGTGAAATTATAGATGGATGATCCAAGAACTAAGGACCAAGAGGATGACTTATTAGGGGTGATCTTTTATAAGTTTGCTTTTTGAACATGAATGAAAGACACAGACAAGAATCACATATAAGATATATGGATGGGTTGTGGTCTACACAGTTGGAGGGAGTTCCCACATGAATGAAATCATGCATTCATTAAAGAATGGGAGTCTAGATGAAGGCATAGTATACTTATCAAATTAACAAATGGTACAAAGCTCAGATAGTAAAGACATTAGTTAACAGAGTCAAGATCCAAAAACAAATGTCAATGGGTTAAAATGGTGGATTGAATCTAATAAGATGAAATTGACTTAAAGATTTTGATTGACTGTTTTTGTCAGTGTGGGCAATCCCTCCTTTTGTGCAGATTCCAACCTATGTATATTTTAGTTGTCCTTAATGATTTTTAGTGTTATTTCTTTTATGCAGGAAATAAGTGACTTATACCCAGAACACATCTTTCCAACGATATTTTATTTAGTCCTTTCAGTAGTGTCCTACGCTTCCTGACCCTATTTGGCCTTTTTTTTTTGGCCAAGATACTGGAGTGACCCAACTCCCCAATTGACCTTTGGATAACCTAAACTTTTGATTCTTATTAGGTTATAATATTTCATTATTTGCAGAATATTATTGCTAAAATGAGTAAAAGGCTTCACTTGACTGCAAAGGCTAAGAATTATTGATGCCAGTTCATGCTATCACTTTCTGGACTTGGGTTGATGTTTGGGGGTATTTTCTGGTAAATGTACCCCATGTGCATTGAACCCCCATTCCTCTATTCCTCAATACCTCTAAAGTCAATATGGGTCTAAATATTTAGTTATTATTATGTTAATGAAAACCTAGGAAAACCACACGACAGCAGCAGGAAGAGTGAACTATGTGCTAAGGAAAGGTCTAAGCAAAATGCTGAGAGGAGTTTGAGAAAGGGAGAAACGATTTCTCACTTGAGGTTCTGGGGGAGGGTTTTGAACAAGAATTCTTGAGGATGGTAACCATTGAATTTGACCCTTGAAGGAACCTCAGAGCAACTCCAACTGATAAAAATAGGTGTATACAAAATCCATTGTAGGTATGGAGGATGGTGTAAACAAAGACCAGAAAATGGAAAAGGACAGAAAGAGGACAGGGATTGTACAGTATTCCAATTTGACTAGAATAGATGTGCATAGATATATATGTAGATATATCACATACATGTAGATATATGCAGGTACAAATATATCCATACATAATATAAGTATGTATGTGCATACATGTACACAGCTAAATTGATAAAACAGATGTATGCATGCACACATATGCATGCACATACATATATGCATGCACATATGTATATGCATATGTACGTGCATATGTGCATGCATACATGTGTGTATCCCTTTTAGAAATTCAGATTTTTGTACAGGGCTTGCTTAAAGTAGGACTTACCTATATTTTAGCGACTAACTTTGGATTTCTTCTAAAGTGTAATTTGCAAGTACCCATTTTCCTAAACCAGTGATGTCAGGTTATTGTTTAACAAAAATCTATTTACCACCATCTCAAGTGTAATAGTTAATTTGAAGTTTTCAAGTATGTGAAGCAAGTAATGGCAAGACTCAAATTTATTCCCCATGGGAAGAGGAAGAAAAACAAAAGCAGAGGTTAGTGGGGGGTAGGAAATCTATGCTGAAGTACGGGCTGGAGACACAATGGAAGGAAAGAATAAGTAGACCATGGCTAATATTGAGGAACAAATTTCAAACAAGCTGGAGACACAATGGAGGAGAAGAATAAGTAGAACATGGCTAATATTAAAGAACAGATTTCAAACACTGTTAAATTTAAGGCTCCAGTTCAGGCTGTGGCTTTCTCAAGACAAAAACCAGCCCCTCAGGTTTCATTATTTGTTCTTTCAGTTGTCAGTAGCTGTTAGTGATAGAATTTAAGGCAGCAGATAAGGTATACCCTGCAATTCCCATATGACTTATCTGTGAGAATCCCACCTTAGCAAAGGGAAGTAGCCTGAATTTGATTCTCTTCCCTCATCTCTCTGCTCTTATTAGTCACAGCTTAGTAGGCTTTTTTCTATCTTGCTCTGTTCTTAAGCCCTAATCCCCTATATCCCATGCATTTTCTCTGCCACCTCCCTTCCCATGGCCTTTGTCCAAGAATTTCATCAAAGAGTTAGGGATAAGAATGGATGTCCTGCTGAAAACCAACTTAAATCCAACTTAGAGACTGATTCACTCAGGTATAATGAATGGGAGCAGCTGGGTAATGGCAGTGAATAGAGAGCACTTAACCTGAAGTCAGGAAGACCCGAATTCCAATTTTACCTCAGATACTTACAGCTGTGTGAACTTGGGCAAGTCACTTAACCCTGTTTGCCTCAGTTTTCTCAACTATAAAATAATGATCATAACAGCACCTACATCACAGGGTTGTGAGGATCAAATGAGAAAAATGTGCCCTGGCACATAGCAGGTGCTTAAAACCTAGATTCAAGACCTGACATTGACATTTATGAGCTGTATGACCTTGAACACACTCAGTTCCCCCTTTCTGAGCCTTAGTTTCTTTACCTGTAAAGAGGGATAATACTTGAACAACCTACCTCATAGAGTCATTATATCATAAAGTGCTATAGAAATATGAGTTATTATCTCACACACACTACCACCACCACCACCACCTTCTGGCTACAAATAAATTGATCTCACTTTCCTCTTACTACTAGCATTTAAAGTCTGTGCCACCTAGTTTAGCTTCAACTCATGCTGAGAGAAGGGAATGGCTGTGTCTTTTATTTACTTGTAGTGTCTAATACTTAGCTGGGCACACAAGGCAGGGGTTGTATAAGGAAGAGTACTGTCTTGGGAATCAGAAATGATGGTTAGTCTCAGCTCTGCTAACGACTCCTGGGCAATGATTTGAGGCAAAATCATTCTCTGCACCTCGGTTTTTTCCTCTGTCAAATGAGGAGTTTGGGAATAATGTTTCCTTCCAGTTGATAGAAGTTATGTTCTGATGCTTAGATGGCTTTTAGCCTTGACAATTTGTGTTCTGTGACTCCAACTCTAATAGTTTATATTTAACTAAACACATGTTTTATGTGTCCTCTGGGGAGGCAAAGATGGAAACAACAGTCTTAAGAAACTTGCATTCTACTGTTTTAAGGTCTTTTCTATCACTAACATCAGAGCCTCTAATAGAGGGAGCCAGATGACACAGTGGATAGAGCACTAGGCTTGGAGTTAGAAAACCTGAGTTCAAATCCACTCTTTTTTTTTTTTCAGGGCAATGGGGGTTAAGTGACTTTCCCAGGGTCACACAGCTAGTAAGTGTCAAGTATCTGAGGCCGGATTTGAACTCAGGTACTCCTGAATCCAGGGCTGGTGCTTTATCCACTGCACCACCTAGCCGCCCCATGCCACCTAGCCGCCCCCAAATCCACTGTTAAGACACTTACTAGCCATGTGACCCTGGGCCAGTCATTTAACCTCTGCCTCATAAAATGGGGATAATAACAGCACCTACCTTGCAAGGTTGACTTAGCATAGTACCTGGTACCTAGTAAGTACTATATAAATGTTTAATTCCTTCCCAAATATTTTATGAATATAATAAAAATGGGAGAATGAAGAAAAAATAAGGCTGGTTTCAATGCCATGGAGCAAAAAGTTGGGAAAATGTGAGAAGTTCGGGGAAATTTGCCTTATAGCCTCCTTTGTGAGAATTCCTTGGTTTAAAATTCATGATAATGTTTTCCTTTCCTTTCATTCATCTGAAAATAGCTGTTCAGAACAGGTGCTGTTCTGTTCACTTAACCATCTTGTTCTTTCCTCCCTTCCTCCCTCCCTTCCTCCCTTCCTTCCTTCCTTCCTTCCTTCCTTCCTTCCTTCCTTCCTTCCTTCCTTCCTTCCTTCCTTCCAAAACATTCAGTACCTACCATAGCAAATCCTCTGGCCTACTCCCCCTACAATTCACAATCATATTCACTTTTGAAGTTTGGGTCCCCAGAATGGTGGTGTTAGGGGGAATGACCACTATTATAGGTTCTAGGACACCCTGTGGATCCCTATTCCTAAAACCATAGCATATGAGCCCCTTTCAGTGAGTTGATCTTTAATAGTTAGCTAATAGACACAATTAGCTCCAAGTAGTGGCATTTGCTAAGATGGAATAGTAAGAACAATAGCTATGAAACATTATCCCCACCAAAGTGGGATTCACTCTTTCCTAGATACATATAGTTCCCATGGGAAGGGTTGGCACAGATTCAGAGAACACCAGTAGTGAGGCATATGTAGTCAAGACAACGCATACTTCTAGTACTCCAGGGCCCTGATGTCCTTTTTCTTCTCATGGTTTCCTAAGGTGCCGTAGCTGAGTAAAGGGGAGGAGCAAAAAGTCCCCTTCTCTGCCCTTGGAGAGCTAGGTTGCACAGTGGTTAGAGCGAGCAGAGGACCTGGAGACAGAAAGACCTGACCTCAAATTCAGCCACAGTCACTTACTAGTTATGTGACCCTGGGCAAGTCGCTTAACCCTGTTTGCCTCAGTTTCCTCATCTATGAAATGATCTGGAGAAGGAAGTGTCAAACCACTCCAGTGTCTTTGCCAAGAAAATACCAAATGGGGTCACCGAGAGTTGGACATGTCTGAACAATGACAAATGTTGCCCTTTAGTAAAGGTATAGGGATCACTGTCCACAGAGCTGCACCCAGCCTCCACTGTACCTGACCATCCACCAGGGCTGACAGATTTGGTTTTTTAAGGCCTGCCACGGGTAAGACTAATCTTTAGCCCAAAACTGGACTTCTGTCTCTCTAATTTCCTCAGGGATAACTATCCTTCATGAAGGGATAACAGGACATAGATCCATTTTTGTACCAAGTTTAACACCTTAACCTTGTTTTTACTGTTATTTCCTCCTTTCTAGTCTTTGGGGGGACTAAGGAGGAAATGTGGGATCCAACTACACTATTGCAGTGGGGGAATCCTACTTGCATTATTATTATTACATTATTATGTGCCAGTCCCATAATGGGCACTGGGGAAAATACACAGAAACATAGACAGACAGAGATAGATAGACAGACACATATATCACATAATATTATATGTTAAAATGTTATATATAGGGCAGCTAGGTGGCTCAGTGGATAGAGCACCGGCCCTGGAGTCAGGAGGACCTGAGTTCAAATCTGGCCTCAGACACTTAACACTTACTAGCTGTGTGACCCTGGGCAAGTCACTTAACCCTGATTGCCTCACTAAAAAAAAAAAAAGTTATATATAAATTTATTTATATATATATTTATTTATATTTATTTATATATATTTATATATTTATATATATATTATATATATATTCATATATATATTTATATATATTTATATATATTTATATATATATTTATATATTTATATATATATTTATTTATATATATTTAAAATCCTAATATATTGTGTATATTTCCTGTTCTCAAAAAGCTTACAATATAGTTTAAAAGAAAAAGTATAAAATCCACAAAAGAACTTCTAAAACTAAGGCAGTCCACAAACATTTATTAAGTGCCTACTATGTACAAGGCACCATGCTAAAAGCTGGGAAATAATGACAAAAATTATAGTGTTCTTGTCTTCAATAAGCTTACAAACTACTGTAAGGATATAACATGTATACAGATTAAAATAAGACAAAGTATTCTGGGCTGGGCCTAACTCAGACCAGGTCAGTGGCTCAGGATCTGCATTAGAAGAAAATGAGACATTCATAGATGATCAAACATTTAACAAAACAAAGTTTACTTAACAAAAGCTCAAAAAGGATAGTCATCTAGGATATAGCACTGGTTCCATTGGGCACAGCTCTCCACATGTCCATTTTGCCCCAGTGGTATGCCTGGTTAGAAAAGTGTTTCAGTCCTGAAGAGTGCTCCACTCCTCAAGCCCTGGGTTTTTACACTCAAGTGACCAGGAAACTAGGTCAATAGTTAGCACTCTAATCCTCTGTACCAATTAAATTTCAAGGATATTTCCTTCGCCTTTAAAGGAAAAATTAGCCTATCCTATGTGGAGTAGATGTTGCTCCTATAATACAATGTATGATTTTTTTTGTTTGTTTGTTTTGTTTTGTTTTTTGCGGGGCAATGGGGGTTAAGTGACTTGCCCACAGTCACACAGCTAGTAAGTGTCAAGTGTCTGAGGCCAGATTTGAACTCAGGTACTCCTGAATCCAGGGCCAGTGCTTTATCCACTGCACCACCTAGCTGCTCCCTATGATTTTTTTTTTAAGGCCATTGACCAACTGTAGAATTTCTAAAAAAAAAAAAAATGCTGACCAGGAGGGAGAGTGGATTGGACATCTTGCTATCTGAGAATTAGATGAAATAACTGCGGACAATTAGTCTTTAGAAGAGAAGACTAGGGGGAAAGGGGAAATAGAATCATTGGCTTTAATAAACTATTACAGGGAATGTGGATTAGACTTCCCCACAAAGCAGAACTGGGGGAAATGGTGGTAGGGAGAGGGGCGGGGGATTTGCAGAAAAGCTTCTTAACAACCAGAGCAGCCCTCAAGTGGAATGGGATACCTCATGAGAGAGCGAATGAATTGCTCCCCACAGGTGGGTTTTCAAACAGGGGCTGGGTAATTACTTGTTAGATATGTTGTAGATTAGATTCCTGTTCAGGCCCTGGGTGGACCCTGAGGTCCTTTCTGATTTGTGGTTCTCAGATTACTGTGGATTTCTTCATTTTTACAGAAGAGGAAGCTCAAGCCCAGATGGTCAGAGTGGTTTTCTTAAGGTTGGACAGCTGATTCGCATTCATGGCTCTAAATTATTGTCTGTTTTTCATTCTACCATTCTGCCTTTTAAATAATTTTGCCTAACAATCTAATCTGCAATCTATAATTAACACCTTACTTTCTTTCTGTCTCTGATAAATCCCCATTTCTCTAACCTGCTCCTTGACCCACAGTCCCTTCCTTGGGGATGAATAGTGTTCCTTTGTCACCTATTTAGGCTTGGGGTCAGGGACTGGGCAGTCTTGGTGAAAAGGAAGACAAAGTGATGCTTTCTCTAACAACAGGACTGCTTTGAAATGTTTCCCTATTGAAACAAATGAGGTGAGATTCCTGAAGACATGTTTAAATTAGGCTGAGAGGCCTCTAAACAGTTTGCTCCAGGGAGACAGAGACAAATTGCTATCTTTGCTTGAGTGTGAGGCCCAGCCAAACAGAATGTTCACTCACAACTTTTTGTTCAGGGGTTTTAATCCGGGTCTACTTGGCCCTATATTTCAGCCACAGTGACACTCGACTCCCCCTCTATGGTCAGGTGACTGTGAAGTGTGGTTCCCAGGCAATGAAAAGTAAAGGGAAAGGAGGAGTTTGGTAGTGGAAAAGGGTGCCCTAACAGGAAAAAAACATTATGGAAAAAGTTGTCTAAACGGATCATTGATAACAAAGCTCTGATGTTCCGTGTTCTATGATTCTAAGGCCCATCCAGCTGTGGCATTCTGTGTTCTATGATTCTAAGGAGCCTTCCAGCTGTGACATTGTGCTCTCTAATTCTAAGCCCCTTTCCAGCTGCGACACTGTGTTCTATGATTCTAAGGCCTCTTCTAGCTGTGACATTGTGTTCTATTATTCTAAGGTCCCTTTGAGTAGTGACATTCTGTGTTCTCTGACTCGAAGGACCCTTCCAATAGTGACATTCTGTGTTTTATCATTCTAAGGCTCCTTCCAGTTCTGATATTTTATTAGCCTCTGTTGGGGCAAGTAGCCAAGTTGATGATTACAGAGTTACCTGAGAAATGCAGCCCCAGATAATCAGGCTGAATTGACTTATTGGATGGGTTTATCTAAGACCAAGCATTTAAAAGTTTAGGAAAGGCAACTAAACAAATAGGTCTCAGTTTTATATAATTTACAAGGAGCTGCTCATATGGGTAGTAACTGACCAGAAAATTAAAATGCTTCTTTTGGGGGTGGTGGGGGGGTGTCTTTGTTACAGAAAAAATAGTCAAGCTTCACAAATAGGCCTGGATTGATTTTTTTTATTAGTTATGTTTTCAAAGAAGAAGTCAACAGCAACAGAGATTCTTGGTATAATTATTACTAAAAGTAGGAGTGAGAGTGCTGGGCTTCATCAAGGCATGGCAGGGGTTAGAAGTTTGTCCTGACTATAGCCTGTTCTCTTCCCCTACAGGTCCAAGATATTGAATCCTTTGGGGTAAGGACCCAGAATGAGATTGTGGTAAAGGGCAAGAACTTAATGTCTCCCTTCTCATGGTTCTTCCCAAGTTAGAACATATGTTGGGGGATAGTGGGAGAGATTTCAGACAATACAGTGGTGTGTGAATTAGCTGGGACAAGGTAAAGCAAACTGTTTGGCTTGTAAAATAAATCTTAAACCTTCTTATAATTTTGGAAAACTTACTTTTATATGATACAGCATTGAGTTCACAAGATTTTGACTCATATTCTTTAACTCTTCATCATGAAATCACCAATACCATTTGGATATTAATTTTACCTTTAACAAACAGTCCATTTTCCCAAGATTAGCCCTGATGATAGCCCATAAGTTTTTTTTTTTGTTGTTTTTGTTTTTGGTTTTTTTTAGTGAGGCAATTGGGGTTAAGTGACTTACCCAGGGTCACACAGCTAGTAAGTGTTATGTGTCTGAGGACAGATTTGAACTCAGGTACTCCTGACTCCAGGGCTGGTGCTCTATCCACTGCACCACCTAGCTGCCCCTAGCCCATAAGTTTTAATTGTGGTTTAAATTTGGTGAGTTTCTAGATCACTGACACATTTATTTCCATCTCCATGACTTTTTGGTCATTTTTAAGTCATGCCTGACTCTTCGTGACCCCATTTGGCGTTTTCTTGGCAAAAGATACTGGAGTGCTTTGTCATTTCCTTCTCCAGATCATTTGACAGATGAGGAAATTGAGGCAAACAGGGTTAAGTGCCTGAGGCCTGATTTGAACTCAGGAAGATCAGTTTTCCTGATTCTAGGCCAGGCACTCTATCTACTGCCTCACCTAGCTGTCTATTTTCATGAATAAATTTCTCAAAATTTTGCTGTGTATAGGATGGAATAAGGTCACATTGCTATGTTCCATTTCCACTTGGTAATCTCTGTAATTATGAAATAATTTTACTTCCAAATATATTTTTACACTTATCAGAGTTCATCATTCCCTCAATTGGATTAAGACTTTCAAGGTCATTGGAAGTAAAAATATCCTCCAAACATTCATGAGAGTAGGTGAATGTTTTACAGTCTGATGTAGATCATACAGGTTCACTGGGGCTTCTGACAATGGTTTTTTGGTTTTTTTGGGGGGTAGGGCAATGAGGGTTAAGTGACTTGCCCAGGGTCACACAGCTAGTTAAGTGTCACGTGTCTGAGGCTGGATTTGAACTCAGGTCCTCCTGAATTCAAGGCCAGTACTTTATCCACTGCACCACCTAGCTGCCCCAACAATGTTTTAGCATAAACAAAATGAGATAAGATGGTGGCATCATGGATAGGTAGCACTTTGTTAGGAAAAGATCTGAGGACTTCAGTGGACTAGAAGCTCAAAACAAGTAGCAGTGTCATGTGTCAGACAAAAAAGCCAACACAATTTTGGACCATGTTGAACAAGCAGCAATTGTTGTCAAATATAAGGAGGTGAGGGGTGGCTAGGTGGCGCAGTGGATAAAGCTCCGGCCCTGGATTCAGGAGTACCTGAGTTCAAATCCGGCCTCAGACACTTGACACTTACTAGCTGTGTGACCCTGGGCAAGTCACTTAACCCCCATTGCCCTGCAAAAAAAACCCCAAAACAAAACAAATATAAGGAGGTGATGTTCTCTTTATACATATAGTACATATTTCTTGAAGCCTATGTCAGGCCACAGATGGAGTACTTAGTGTAATTCTAGATGCCATAGTAGAGGAAAGACATTGATTAGCTGGAGTGGTTTCATAGAAGGATAACCAGAATGCCAAAGGCATTCCTTGGGTTCATGTCATGTGAGAATCAGGGAAAGCAACTGGGAATGTTTAGCCTAGAGAAAGGATGGGAAGAAAGAATGTTTTCTCCTTCCAGGGCTGTTAATTTCCCTTGATCATATTGGCCTCTTCTTTGGAGAGGTATAGTGCCTTGGCCAAAATGAGGCAAGGTTCTCAGATGAGAGGGTGGGAGAGGGGGAACAATGGGAAGTTTGAGGAAAGAGAAAAAGGTTCAGAAAAGCTTTAGTCCATGGGATAGTTTTGTGATTTTTTCCCTAACAGTACATATAGGAACAAAGGCCATGGATGGTGTGAGTGATCCAAGACTGAGGCCCGGCAGGGCAAGATCAGTAATATGACTAAGGGGCAAGACACTCAAGAAAAGAAGATAGTGTTGAGTTGAACTGGTCCACAAAGAAGTCAAGATGAGGAAAGCAGGAGAGTTTCTAGTGTAGGAGTGAAGGCCTGGGAAAGAATTTAGGAGTCAAAGACTTAGAGGTCATGGTGTTCTTAGTGCTTCATTGGAAATTGCAGTGGTGGGCTCTGGGTCTCATCCCTCCTTCTTCTCTTAGTCTAATCAACATCTTCTACCACTATTGATTCCCTCCACGTTACCACCGTCAATGAGTGAAGGTTGGAAGATGAATTTGGATATTTGGTTGGGAGCAAAAGATGAAAGACAGATTCAAAGTCATCTTGATGTAAAGCATCTAGCCCTCTGTGGGGAACATTATATCAGGATCACTGGTAAGCCTCTCCAACCCACCAAATCCTTCCCCCAATATTACTTAATGATTCCTGAAATTTCTTCAGAGGGGAAAAGATCTTTTGATTCAATAGTGAGAGCCCCACTTTAGAAAGTAGACAGAGGATAATACATAGGGATGCGAAACATCGACTTTTTCTTTAATTCTTGTTATCTTCTATTTTGGTTTGCTTGTTTGTTTTGTCAATTGGCCCTCTTTTAACCACTATAGGATGACTGCTCTGCAACTTGGGAGGCCACCTCTAAGAGTTGCGATGGTCAAAAAAATCCCCTTTCTCTATTCTTTCCTCTCTTTTTCCTATCCCTCCCTTCCTTTCTCTTCCCTTCCCTTCCCTTCCCTTCCCTTCCCTTCCCTTCCCTTCCCTTCCCTTCCCTTCCCTTCCCTTCCCTTCCCTTCCCTTCCCTTCCCTTCCCTTCCCTTCCCTTCCCTTCCCTTCCCTTCCCTTCCCTTCCCTTCCCTTCCCTTCCCTTCCCTTCCCTTCCCTTCCCTTCCCTTCCCTTCCCTTCCTCCCTCCTTCCTTCCTTCATTTCTACAGCCAGCCTAGAGAGTAACCTCTACATGACTTACAGTAAATCCATACCAACTGATACTTGAAGCCTTTCTTGCTTGATAGGAACTTATACTCTGTTGTTGAAGCTTTTGAATCCCAGGAGTACCTCCATGCCATGTGGAAGCTTTGTAGTAGGACTACAGTGGAGCAAATACAATCAATTTAGGTGTCAGTGGCCAGTAATGGAGGTAGCATTCACTAGTCATTAGACCTCTCTGGGCTTGTTTTGTTTTGTTTTTTAATTTGTATAATGGAGATGATAATTCTTCAATTCCTGCCTCGCAGGGTTTTGGGAGAAAAGTGTTTTGAGTGCCTTGGATCAGTATAGAATTGTGAATCTGATAACTCTGATTATCTTTTCCCAAGAGCAGGGTTTGATAAGGGGAGGACTGAGGACTGAAGTGTTAGAAGAAGGAATATACAAAAGAGCCATAAGAGTGCGGAATGGAGAAGAATTTAATCTTAGAGCTGGAAGGAATCTTAAAGATCATCTAACTCAACTTCTTTTTTCCATATGAGGAGACAGAGCTATAGAAAGGAAAAGTCACTTGACCAAGTTTAAACAAAAAGAGAAAACTAGAATTCTTCTGCATAGATCTGCCTTCTTTCTCCTTTCTTCCTCCCTTCTCTCTCTCTCTTTCCTTCCTTCCTTCCTTCCTTCCTTCCTTCCTTCCTTCCTTCCTTCCTTCCTTCCTTCCTTCCTTCCTTCCTCCCTTCCTTCCTTCCTTCTTTCTTTCCCTTCTTCCTGCTTTCTTTCCTTTCTTCCTGCTTTCTTTCCTTCCTTCCTTTCCCTCCCCCCCCCTTTCTCCCCAAGGTGACAGTAAAAATAAAAATAGGTCAAAAAAGGAGTTGCTGGGTTCAAAACACAGGTCAGGTGACCCAGGAGCTGCTCTGAGCAATAGCAACTCTGTTTTCAGAGATACTTTTATCCCCCATGGCAGCTCTAATCCCCATCACATTTGTTTCCTCCACTGAGAGTAGTGCTGACTACTCAGTGTTCATTCAACACCAGAAAGACAAGCTCAGATGCTGTCATGGATAGGAAAAGAACAGGGCAGGGCCAACATCTCTCCACTTATGCAATAGTCTTAAATGATTGTTAAATTAGAAAACTGTATCAAAGAGAGACCAGAGATGTGGCACTAGGACCAGACGATTGAGTGGTGTTCACATCTTGTGAGTCACACATAGGTCTTAGAGCTTAAATCAATAATTAGACTGCTTTACACAAATTGCTCCCCCCACACCCACTTCAATTTAATGCTCTGTGAACAGAAATAGGATAGTGCCATGAATAAAGGCGCCAGCCTTGGGGTGAAGAAGACCTAGTCTTCAAGTCCTGTTGCATACACCAAGCCCAAGCTTGGGTGACCTTGAGCAAGTCACAACCTCGAAGTGCCTTCAAGCAACTCTCTAAGTCTATAAATTACAGAAGGGCTGTTGATATGCACCCATAAATAGAACTTCCCATACCAATGAAATCTCACATCTAGATCCCTCCTTTTTCTCCTCCTCTTTTTTTCCTCCAAGATGACTTTTTTCTGTTCCTGTTGCCTATGAAATCTGATTCTACACCCCTTTAATCAGGAACCTATAAATGACACTGAAATCTCCACAAAATCTTAGAGTATCAGAACTAGAAGTTTCCTTAGGTTTATTAGAAATTACCCAGATAACCTGTTCATTTTTAGAGATGAAGAAATTGAGATTCAGAGTAAGGAAATAGTATGTCAAGGTTACAAGGTAGTAAGCAGTCTATTTAAAAGTATAGAAGATAATATGTATAAATCATCTGGTAGGAGAGGCTAGGAGACCCTTCTGAAGAGCATATTTTCTTTTTTTTAATTTAAAAATTTATTTTTTAACATTCTCTTTTTTGTTTTGACTTCCTAATTCCCTCCCCACTCCTACCCCCAACCCACCAATTGAGAAGGTAAGAAATGATACCCAATAGACATGTGAAGTCATGCAAAACATATTTCCATATTAGCCATGTTGCAGCAAAAAAGGAAGAAAAATATAGAAAGGGAAAAATCTGCACTTACTTCACCAGTTTTCTCTGAAAGTGGATAGCATTTTTTCATCTTGAGTGCTTTGGAATTGTCTTGGATCATCATATTAATCAGAGCCGCTAAATCTTTCACAATTGATTAGTGTGACTGTATTGCTGTTACTGTGTACAATGTTTTCCTGGTTCACTCTTAATCAGTTCATGTAAGTCTTCTCAGGTTTTTCTGAAACCACCCCCTATGTCAGTTCTTACAGCACAATAGTATTCCATCACAATAATATAGCACAATTTGTTCAGTCATTCCCCAAATGATGACCATCCCCTCAATTTCCAAATCTTTTGCCACCACAAAAAAGAGCTGCTATAAATACATTTGTATATGCAAAGTTCCTTTTCTTTTTGCTTTGATCGCTTTGGAATATAGACCTAGTAGAGATATTGCTGGGTGAAAGGGTATACTCAGATTTATAGACCTTTAAGCATAGTTCTAAATTGTTCTTTAGAATGTTTGGGCCAGTTCATGACTCTACCAATAATGCATTCATGTCCTTATTTTTTTTCATATCACCTCCAGCATTTGTCCTTTTCCTTTTTTGTGATGTTAGCTAGTCTGATAAATGGCACCTCAGGGTTGTTTTAATTTGCATTTATTTATTCAATAGTGTTTTTTAAAGCATTTTTTCATATGGCAATAGATAGATTTGATTTCTTCTTCTGAAAACTGCCTATTCATATCCATTTATTAATTGGGGAATGGCTCTTATTTTTATAAATATGGTTTAATAGCACATATACATGCATACACATACATATATGTGTGTATGTATGTATATGTATATGTATATATATGTATATATGTGTGTATATATATATGTGTGTGTGTGTGTATATATATATATATATATATATATACACACACACACACACTTAAGAAATGAGACCTTTATCAGAAAAACTTGCTGTAAAAATCTTTTCCCAGTTTCCAGTCAGGTACTGTCTAGTAGTCATTATTTTAACCTATTAGCCACTCATGTCAACAAAGTTGGGGGCAGGCGTGGGGGAGGGTTGGCTAACTTGCTGTGTGATGTTGGCTGTCACATTTCTTTAAGTCTTTTTTTTTTTTTTTTAGTGAGGCAATTGGGGTTAAGTGACTTGCTCAGGGTCATTTGAGTCTTAACAGTTTCCTTATCCATAAAAATGAAAGACTTTGACTAGACTATCATTGAAGTCTCTTCCAGTTACGATATTCTTTGTTCCATGACTCTATGAAACTTTCCAGCTCTGATTTTATGTGATTTCAAGAGCCAAAATAGTAATTCTGGCTCCAAAATGAGAGGTCATATTTTATTTTGTTTGGGGTGGGGTTTCTTTTGAGGTTTGTTTTGTTTGAGTCTCAAGTTAATTGTTTGACAGAGCTTTTCCCTTAAAAGGCGGGGGAATACATAAGGTCATCTTACCTTTTATTTCCCAGTAGTTTGTTTTCTTTGCAATAGTCTAGGCTTGCTGGATTCAACCTGTGCTTATGTTGGATTGATAAATTTAAAAATAATCACTAGGCTTTCTCCTTTAAGGCCCAGGAGACTTAACGTTCACCTCTTTCAGGAGTTCACAACTAAATACCCAGATAACTGATAGGTATTACTGATACTCTTGTATGCAATATAATACAGTGGGTATCTGCATAGAAGATAAAAGGACTGTGGGTTAAGGAGTACAATTGGAGCCTTTCACTAGCTAGAGGGAAAAAAAAAAACCTATTTCTGGACTCTATTTGTACTCACAAATTCCAGGGAGAAGAATTTGGATTCTACTTTAGAACGAGAATGCCAAAACAGACTCAGAATGCCAGGTCCCTTAGAGGGGGGGGTTCTTAAACCTTTTCTACTAGGATCCCTTTACACCCAAGATTTTATTTTTGGGGCATTGAGGGTTAAGTGACTTGCCCATGGTCACACAGCTAATAATTGTCAATTGTCTGAGGCTGGATTTGAATTCAGGTCCTCCTGAATCCAGGGTTGGTGCTTTATCCACTGTACCATCTAGTTGCCCCTTACCCAAGAAATTTTTACATGATCCTGGGTATATAGGTATATAAAATAGGTATGCATAACTTTTTACTGTTGCCAAATTTTTCACTACCCCCACATTCAGGTGAAGACCCACGGTTTAAGAAGCTGGGCCTTAGATTCATAAGACATAGAACTTCAGAGCTAGACAGAGCTTAGAATTGTAGAACATGGATTTTTAGAATTGGGAGTGCATTAGAAACCATCCAGTTCACACCATCTTTTACAGGTGACAAAACGGAGGCTCAGAGAAGGGAAGTGATTAGTCCAAGGCAACATGGTGCATTTTAGTGACAGAAACAAGACTGGAACCATAGGTCTCCTTACTCCCAATCCAAACTTTTTTCCTGTATTTTCTCTTTAATATTTAATTACCTTGGGGGCAGCGAGGTGGCACAGTGGATAGAGCACCGGCCCTGGAGTCAGGAGTACCTGAGTTCAAATCCGGCCTCAGACACTTAACACTTACTAGCTGTGTGACCCTGGGGAAATCACTTAACCCCAATTGCCTCACTAAAAATAAATAAATAAATAAACTTTAAAAAATATTTAATTACCCACATAATTTAAGGGAGACAGACTATATCAGGGCTGAGACTACTAAAAAGAAATCCAAAGCTTTGGAATTTAATATTCAGAGAAGAAAATATTTGGCAATATAATTAGCCTGATTAAATGACCCTCCTATTAAAATAAGAGGTGATAGAATACTGCCCATTAAGTGACTGCTATTGTTCCCAAGGTAGTGGATAAGGCTTCCAGAGCTTTTGGTTACGGCATGAAATGTTAATACATCCATTTTCAAGTGAATCCTTGCATTGAAAGATAAAAGGTGTCAAACATGAGATGTTATTACAAGCATTGGAAAGAGCCGTTAATCACAGTATCACAGACTCATTTCCTCAGGAGACTTTATTAAGTGACATGATGAGTGTCTTCTGATGTTGAAAATTCTCTTATCCATATGCTGTTTAGTTCAAGTACTATCTGGAGTACTGAGTCCTTTGCCTAAAGACATCTCAGTCTGCATAATACATAACGAAGGCAATTTTCTTTCTTTTTAAAAAAACATAATCTGCCCCTCCCATTGCTCCTACCTTGAGCAAATTAAATACACACATACATACACACACAAATAAAACCCTCATTAGAGACATGAATAGTCCAGCAAAACAAATTCCCTTATTGGGTATGTCTGAAAATGTTATGTCTCCGTCTGCATCTTAAATTCATCACTTTTGTGGCAGAAGGTGAGTGGTATGCTTTATCATCAGACCTCTGGATTCATTACATTGATCAGAGTTCTTTACTTCTGTAAAGAATTTTCTGACAATTAGTTTATTTAAAAATCTAAAAACCTTATAATTGTAGGAATAAACATATAGACATTCTCATATTATAAACAGAAGGTCAGTCTCAGGACCATCTTGAGGAGTCTCACCGGAATACCAGCTTTCTCTGGAAAACAGTTTGAGAGCAATTTCAACTACACAAATTTCTGAAGGTTGTGAAATGTTAAGATAAAAAGTTGTTATAACTCTAAAGTACCACCTCACACCTACCAGATTGGCTAATGTAACAAAAAAAAGGAAAATGTTGGATGGTGGAGAAGATGTGGGGAAACTGAAACACTAATGCACTGTTGGTGGACTTGTGAACTGATCCAGCCATTCTGGAGAGCAATTTGGAACTATGCCCAAAGAGCTACAAAACCCTTTGATCCAGCAACACCATTGCTAGGTCTATATCCCAAAGACATCCAGAAAAGGGGGAAAGGACCTATTTGTACAAAAATATTTATAGCAGTTCTTTTTGTGGTGGCTAATAATTGGAAATCAAAAGGATACCCATCAATTGGGAACTGGCTAAACAAGCTGTGATATATGATGGGGATGGAATATTATTATGCTATAAGAAATGACAAATAGGATAATTTCAGAAAAACCTGGAAAGACTTACGTGAATTGACACATAGTGAATAGAACCAGGAGAACATTGTACACAGTAACAGCAACATTGTACAATGAAGAACTATCAATCAGCTATTCTCAGCAATATAATGGTCCAAGACAATCCCAAAGGACTAATGATGAAGCATACTATCCACCTCCAAAGAAGGAACTGATATTGATTGAATACAGACTGAAGCATGCTATTTCTCACTTTCTTTCATTCATTTTTTCTTTTATTCGAATCTTCTTATACAAAATGACTAATATGGTAATGTTTTACATACTTGCACGTGTATAGCCTATATTTGATTGCTTATCATCTCAGGGAGAAGGGAAAGGAGGGGGGAAAGGAGGGAGAGAATTTTGAGCTCAAAACTTTAAATAAAAATGTTTAAAATTTGTTAAGTGGTTGGTTATACTGAAGATTAGGTAGAATCTAGTTTTCCACCTGCTACTTGTTGGAGAAAAAAATATCCCTTTAAACAATAATAATTAATGGTAATAATAGCTAGTATTTACATAGTGCTTTAAGCTTTGCAAAGCAAACTCGTTTGAACTTCACAACAGCCCTGGAAGACAGGTTCTATTGTTATCCCCATTTTGACAGATGAGGAAACAGGCTCAGGGAGGTTTCCCAAGATCATAGCGCTAGGAATTATCTGAAGTAGGATTTAACACCCCATACACTAGTCAGTGGGAAAGCTGAGACTTGAACACCTCTCCTAATCTAGACCTCACAGTGTGTATAATTGACCTCTGTAGCCTCCACATGGGAGAGTACTAGAAAGGTCTAAGAGGACTTAGGACTTGGGGTGTGAGTAAAATCAGTGACAATAATGCAACTGCTGGTGAGTCCCTGATACATTACATATCATCTTATCCCTCATAAAGATAAAGATAAAGAAACGAACACTACAGAAGAAGTTAATGATTTATTTAAGGTGTGAAGTCAGGCTTTAAACTCATGTCCTTTGTTCCAAATCCACCATTCTTTCCAGTTTGAATTTTATGATATTTTGGCCAAGAGTAGGCTGAGTTTTAGGGGCAGGTAGAGGTGGTATAGTGGATAGAGTACTGGGCCTGGAGTTAGAATGATCTGAGTTCAAATCCAACCTCAGATACTTGCTAACTATGTGACCCTGGGCAAATCACTTAACCCCTATAGAGAGAACGTCAGGAGCAGAGAAATGAAATGTCTTTTTTACTGGATTGAGGAAAAGGATAATGTGAGGTGGGGAAGAACAGTAACAACAAGGGGGATTGGGAGGGGTTTCCCATAGAAGGTGAGGATGGAGGGCATTCTATTTGTGGGAAGGTAGCTTATGTAAAGACACAGAGCTAGGAGATGTAATGCTGAGTTTTGAGAACAGCAAGTACACCTATTGATTGATTGCATGGAGAGTATGTGAACAGAAAGTCAGGTGAAATCAACTTGGAAAGGCATGTATATATCAAATCACAAAGAGCTTTAAATGCCAACCTGAGGAGGTGGCATTTTATCCAATTCCCTAGGGAGCCTGTGAAGGCTCTTGAGCAGGGGGAGACTCTTTGCCAATCATATGGAGGATGGATTAGAGAGGAGAGGGTTTGGAAACTGGGAGTCTACGTCAGAAGCAGTTACAGTAGCCCAGACAAGAGGTGACAAGCATCACTAATGAGGATGGTGGCTGTGAGTAGAGAGATGTGTGAGATATGTTGTGCAGATAGGATCAAGGAGATGAAAAACTGACAAAATATGTGATGTTGCACACCTGTGGAAGTCCTTCCTCCTCCACCCCTATCTTCCACCCCTTCAAAGAAGCTGGGGAGGTGTTTTATACTCCTTCTTAGGGGCCAAGCTTTGTCTTGATAATTTCACAACATTCAGTTTTGATGATTTTGTGGTTACTGTTCTTTCCATTGGCATTGCTATAGTCAGATTCTCTGACTCTTCGCGCTTACTTCGCTTCAAATCAATTTGTGTAAGTTTTTCCATACTTCTCTGAATTCATCATGTTCTTCACTTCTTACAGCACAGTGAGATTCCATTACATTCATGTACCACAATTTGTTTAGCCATTCCCCAGTCAATAGCTGTCCACTTCGGGGGCAGCTAGGTGGTGCAGTGGATAGAGCATTGGCCCTGGAATCAAGAGGACCTGAGTTCAAATTTCACCTTAGATTCTTACTAGCTGTGTGACCTTGGGGAAATCATTTAACTCCAATTGCCTTAAAAATCCAGGGCCATCTCTGGTCATCCTGATGTACATCTTGCCACTGGTCTCTGAGGGCTCTAGAGGAGAGAGTGGAGCTGGTGACCTTGTACAGCCTTTCCTCATTTAAATCCAATTCAGTGCATTTTGGGGTGATGTTATGGTCCTCTTTGAGAATGAAGGATCAACAACAATAAACTGTCCACTTTGCTTACAGTTTTTTTGCTACTGCAAAAAGTGCCATTGTAATTTTTTATTTTGCATATGGAGCCTTTCTATTTGCTAATGACCTTACACTATTCTACACCTATAGTCCTGTACTGCTACACAGAAGTGAGGGTGCATACTTATATTTCCTACTTCAGGACTGAGTTTGATCATTATAAATACACACCATTGGATTCCAAATCTTTATTTCATTTACACTGTTATAGTTATGATGCATAGTTTCCCTGGATGTGCTTGATTAACTTTACATCAGTTTTAACTTCCCATGCTTCCAAAGGATTTTTTAGAAAAATATGTAGATTTCAGGAGTCATTTTTCCTCATTATAGCTATGGCTGGAGAATCTTTTCTTTTTAAAGACTTATATCCTTGACGGAAGCTGTGTGTTCTGATTGGCTCAGCTTCTTTCATGTGGATAAGGTTGTCTCAACCTTTGCTCTTTTTAGTACCTGTACCTTTGTCTATCAGCACTCCCCTCCCTGCCCCCATCATTCCTCTTTGGAATTGATTCCAATGATGTTGGAGGGGGGACCCAAGAACAAGCCCAGAGCTTCATTCATTACACAGAGCAGGAAGATTTTTCTTTCCATTCTTCTCTTTTTGAAGAATTATGGAGTATAAGTAGCTCAGCTGGTTCAATGTTCACAACTACTGCTGGGAAATATACACAGGGAAATCTCATTAGGGCTGAGGTGGAGGAGAGGGATTGTAATGCATGACTTCTTTCTTCCTATGTTCTCTGGCACTTCCCTCCTCCAGAGTCTCAGCTCAGTTGAGATACAAAGATCAGAGACTTGTGAAGGGCAATTATTTCCACCCTAGGTTTTATAGATCCCTTTAAGAAAATGATTTATTACATCAGGTAATGTGTGTATTGGAGGTGGGAGTGTGGAAGTAGGAGAGAACCACAGCTTCAAATTATTTTTTTAAATTGTAAAATACTTTAAAAATTTTATAACTGCATGAAGGTTGGAAACCCCTACTCCACCCCACCCCCACTCCAAACTGGGATTTACCGAAGTAGATACACAAGTAGGCAATATGTTTTAGGATCGTAGATTCAGAGTTGGAAGAGACCTTAGAGATAATTTAGTCCAATCCCCTCTTTTTTCAGATGGGGAAACTGAAGCTCAGGAAGGTTAAGTGACTTGCCCAAGATCAAACAGTTGTTAAATGTGAGGGTTAGGATTTGCACTCAGGTCCTCTAATCCCAAATGCACTGTGTGTGTGTGTGTGTGCGTGCGCGCGCGCTCAAGCGAGTGTCTTTAAGAGGGGAAAATGTGAGGCAGCACAGTCTAAAAGTGAAAGAATTAGATGTGGGATCAGAATAAATGGGTTTGCACAACTTATTTGTGACTTTGGGCAAGTCACTTCCTATGCATGCATTTGTTTCTTCATATAAAATAAAGGGGTTGTACAACATAATCTCTAAGGTTCCCTCAGTTCTAATTCTATAATTTGTGATCTAGTATTCCTAAAGCTGCTGAAATGTCTTCAGAAATCTTCCACATCTTTGATACATCATTTTTCTCTCCAAATTCTTATCTACAAAGGAAACGTTCTCTCTCTCTCTCTCTCTCTCTCTCTCTCTCTCTCTCTCTCTCTCTCTCTCTCTCTCTCTCTCTCTTCATTAAGGCAGATTCTGCTGGGGAAGAAATAAAATCTTGCCCTGGTCATTGCTCATCTTGACTCTAAGACAAAGTGACATTTTAGCTACTAAGAATTCACATATAGTTTTCTTATTGGCTAATTAGTCAATCAATCAACAAAAATTTATTAAGAGCCTATTCTGTGCCAGGTACCCCAATAAAAGAAATCTTTTCAATGGCATATTTAGGAGTTCTTGCATATAAAGAGAAAGAAGACTAAATTTGGGGTTAGAAATCTCCACTGAGGCATTTACTTGCTGTGTGATCCTGAGCAAGAAATTTAGTTTCTTTCTCTCTCTTTGCAGGGCAATGAGGGTTAAGTGATTTGCCCAGGGTCACACAGCTAGTAAGTGTCAAGTGTCTGAGGCTGGATTTGAACTCAGGTCCTTCTGAATCCAGGGCCGGTGCTTTATCTACTACACCACCTAGCTGCCCCCTTTAGTTTCTCTTAACCTTAATTTTTTTTATCTGTCAAATGGGAAAAATACTTGTTCTATCTATCCCAAAGAGGTTTTGTTTTTCTTTTTTCACATGAGGAAAGCTTTTGTAAGCCCTATAGTACTATAGAATCACGAGTTATTATTATTGTGCTTCTTGGTTTCCCCAGAGATGAGTCTATCTCCCTTCATTTTGGAATGATTACATGGAATTTTTGACCAAGAGCAATTCATACATTTAATATAGTCTTTTTCCTGTTGACCACCTGATCACTTACAAAGTGGTAGAGGATGGAGAGAAGACTTAGGCAATTTGGTGTAAGACAGGCTTGGGCTGAGATAGAATACTGACCTTGGAGTTAAAAGACTTTGGCTCAGATCCTGTTTGTGTCACTAGCTATGTAACCTGGGGCAAGTCACCTCTCTGAGCCTCAGTTTCTTCTTCCTCAGAGTGAGTTAGCTTTACTCTGGAGGAGACATGAGGAAACATACCTCCTTCCTCTTGATGGAGAGATGGAGACCTATTCATGTGACTTGTGACATATGCTGTCAAGCATGGCAGTATATTGTTTAGTTTTATGTAACTTTTTTTCTCCTTTGTTACTGGGACAGAAAATCAACTCTAAGATTTCTTCAAGTCCTAATTTCTAGAATCTCAAAGTAGGAACAATAATTTTGGCTCTACCTGCCTTACAGGGGTGTCATGAGGTGGGGAAAAGCCCTTTCTAAGAGGCTTTAGAAATGTGATCTCTTTTCCTGGTAAACTATCACTTCTTCAAAGATCCCCAGTTGTTCCTTGGATTGCTTTTCATTTGGTTGCCATAGTCAATTTTTTCAGATGTCAAACACCCAAAAGAAGTGGCTCAAATTCTAAATTGGCTTATTTACGGGAAACCAATTCTCCCTTTCGGGTGACCTTGGAGTCCTAAGCTGGTTCTTATGACATCATCTTAATGCTGTGGCTTCAAGGAAGCTTAATCGGAGTGGCAAGTATTTCCAGTGGGCCCCTGCTTACAACCGTCACAAGAGAAGAGAGGGGCTCGGAGAGCCCAGCTGTCTCCATTGCAGCGTTCTTCAAATGCCAAATGATTTAGCCGCCAGTTTCCGAAGCAAGCATCCTGATGCCTATGGTGGCTATTCCTGAAGAACCGGGTCAGCTGGGCCCCTTTGGAACTTTGGGATCCTTTGCAGGTCACTGCTTCTAGGGCTTGTTTGGGGCAGAAGTAGCTCAGTTGCCATGTTAGCCTGCCCTTTGTCTCCCTGCTTAGGAGGTGTCAGGCAACATGAATCCAGGGACTGAATTATTTAGGCTTGTTTCAAGAAAGGGACTCATAAAGCAGGAGCAGGTGTGATAGTATAATTTTCAGGAAGAGCTCAAGTTGCCATATGTGCTTCTGAAGTGATCTTACTTATCTAGTAGTGATGCTCTTCCATATTTCAGGACTCTGGGATTTCATCAGTGGGGCCACAGACTCCACAGATGCATTATCACAATTCCTCGATATCTTAGTAGATAGTCTTCGGTGGTAGCTGGGACTGGAAAATACTTTTTCCTATGGCTAACCTGATAATGAGCCTCTCCAGACTCAGGCTAGTTCTTAGATGATGGACACAGTGGACGGCTGCTGGGCTCATGCTTGAGGACTTTCTAGTTAGTAGAACTTGCTAGAGCCATTGGCTTAGCCTATGAAAGCTGCATTCATGATGAGGCACAGGGGACTTTAGAAGAATAGTAATAAGAACGATAGCAGGAAGAGGAAGAGAAAGTATTTTTATAGCTATTTTTATGGCAATAAAAGCTGCTTTTCTGATAACAGAGGAGTGGTCTGTGGTATACCAGGAAAGAGCACAGGATTTGGAGTCAGAAAATGCAGGTTTGAATTCTGCTACTTACATCTCGTTTGCCCTTGGACAAATTACTTCAGATTTTTTTATCTGTACAATGAGGGAGTTAGGGCAAATAACCTCTAAAGTTTGACTGTACAGATCAGTGATACAAATAATAATAACTTGCATTTTTACCAACAGGTTGGATGGAAATGCATGTGTTTCTTGTCCTGGGGTCAGGAGACCTGGGTTCAAATGCTAGCAATAAACCTTGATACAGATGGGACTAGAGAATCTTAGAGGTTAATTCAAACACAGTTAACACTTTTAACCCTTGAGATTCTGTGACCTATGAGTCCTCAGCTTTCTGGCTTTCAGTTTCCTCACCTGAGGAAAGGGACCCAAAGCTGTGAGAAACACACATGCTGGTACGATTTGCCTCATACATTGGGGGTTATGGTGAAGAAAGTGCTTGTAAACCTTAAAAGTGCTATAGAAATGGAAATTATCATTTTATGGTGCAGTAAGGTTTGGGTAGATAAGCAGGACACAGCCATTTCTGGAATTCATAGGGAAAGCACTATGAAACACTATGAACTAAAAACAACCCCATGAGGTAGGTAGTCAAAGATTATCTATAATTTTACAGATGATGAAACTGAAGCTCAGAAAAGGTAAGTCACTGGCCCAGCACCACACAGGAATCAAAGATCATTGCTCTTTCTAAGAGAGAGATCTTATTTCTGTGTTAGGATTGCTGTTAAATATGGATTAGCTAAAGATAAAAAAAGAGGTCCCAGACAAGGATTGTCTATTTTTGTGATATTTCATGGCTGGACTTGTTTGTGAGTTTCTCAGAAAGTATTAGTATTCCAGGATAAACAGTTTTGCTTGACCTGAGAGCAGTTGAGGCTTTTCCAATTCTGTACTTAATTAGGGAAGGGGGACAGGTGGTTCTTAGGAAAGGGCTGTAAATCTACGCCCTGTTGCAATTGCATTAATGGTTTAAGTTAATTTAAGAAGAAGGAGGATTGTTTCAGGAAATAGCAGCACTTGTTATGCAGGGGGGAAAGAGGAGAGGAGTCATTAGAAGAAGAAAGGAAACAGCATTAGCATCCTTTCTTTACCTATGGTAGCTCTCCGTAGCACCATCTGGCAATAAAGTGAAAATTTGAATAATACAAGCAATGAGCAATGGGATCTGGGCTCACATGCTGTCACTTGTAGTAGTAGCCAGGGTTTGGCGGAGTCACCCCACCCAGCCACATGTGTGCAAGATCTCTGTAAGAAATGCAGCCAAAGAAAATTAGCCAGTGATGCTAATTGGCAAAAATGAGGGCTCTCTTTCAACTCTCC
The DNA here is from genome assembly GCF_019393635.1 of Dromiciops gliroides. Classification (NCBI taxonomy): domain Eukaryota; kingdom Metazoa; phylum Chordata; class Mammalia; order Microbiotheria; family Microbiotheriidae; genus Dromiciops; species Dromiciops gliroides. The sequence continues at coordinate 297,339,308 of NC_057862.1, read as the reverse complement.
AGCTTGGCATTTCACATTTGTTGGTCCATCTAGTCCATGAAAACTATTCAAGCAGTTGATTTCTTTTGACAGCCCTGGCATGTATTTGTTTTGATGCTGTAGGATCTTGGGTAAATCACTGCCCTTCTCTGAGCTACAGCTTCCTCCTTCTTAAAGTGATGGAGTCATATTAGGTCAGCAGTAATTTGGGATGATTGAGAGGAATAGTTTTCTAAATGCACCGACCCTATTTTCTCCTTTTCAATCCTGAGCCCAGATCATTGTCCATCTTCAGCCTCTATGCTTGATCTTAGTCTTATTGTATCTGGAGAGAACATTAGAAACAATATAGTCCAATCCCCCTTTTTGGTGGTGAAATTTTGGAGTTGCCTGTGGCCATAAATAGCAGTCAGAATTTGAAGCCAGGTTCCAGAACAAACAGGCCTTTGTCCTGCATAGTCTTCTGGGACCAAACTTCATGAGTGGTAGGAGAAGGGAAAGTGAGGAGGGGACTCTTCCTTAGGGTCAATACCTTGCCTTGAGATCCTCTGCTGGTAGCTGTGTAGCTGTGTAGCTGTGACCCCTCCCAGGGTCCTGTCATCCCATCTGTCCCCTCAGGGGGGATTTTAGTCTTGCCTTTGCCACTTACTATACAAGTTGCAAGAACTCAGCTACATCAATTACCTTCTCTGGTCCTCTTTTCCCTCCTCTGAAAAAATAAGGGAGTTGGCTGAGACAAACTTTCAAGTTCTTTCAACTTTGATATTCTGAAATTTTGAACTATGAAGTTCTATGAGAATTTCCAGTTTTCAAAATTTTAGGCCAAATTGACTCATTTAGCTGAAAACTCTGCCATCTATGAGTGGGTGGAGGTGGTGGCAGGAAATCCAAATATTTTCTTTCTTTCTTTCTTTTTTTCAAATGGCCTCAAAGCCAGCATTTTTAAAAAAGTAGATAGTTTGGGTTTCACTGAAACAAAAAAGAATCTACAAAGTTGACTGAGGTAATTCTTCTAAAGGTAGTCAATATTTCTCAGAAGAAGTTTACAGTGTCCAGTCAATTAACATCAGGCTGGAAGATTCTGTTCAATTCAGTACAACATACATTTTTAAACTATCTTCTACATACAAGCCATTGTGTTAAATGCTGGGGATACAAAAAACCCCCCCAAAAATAGAATCCCTGCTTTCAAGGAGTTTTAATCTTCTGGGGATGGAGGGGTGGGGGGAAATAGGTATGTGTGCAATTAAGTATCATAGAAGCTACAATATCCAGGCAAGAAGACATTCAGACAGAATACTCTAGGTAAATCTGAAGACGGAGGAATCATTTTCATTTAGGGGATCAGGAAAGATTTCATGAAGGCGGCACTACTAAGAGACAGATTTCAATGGGCAGAAATGAGGAAGGAACATATCTTTAGTACAGAGGGGGAGCTTTGTGTTTTTAGGGAGATGGGAGAGGGTAGGGGGAAAATGGAAAAAAAAAAAAACCAACCAATTCTAGACTAGAAAAGAGAAAGCCTGGATGGTAGATATGTGAATTGAGATTTAAAAGGAAGGTTGGAGTAAGGCCATGGGAGGCTTTAAATGCCAGATTTAGGATTTTGCATTTTTATAAGGAAAGTTATAAAGCAAGGTTTTTGTTTAGCAAACTCTTCCTCTCCTTGTCTGAATCGCCTCTCTCCAAGGCCCCTCCTACCACTCCCTGCTCTCATTTCCTTTCACCTCTTCCAACCCATCCTGCTTCTGTTGTGCCCTTTGGAATCCCTGTTCTACTGTGAGCAAACTCCTCCTCATCTTAAACTCCCTTTTCTTACATTCTTTCCATGTTGCTCTTAGACAAATTTGGCTTCCTCCAGAAGATACCACCTTTTCTAGGACTAGGTGTTCGTTCTATTTTGTTTCCTGACATACTGAACCAGGAGGAGGAAGAATAATATTGTTCCCCATTGCCACATCAGAACTTTAAATTCTCCTGAGTCTTATAGATTCATTCTATCATCTTTGTCAACTTGTTCAGATCCTTGTCGCTGTCTTACAAATCATTCATTCTCCTCTCCTCTCCTCTCCTCTCCTCTCCTCTCCTCTCCTCTCCTCTCCTCTCCTCTCCTCTCCTCTCCTCTCCTCTCCTCTCCTCTCCTCTCCTCTCCTCTCCTCTCCTCTCCTCTCCTCTCCTCTCCTCTCCTCTCCTCTCCTCTCCTCTCCTCTCCTCTCCTCTCCTCTCCTCTCCTCTCCTCTCCTCTCCTCTCCTTTCTCTTCCTGTCTTTACCCCTCCTGCTTTTCTCCCCTCCCTTCCTCTCTTCTCCCTTCCTCTCTCTCTTTTCTCTCTTTCTCCCCTCTCTCCCCTATCCTTTTCTCCCTCCCTCCCCCCCTCTCTTATCCTTATATTGGCTCCAATTGTTTTAATTATCATCCCTATGCAGATGACTCTGATTATTACCTCAATAGTCTAGGTAAGAGGAGATGAAAACCTGAGCTAGGTGTTAGCCATGGGAAAGGAGGGGAGGGGAGAATAAGGGAAATAATAAGGAAATTGAATCCTTAGAATTTAGCAATTGATTGATGTTGGGGAAGGGAGGAAGGAGACGGAAAAATAAATAATTATTCCTGTCATGGGTCAAGGTTAAATGTCACTATGATGAAAGAAAGAGGGAACCAGTGAAAGACAAGTTAAAGGGGTGTTAGAGTAGAAAGAATAACAGCTCAGAGTCAGAGAACCTTGACTCAAATCCTGTTTCTGATACATGCCATTGTACAGTCAAGGAAGCATCATGATGAAGTAGAAAGAGTTCTGGACTGGAGGTGAGAAGACAAGGCCTGGAATCCCAGTCCTGCCATATACAAACTGTGTGACTTTGTGCCAGTTATGTACCTGTGTAAACGTGGGCATATCCTTTAATCTTCTCTGGTCTCAGTTTACCTCATCTTTAACATGAGTAGGCTGTGCTAGATGGTATCTGAAATCCCTTCTAGATCAAGATATATGATCCTGTGAGGAGGGAGAAATTTCAGTTGTATATATTTTTTTTGAAAATGCCATTGGCAATGGTACAAAAAATTCTGCAAACCCTTCCTTAATAATAATAAGCGCTGACATTTATTTAACATTTTAAGGTTTCACAAAGTGCTGTTATATGCATTATGTCATTCATGCCTTATAATAACCCTGTGAGGTTTGTAGGACATATTATTATCATTGTTCTCTATGAGGACATTGAGGTTTAAAGTGGTTATAAGCAACCCCACTATGGTCACAAAGCTAATAAGTGATAAAGATGGGATTCAAACCTAGATCGCCCTGATACTTAATTCAGGATCTTATCTACTAAGTCATGCTTTCTCTAATTCCCTGAAATATAACTACATAATGAATAATATAGATGCTATTCAGAGAATTTTTTTTTTTTACTGTGAGTAAATACCCTTGTCACTTCATCCCTGCATCTTATACCCAGAGGCTTACAAGCTTACTAACATTGTTGTCATTTCAGATAAAGAAATATACTGATTATAGCAGGAAGCTAGGTGGTGCAGTGGATAGTGCCAGACCTGCAATTAGGAAAACTCATCTTCCTGAGTTCAAATCTAGCCTCAGACACTTACTACCTATGTGACCCTGGACAAGTCACTTCCCTGTGTTTGCCTCATTTTCTTCATCTGTAAAATGAGATGGAGAAGGAAATGGCAAACCACTCCAGTATCTTTGCTAAGAAAACCCCAAATGGGGTCATGAAGAGCCAGACACTACTGAAACAACTCAACAACAACTGATTATAGAATAATAGGCAATTTGGTAACAAAATGTAAGATGGTTCATGGTTGTTTTGCTTATAACCAAAATGTGATACAGTTTATTAAACAAATTGCTGTCATGGGTTTTATATGAAACATTTTAATGATGTCATTAGTTAGGAAACCCCCCAACAATTTATGATACGCCCCCCAATCCAAATTCACAGAAAAATAAAATGTCAAAGCTAGAAGGGACCTTAAAGGTCATAAATCCAATTTCTTTATATGACAGATAGGAAAAATGAGGCCCAGACATGAGAAATGAGTTGGCGAAGATCACACAGCCAGTCAAAGGCAGAGCCCAATTCCAGTGCTTTTTTCCATACTCCGGGTTTTCTTCCCATAGGGTAGCATGGAGATCAGCCCAAACCTCAAACTTGCTGGTTAAGGAGAGCATTTTTTAAGGCCACACACACAGCTAAACATAATAGTCAGAATGAAAAAGAAAAAAAAAAACGTAGCTGCTTTTTCCTAAAAGAGATTTATCAGGGAGAAAATCAGAGTAGTTGCCCTAGTAGTGGACCTAGGGCTCAACCAGAGTGGAACAATCCCAGATTTTCCAAACTCTGTCAGTTCATTTTTGGCATCCTTTTACCAGCAAAATAAGCCTTCTTTATTCCAAAGTGCCTATGTCATAAGGCACTTAGGTGGCACAGTGTCTATTAGAGCACCAGGCTTAGAGTCAGGAAGACTCCTCTTCCTGAGTTCAAATAGGATCTTAGCCGTGTGACCTTGGGCAAGTCACTTAATCCTGTTTGCCTCAGTTTCCTCATCTGTAAAATAAACTGGAGAAGGAAATGGCAAACCACTCCAGCATCTTTGCCAAGAAAAACCCCAAATAGAGCCACAAAGAGTTGGACATGACTGAAAACAACTGAACAGAACAGCCTATATCATAATGCTTTGGTGCATCCTACCATTGTATGTCCACAGAGACATCATGGTGAAGTGGAAAGAGGTTTGGACAGGAGGTGAGAAGACTAAGCATAGAGTTCCGGTTCTGCAGTGTAATAGCTGTGGGACTATGGGCAAGTCATTTAATGTCTCTGAGCCTCATGTAAATGTAAATTATCCTCAGTAAAATGAGGGTAACAATACAATACCTACCGGGCTTTTCTGAGGCTTAAATGAATAAAAATATGCAAAGGTCCTTTTATAAACTGCAAAGTGCTATATGACATGAGGGCGTATTATTATTATTTGCAAATCTCTGGTTTTTATTTTTGAGTTGGGTGTGAAATCTATTTCAATGCACTTATAAAAATACTCTGAAAATCCCAAGTGTTCCATGTATGTATATGCATTCTGAAGACATCTAAAGCTGTATTTTAATGGGATTTTCCACAAAGGCATGAATTCCAGAGGGTTTTCATTAATTTGGCTCTTCAAACATATGGCTGGAGCTAACTGTCAGAAGTAGACAGGCACAGTTGTGCACATTTTCTGAGGAAATAGATGTATTTTAAAAAATGAAATTACCAAGCAGTGCTGAATATGGGGACACCGGCTACACTGAACTCAAAGCCATAATCTAATATTTCATTTATCTTAAGTCCTTTAGCTCTATCTAGATCCTGTCCTTTTCTGAGAAGTATTTTGACAGACTATAACAGAACTCAGAAAGCAAGGATTATTATGAATATGCAAATATGTCTTCCTTATCCATTATTTATGATACATGGAAGTGCTCTAAGATGTAGGACAACATAGAAAGGCATGAAATGTATTTAAGCTAACAGCAACAGGGCTTGCTTAAGAGGCTTTCTTTTAAATTGGTGATTTGCAACCTTCCCACTCCCCCCTTAGTATCAAATCATGTCATTTCTAGCCTGGCTTTTGTTCCCTAAATGTCGGGCTCATTTTTCAAAGAAATGAAGAGTTGCTCTTAGAAAACTGATCAGTGCTTGGTCTCTACAACAAATGTTGAATGCTCAGCATGAGCTAATTCTAGCACCAAACAGCCAACTTTGACGTAGCATTATTTTGATCAAGAATTGTTCAGTGGAAATTGGTGGGATTCTGATTTGGTCTCAGTTCTTGCTCCAAGCATAATAACTTACTGAAATGAGCTGCCAGACATGTCCCAAAGTCTCTAAAAATAAAACTGGCATTCTCAAAGGGCCAAACCCAAACTGGCCTTCCTTGGTTTTAAAATTTGCGGAAATTTAAAAAAAATGATTTTGCCTCAAAATTTCAATGATGTCTCCATTCTAAGACATCTCTTTTTTGTCCTATCTAATATGTTGTCTTAGAAAATAAATAAATAATCATCTACAAGTTTAGAAAAATCCTTGGAAGGGTCAGGGAACCTCTTAAAAAAGCACACTAAATAATTACGAGCAAAAAAAAGTAGCATCATGGAATGTTGGCCTTATAATCTGAGAACATCGAAGGTCAGATCTGGAAAAGGTGGTAGAATCATAGAACATAGAATGCTGGAGCTAAAATGGGTCTTAAGAGCACAGAATATAGAATGTTAAGCTGGAGGTGAGTTAGCATTCATCTAATGTCAGAGTACAACAATCAGTATTCTACATGGGGGAGGGGACTAAAAATAAGTGAAGGGGAGTGATTTGCCCAAAGTCACACAGCTAGGAAAGGAGAGAGTAATGGCTGTGGGTTAGCCATTTGAGACCACAGCCAGGATTTTAGAAACGGACTTTTTAGTTCTATTTCTGCTTCTGACTTTGAGTTTCTGTGATCTCGGACACATCAGAAACTCCCTGCGCTTCATGTTGATGGTCTGTGAAATGGAGATAAAATGACCTTACATTTCCCCATTGTAATGTCATGAAGCATTTTTAATTAATGCTTCTAAGGGACTTGGAGATCTCTTGGCAAAGAAAGGATGGAAATAGAGTGTTTCATTGATATGAATATATTTGATCCCAAATAATATTAATTATATATTCTATACTGGCTGACCTTGCATTAATTTCTTAAGCCTTTAATTAACATTTACAATATTTATTAAAGTCAGGAACATCTCAAGTAAATACCAGTCATGGGTGTCCGTACAGGAGTGGTCCTTCACCCTATAAATATCCTTATCCACAAGCAGGGGAGGCAGGAATGGGAAGGGGACCCAGGAGCGCACTGCTAAAAGATGCCAAAGGGGCCCCATGGTGCCCATTAGAACAAGCCCCTCTTCCCTTCCTCTTTGTCCTGGGCTTTGGCTTGCTTGTAAATATCTTTTCTCATTGGTCTAGGAAAATATTACTTGCTTCAGGTTATTAATCATTCCCTCTGCTTGTTATTTCTCCTGCTTATTGCCTTGGGCTGGCTAAGGAAAAAAATGATTTCAAGCTGATTTTAGTCTTGTGATGTCCCAGGGACATAACTTCATACCTTTCAACTCCTCAAGGTGGGAGAAATGGATCTATCTACCATTTCCATCTGGACTGTTCTTGCCTTAAACTTCTATTGCAGTATGTATGCATGCATGCATGTATGTATTCATGCATGTATGTGTATACACATGTGTGTGCACACATCAAACACAAAACAAGAGCTAGTGGCTACTAATTTCTTTTACATGCAATAACAGTAGTGAATGAATGGACAGAAAACCCAGCAGGAAGAGGAGTACAATTCACTGGAAATTTCATCAAGCACTACAGTTTTCAGGGTGGCTTTTCCTTATCCAGTCTCTTTCCCTTTCATGGGGAAGGGGGCAAAGGGACCTCAAAGTTGTCCAATTCCTAGATTAAGTCCCTCTTGAATGGGAGGGGAGGAGGGTGGAGGGTCTCACCAATCATTGCCTCATATGTTGGTCTGCCAGCATGACCACAGTCCCACCCACTGCTCCAGCTGTAGCTAGAATATGGCTTTGAACAGCAGCTGCCATAGTCTTTACAGAGAGGGGCAAAGGAATTTAAATGCTCAACTTAGCAAGGTTCTTCAAGGGTCAAGATAGAAAATGTCCTCAGACCTCCCCTGGCTTCCTCTTAAGACCTTCTCTTTCATGTGCACACACACATGTGTATATGTATGTATTCCTAGTATATATATTCTGTGTGTGTATACGTGTGTGTGTATTTGGAAAGCATCTCTATGGCAATGCAGGGGTACATTTATTTATAAAAGAAACAGGGAAAGGGACTGGACCAGTGATTTCATTTACAGGGGAAGCTCAGGGTGAGGAACTTTATCTCCCGAAGTAGGTCATTACTTTCTCTACAATTTATAGTCATATAAAACAGCCTGGAGAATGCAGAAGTTAAGTAATTTGCCCAAGGTTACACAGCCTCAGAATGGAGCTTTAACCTGTGTCTTCCCAACTCTGGGCCAGGTCTCTAGACACTATGCTAAATTGTCTCTCAATATTTACTTATGGTAACATTTATAATTATTGATTAATCAATATTTATAATAATTTTAACCATTTAAAATTCAATGTCCATTTATTAAATATCTACTATATGCAAAGCACAATGCTATGTTGGGGATACAGGGACCAAAAATGACAAAAGTTTCATCCAAAAGTTTATATTCTGATGAGTGGGTTATACAACATTCCTACCCCACTCTACCCCCCCCATGTGTATACATACACACACACAAAGGTAAGCAGATACAATACAAAATAATTTGAGGGTTGAGAGACCACTTGCAGCTGGAGGGGCTTTGTCTAAAAAGGTTTTGTGTAAGAGGTCGACCTGAGGAATCTAGAGATTCTAAGACGCAGAAGTGAGGAAAGAATGAATTCCAATTATCGGGATGGGGGTGGGGAAAGTGGGGAACAAACTGTGCAAAGGCCCAGAGAAAAGAGATGATATGTCAAATCCTGGCAAAAGCTAGTGGGCCAGATTGGCTGGAAAGTAGTATGTGAAAGGGAGTAATATGAAATGTCTGGAAAGATAAGGGGAAGCCAGATTGCAGAGAGCTTAAAATAGAGAAGAGCTTGTGTTTTATCTTAGAGGCAATAGGGAGCCACTGAATATTTTTGAGTGGAGGTGTGTAATATGATCAGATTTGTTTCTGAGAAATATTGGAGAGGGTAGAGGCTGGAGACAGAAAAAGCCATTAGAAGGTGATTGTAATAATTCAAGCCTGACTAGGGTTATTGGCTGTGTGAGTGGAGAGGGGGAAAGGTATCAGAAATGCTGTGGAGATAGATGAAACTTGGAAAGTAATCATATATGAGATTTGAGGATGACTCCAAGGGTATGCGCCTAAATGACTGAGAGGTTGGTGTACCCACAACAGAAATAGGAAAAATTGGGGGAAAGTATGGAGTTTTAGCGAAAATAATATCAAGTCCTTTTTGCATGTGTTACGTTTGAGAAGTAAGTGGGATATTCTAGTGAAGATTTCAATCAGGAAATCAATGCTTAAGTTCAGGGGAGAGATGAGACATGAATCTGTAGATCTGGGAGACATCTTCATAGAGATGATAAATGAATAATCAGAAATTTATAAGAGCACACAAAGAGAGTGTAATTCAGGAGAGGAGTAGGCTTAGGAGAGAGGTGGACATCTATGCTAATGGGTGAGAGATGAATGATAATACAGCAAAGCAGAATGAAGAGAGTTCAGACAGGTTAGAGAAAACCCAAGCAAGAGGAGCATCCCCAAAACCACAGAATAAGGAAGTATCCAGAAGGAAAGGATCTTGAATGTCTGAAAAGTTGCAGAGACATTAATTAGAATGCGTACTGAGAAAAATCCATTGTTTTTAGCAATATTCACACACACATAATATATTATAAAACAATGGAATCTAATATATCCCATTATTATTATAAATGTCAATCAATTTATATTTGTCAAGTGCCTACAATGTGCCAGGCACTGTGTTAAGTGCCAAGGATACAAAAAGAGGCAAATGACAGTCTCTGCTTTAAAGAAGCTCATGATCTAATTATTGGGAGAGACAATATGCAAACAAGTAAATATTGAGCAAGCTTATACAGGCTGAATAGGAAATCATAACAGAGGGAAGGCACTGGAATTAGGATGGCTTGGATGGTGAAGGCTTTCTGTAGAAGGTAAGGTTTTAGATGGGAACCAAAGTCAAGGAGGTCAATAATCAGAGGGAGAATGTTCCAGGCACAAGGGATGGCCAGAGAGAATGCCTGGAACCCAGACAGATGGAGTATCTTGTATGTGAAACAGCTAGGAGGTCAGTGTCACTGGATTAAAGAGTACATGCCTGGGAGTAAGCAGAGAGACTGGGGCAGGAAAGGTTAATTTGAGAATCATCAGCATAGAGATGGTAATTAAATCTATGGGAGTTGATGAGCTCACCAAGTGAAGGAGGTAGAGGGAGAAGGGAACCCAAGACAGAAAATGAGGGACGTCTGCATATATGACTTAGGGTAAGTCACTTAACCTTCCTTGGCCTCAGTCTTCTGTGAGATTTAAAATTGGATATTAGATCATAAATCTCTCCTACTTAACCTTTCCCTTAATTTATCTCCCAGACTAGTGAATGGAAGAAGCTTCTGGTTTTCTAGTTAGAGCTTTTATTGTATGGTAGTCACAAGGTGATGTTGATTAGAAGGATAGGAAAGTAGAAATATAATACAAATCGTCTTAAGTCTAGGCTTAGTCTATATTCCGTATAAAACTCACCAAAACCCAAGGCCACCTTTGGGGAGAGAGAGAGAGACCGAGTCAAGCGTGTGCTGTTAACCGAGAGCCAGGCCGAGTCGAACTCCAGTCAGCGTCTGTCTGTACAGTGCAGCCAGGAGACCAGCAGAGCAGGAAAAAAAGGCCCCACTTCCGTTCTCTCCTTGCCTTTTAAGCTTGCACCCCGGAAGTCGAGTGCTCAGCAGGCAATCTGGCGTGCATCGCAGACGGACTGGTGTGCGTAGCTCATGCTGTTGGTCTCCTCCCCAAAAGGGTGGTCCTAAAAAAAACTGGCGTCTCTCCATTATCTAACTGACTGCTAAAACTTTTTACCACACTTATCATCTGTAAAATGAGGGGGTTGGACTACATGGCCTCTGATATCCCTTCTAGATTTAGATCTATCTGTATGAACACCAGCCTCAGACACTGGCTATGTGACCTTGGGCAAGTCACTTAACCTGTTTGTCTCAGTTTCTTCATCTATAAAATGGGGATTATAATAGCACTTACTTCCCAGGGTTGTCATGAGGATCAAATGAGAAAATAATTGTAAGGCTGCTTAGCATAGTGCCTGGCACATAGTAGGCACTATATACATTTTAGCTATTATTGTTATTACTATTATTATCTGCAATTATATTTTGCATGAAAGCCTAGGAGTAGACAAGTTTGAAATATTTTTTTTTTTGCTATGATGGTTACTGCCAGCTTCTGCCTTCAGAATGTCAGTAGCCTATTTTATCTGGCCTTTTTCTAAGATGTGCAATTTATGGGCTCAGATGTAGTCACTGATTCTGCCAAAAAGCACAGATGCTGGCTTTCCATTAAATTCTTCAGGAGCAGAGCGACAGTGATTTTATATGATTGTTTTTGTATTTTAAAGCTGTCCATAGTCCACAATTCTGAACTAAGCATTTATATATCATTGCCCAAATCTGTGAGAGAAGCTTGTCAAGACATTTTAGCCTGGCTTTGCACAGAGTGGGCTACAATAAATATTTGTTGATTTGGTTTGATTTTTTTTTGCCCCAGTTTGGCTCACATTATACCTTTCTTCTGAAATGACCCCCTCGTCCTTCTCTGCCTACACTGCCTACACCCTTCAAGGCCTAGCTTGAGTCTCCTCTTGACCACTATAGTTCCTTTCTCCATCAATTAAGAGCTCACATTTGGAGACTACTTTAAGGTTTCTGAAGCACCCTGTGAGTTAAATAGTTCTAGTACTCATTTCTACAGATGAGGATATTGTCACTCAGAAAGGAGAGGTCACTTGCTCAGAATCATGCACACAGTTGGAGCTTTCAAATTCAAGTTTCCTGAAGCCACTGGCCACTACCTCATGCTGCAATTCTTTTTTTTTTTTTGTAAGGCAATTGGGGTTAAGTGACTTGCCCAGGGTCACACAGCTAGTAAGTGTTAAGTGTCTGAGGCCAGATTTGAACTCAGGTACTCCTGAATCCAGGGCCGGTGCTCCATCCACTGCGCCATCTAGCTGCCCCTCATGCTGCAATTCTTGAAGCAAGATAGAATGACAGTAGTCTTGAATTTTACTTCTATGTGTAAATATTGACTCCCCAACTTTATTACAACATCCTTAAAAGCACAGGCTATTTATCCCCTTATTATATTAGGTCATCATCATCAAGCAATAATATTACCATAAAGTCATAATTTAATAATATTATTATCACAAATCATTATAATATCATTATAATATCATTAATATCATAATATCATAAAGTCCTGAAGGGTTAGAACTATGTCTTATACTTTTTTTGTAATCCTTTTCTTCCAATATCTAGCACAGGGCTGAGCATACAGTCGGTGCTGAATAAATGAATCAACAATTCTTATGTTGGGCCACTAATGGTGGATGTTCTTGTGGACAAGATGGAGAAATGTGGTCTAATTTATATAGTTCTGTGGATCCAGGACTGGCTGAATACCTAGACTCCAAAAGAGTGTTGATTAATGTCTCAGTATCACCTTAGAGTTGAATGTCTAGTGATGTGTTGCTTACAGGGCTCTATGCTTAGCTCAGTTTTTTCTGATAGTCCTGTGGTATGGAGCAGAGGTTCTCAAACTTTTTCCAGTCATGACCCCTTTTCACCAGAGTGTTCGCTCAACACCAGGTATATAGGTATACATAACCTTTTTCTGTTGCCAAATTTTTTTGTAACCCCAACATTCAATTATGTGACCCCATATGGGGGCCGCAACCTACAGTTTAAGAAGCTAGGGTATAGAGAAAAGAGTAAATTTTGGTTCTAATCCCCACAAAATCTCAGCCTTTATTAGTAATATGTTCTTTCTTTTTTTCTTTTCTTTTTTTTTTGTGTGTGTGGGGTGTGTGTGAGGCAATTGGGGTTAAGTGACTTGCCCAGAGTCACACAGCTAGTAATTGCTAAGTGTCTGAAGCTGGATTTGAACTCAGGACCTCCTGAATCCAGGGCCAGTGCTCTATCCACTGCGCCATTTAGCTGCCCCTAATAGTAATACTTTCAAAAGGGCATCCAAGAGAACATCACTAACTCCTAAACTCTATAACTCTTTACCATTATACAAAGTCTATAGGAGAAGTCATCTATACAGAAATTGAGGGGGCTTCCACACAAATAGTATTAGAAGAGAACAAACAGCCTTTTGCAGATTGTTGTTTGTCCTTCGTTTTGGAAAAGGAACATGGCAGATGTTATAACTTGCACTGAATTGGATTTTTAATTGAGGAAGGGCTTTTGCAGATAATATTCAACAAAGAACCACATCTTTACCATTTCATGACTGACTGAAAGATATAGAGAATATATGAGCCTACAGTGTTTCCTTTTGGCTGATAATTGAAGTATTTCATTTAGTAGAAGAAAATCCTAGCTTACAGGCTCTTTTACAATAAAGTGTCTCCTCTCTATGCCTGAAAATCAGTCAAGATTCCTTGGAAGATAAAGAAGAAACAAGCCTGTTCAATACCCTCTGAGACTCAACATCAGGCAAGTCATAAATGATGGAGACATATGCTGACCAAAGATAAAATGGAACTGGGATGAAACAGATACAGTGCAGAGCCCCAGGTTGGATAAACTGGGCCAAGATTTGAATATCAGGAGAATGGGCTAGATTGCCTTTGGCAAATTGCAGAGGTCATTTAATGAGTGCAAGCTTCCCATGAAAACACAGGCCCATCTTTTCCAAACAAACAGACTGGTGTTACTATATGTCAACAAGATATGGAATATAACTACCTTTGAAAAAATAAAAGTATCATCCGGAGGAAAATGGAGAGGAACAAAGTGAATGTTAGTATGTTGCTGCCTACAATGAACAAGGCCCTCATAAGAACAGGAGCCAAAGAGTCACCATGCTATATGATAGAAAAAGAAGATGGGCTGGTCATATTCCAAAAATGAGGGATGGTAGATAACCAGAGTTCTTCCCTGGTACCTTCACAATGTCAGGAGAAAAAGAGGAAGCCTTCAGCATGTTGGATGGGTCATCTGGGGTAAACTCTCAGGAGGAGATTAATGGTCACACAGTATGGGAAGTAACAGATAAATTATAATCCATATCATTAAATTCTAAAATTAATTAGAGATTAACTTGAGTATTCAGTATTGTGCATTTAAAAACAATAAACACTCTTAGATTCCCTCTGGACTCTGCTAGCACTGAGAAATTCTTCTGACATATGTGTGTGTTTACATTGTGTATAAATATATATATATGCGTGTGTATATGTTGGGTTTTCTAAAAAATTGGGGAACTAGGCTGGGATTTCTAAAATATTACTAAATTATATATCAATGGCTATTGCACCAGTTTTGACAGTAAGCATTTATTATTAATTGATATCACATATTATTAAAGTATTGACCTTCTACCTCCCTGACTTCCCCACTAGTCACAGGCTTACAGGCCTAAACAATTACATACTCAGCGTATTAAGCCTGAGTCAAGAGGGTGAGGAAAGGGTGCATGGAGAGAGTAAAAGAGAGTCCAGGGAAGAAAAGCTCAAGCCCTCTTTTTGATAGAGGTGGCTCCTTACACACTGATCAAAGCTAATTGGTTAGCATCATTCAATTTGATCGGTTCACATGACTTGAGGGTGCTCCACATTAAAATGAGCTGTACAGTAATGACATCAGGGTCTAATAGGAGAGACCCCCTGAGGGGCAAAATCAAACTCCTGATAGGTGTTGCTTAATCCTATCAGTTCACTGAGCTAGTCTCAAAGAGTCTATCTCGGTTTCTATTGTAAGCCCTGAACAGGATTAGAATTCCCTCCTAAAAATTGACCTCTCTAAAGTAGGGGGCAGGAGGGGGGAAGAGAATGGGCCCCCCCAAAATATCATTATTAATAATTATTTCTCACAATATATACACACAACACACACACGCACATGAATATACCCCACACACATTTTGTTGTTATTGTTCTTGCTTAATCATTCAGTTGTGTCCAACTCTTCCTTGACCTAAGGCCCTTCTGTCCTCTACTATCTCTCAAAGTCTGTCCAAGTTTATGCTCACTGTTTCCATGACTCAATCTATCCATCTCCTTCTCTGCCATCCCCTTTTCCTTTTGCCTTCATCCTTTCCCAACATCAGGGTCTTTTCTAATGAGCCCCATCTTCTCATTGTATGGTCAAAGTATTAAGCTTCACCTTCAGTATTTGACCTTCCAGCAAATAGCCTGAAATAATTTCTTTAAGTATTGACTAATTTGATTTTTCTGCCACACACATATATGGATGTATATACATGTATGTGTAATCATTAATATGTAATATGTATGTGATGGTGGATGCACACAGTGTAGACTTTCCCAAGTAAGATGGAGGAGCACAGCAGCCTGCCACCTGTTCACCCTTCTGTCTCCCTGCAAACCTCCAGGAAGCAGGGTATTGCTTTAATGAATTAACCAGTGAGGGAAGCCCTCACTGACTTAGAAGTTGGGGGTGTAGTGGATAAGAGCATTAGACATGGAATCAGAAGGTCCCATAGTTCAAATCCTGCCTCAGACACTTAAAATAGATGGGTCACCCTGGGCAAGTCATTTTATCTCAATTTCTTCATCTGTAAAATGAGAATAGTAATAGGACCTACTTCCCAGGACTGTTGTAAGGATCAAATGAAATAATATTCATAAAACATTCTACAAACCTTAAAGTGCTATATAAATGCTGGTTATTAATAGTGTATGGAGCTAGACATATATGATACAAAATTACTTTAGTATCAGTAATTACTAAATCATTATTATCATTAGTAATATAATACTAATTATTAGTAGTATTATGATATTAAATTATATTAGCATCATACTTCAGTTTGATTACTAAAATTACTAAAATGGGAAAATCTCATCTCTGCTCTCAAGGTTATATTTTCACTTTTGAAGCGAAAGTCTCTTTCTTATTCCTGCCTCTGTATTATTGATGATGATGATGACAACAACAATGATGCCAAAGATGATGATGATGCAGGAAAACCACACTGTTGCTACACACATTTTATTATTGAAAGAAAAAAATGAGAAGGATATACTTGTTAAAAGCTGTTCTGTGGAGTGCTTAGTCTAATGGCCTCCTGCCAATTTTCCTGACCGCACTCACCACTTCCAGGGGCATGTGGGAAAGGGTTTAGGGGATAGTTATGTGTCTAGAACCCCTTTTAAGAGGTCAGTGTTCTATATCGATTGAAGGACAAACAAATGTTGTGGTGACAAATTCGTTCTATCTTAGGAGTTGATTTAGCTCTCAAAAACTGCTTTCCACCAGACTTGACTCTCCCTGGCAGCAATGACTCCTGTGGTTCTGGGCAGAGTTTGCATCTAAGCTCTTGGCCTACATCTCAGCTCTGGCTGGTCCTATACACGGCAGATAGAGGCTGCTAAAGAGATGGCCATGCTGCAAGTGACAGTCTGAGCTCCACCATGGCTGTTTGCTCTCTGTGGCTGGTGTGTCCAACAGTCAGGTGCCGGTGGCTGTGCTCAGCGTCTCTTCTATTGTCAGGTTCTTTTTTCTTCCCGACAACACAATCCCATGGCAAGAAGTATTTTCAAGGGCAAGGATGACACAACTTAGGAATCAAAGGAAATATATACCTGAATACATTTGCATATTTTCTCTGTTGTCTCATTGATCTATTTCTTTCAGTCAAAATTTCTGGGTGGAGTAGGGCTATCAGGAATACTATGTGGGTGCGTACATGTTTTCTGAAGTTGGCAGCATTTAAAAGAAGATCCCAAAAGATAAGCATCTGACAACTGCCGCCTTATATCCTCTGTTTCCAGAACTACTGCCAGAAAACATGGATATGTGATAAGTGAATTAATCATCTCCTCTATACCTCACTGTCTTTGCTCTGCCCAAGATATATGATATGGTTTGGCAGCATAGAAAGTAAAAATAGGAAATTAAGAGTAAATCTGCTACCACTCTAATTTTTCTGCCATCAGTGTAGAACACTAAACTAAATTTCACTTGACAAGTATAGTAAGTGCCACACATTTTTTAAATCAAGTTTTATTTTTTAATTAACAGAAAACTATATTCTTTCTCTCCCATACTACTCTCCATTGAAAAAAGAAAAGACAAGACATCCATATAACAAATATGCATGGTTAGGCAAAACAAATACTTTCATTGGAAGTGCCCAAACAATATCTGTCTCATTTTGCACCTTGAGTCCATCACCTCTGGCAGGAGGTGGATTGCATGCTTCACTTTTGCACCTCTGGTGTATTGATCAGAGTTTTTTGTTGTTTGTTTTTTACAATATTGACATTGTATAAATTTTTCTTCCTGTTCTCATTTCATTCTTCACAAGCTCTTAGAAATATTCAAATAATGTTATAGTATTCATATCATACAATATTCATGCTATAGTATAAATTGTTTTTCTGATCTACTTACTTCACTCTGCAGGGGTTCATACATCTTTCCATGTCTGTTTGAAATTGTATTTTTAAATTTCTTTTCTTTTTTTTTTTTTGGTGGGGCAATGAGGGTCAAGTGACTTGCCCAGGGTCACACAGCTAGTAAGTATCAAGTGTCTGAGGCTGGATTTGAACTCCGGCTTTCCTGAATCCAGGACTGTGCTTTATCCACTGTGCCACCCAGCTGCCCCAATATTTTTTCAGATCTTATAGCATAATAGTATTCCATTGCATCCATATACCACATTTGATGGGCATCTCCTTATCTTCCAGTTTTTTGCCATCATGAAAAGAACTGCTATAAATAATTTTGTATACACATTGGCCTAACAATGGTATAACTAGGTCAAGAAGGAGGAAACTGTTGAGCAACTTTTTGTGCATAGTTTTGAACTGCTTTCTAGAAAGGTTGGGCCCATTCAAAACTTCACCAACAGTGCTTGTCCTCCCATTGCCCCTCCAACATTCATATATATGGAGATATCTATATCTATATCTATATCTATATAGATATAGATATAGATATACACATACACAATTTGCTGGGTATGAGATAGAACCTCAGAATTATTTTAATTTCATTTTTCTAATTATTAGTTATGAGGAACATTTTTTATATGGTCAAAGATTTATAAGAATGAAAATTCATCCTGTGATCATAATTGGAAATCCCACATAATTTTTCATGGGAAAAGGTATTTGAGGTTTAGACTTTTTCCTTCTTCCCCAATAACATTTGTGGAATAAATGGGATAGGAAATTTGAAGAACCCTATGTGCCTACCACTTGTCCTAAAGAGGAGAGGAATACCTGAAATAAGCACTGGTCTTTGAGACAGAAGGCCTGAATTCAAGTCCTGACATTTACTAGTTGAATGTCTTTGGGAAAGTTATGTCACTTTTTTTGATTCTCACTATCTTTATTTGTAAAAAATATGAATAGGGGCAGCTAGGTGGCGCAGTGGATAGAGCATCAGCCCTGGACTCAGGAGTACCTGAGTTCAAATCTGGGCTCAGACACTTAACACTTACTAGCTGTGTGACCCTGGGCAAGTCACTTAACCCCAATTGCCTCACTAAAAACAAAACAAAAAACAAAACAAAAAAAAATATGAATAATGAAAATTGTCCTTTGTTTCTCATGGGATGGTTGTGAGAAAAGTGCTTTGTAAGCATTAAAGTACTTGACAAATGTATTATCATCATCATTATTACATAAAGAAATAGACAGGCAGCAAAATATATCTTCAAAATCTCTTATTCTATTCCATGTACCCTTCCACTTTGAAGACGCAGCATTCTCATGCTATTCCCTTTCTGCGCATCAAAATCTGCTTCTAGGAAGGGATTTGATATAAAACATTTATACCTTGGCATGAATATAATTCAATGTGATGCTTTGCCTTAGGCTGTTTCTATATTAAGCCTCATTTCTTTGCCTCTGTTAAAAGAATTTCAGGCATGGGAGAAGCTGGAGGGTGGAGTATGGGTCTACCAAATTGCATAGAATAAGTGGACATGTTTGGGTAGAACCATTTCTTTTCTTTTTCTTTCTTTCTTTTTTTTTTTTTTGGTGGGGCAATGGGGGTTAAGCGACTTGCCAAGGGTCACACAGCTAGTAAGTGTCAAGTGTCTGAGGCCGGATCTGAACTCAGGTCTTCCTGAATCCAGGGCCAGTGCTTTATCCACTGTGCCACATAGCTGCCCCAGAACCATATCTTGAATAGAGTGAATCATGACAATTATGGCAATCATTCTAGACTATACACTACTGGCACCTAAACAGTGACTAAGGAAGGTAGCTGACAAAAGAAAGAGGCTACAATATAGTTGGTGTTAATAAAAAGATCTGGGAGGCATAGATGTGTAATCAACCCAGTAGGCCCTATCTCTGATCTAGGCAAAGGGATAACTTCCCTTCTATTCATCGCCTTCAAGTTGTCTTTTTGTGGCTTCTTTACCCTAATAAACTTTGGAGTCAGAAGACTTTAGCTCTAGTCTAAATTTTTGTTCTAATAATGAGAAATAATAGCTGACATATAGCACTTTAGAATTTAGAAAACACTTTTTTTTTTTATATATCATCTGTTTTGGAACTTACAATCTAGAAAGTACCAGACGGGGATTGAAACCAAAGTCTTTTGATTCTGGTGCTCATCAGGTCACAAATTCAAATAGATAGGTGATAAATAGATAGAAAGATAGATGGATGATAGGCAGAGACATATATGTGTGTATAAATATATGTGTATGTATGTATATTTATACATACACAAACGCATATATGTATAATTTATGTATATGTGTATATATGGAGAGAGAAGAGGGATAGAGAAGAGAGAGGAGGGAGAAGAGAGAGAGAGAGGGAGAAAGAGAGAATAGAGAGAGAAGAGAGAGGAGAGAGAAAGAGAGAGAGGAGTGGAGAAAGGGAGGGAGAGAGAGAGGAGAGGAGAGAGGGAGGGAGAGAGAGAGAGATGGGAGAGATGTTGTAAATTCCAATATCATGAGAGTTAAATGCCTTAGGTTGCAGAGAATTAGATTTGGAGTCCTCTTGAGACCTAGGTTTGAATCTTGGCTCTGCTACTTACTGACTGTGAAACATTGGCTTTGAATCTCACATGTCCTCAGCTACAAAATGAGAGGTTGAATTAAATGATCCCTGGAGTCCCTTTCAGTGCTAAATTACATAGCCCCAAGTTTGCCTTTATCTGTACTTCCCAAATATATCAGGATGCATTGCAGTTTCAGCTTCCAAATAAAAATAATGGCAGCAGGTGGGTAAGTTGACAGACGGGTAGCGTTCTACTTGATGAGCATGTTTGCTGCCACCCAACAGGCATGCCAAATGTAGTGTTGTAAGAGAGCCAGAGCTGCCTATCATTGTATCTAGGAATCCATGACACTGAAGCATGAGAAAAATCCACTTCTCAGAGTTGTGGTCAGGTACCTTTCTGAGCACTATATGCAAAACAAAACAAAACAAAACAACAAAAAAAAACCTAGCAGATTTATTTTTTGGTGGGGTTTTATATGATGCAAAAGAAATAGAAGAATAATTTCAGCTTTCTAGGATCTGACAATATGATGGAGTGACAGGACACAAACACACATACACACATATCAAAACACAAAAAACCACATTAACAAATATAGATGAAGGTAAATTTTGTTCAAAATAAGGGCTTCTGTTGATTTGGGACCTTACATGATCTTATTTCATTTGCATAACAACTTTGTAAGCAGGTAGTGCATGTTATAATGGAGGTGGTGACATTATACCCATTTTATAACTAAGAAACCAAGGATCAAAAGACTTACATAATTTAGTGAGTGATGAACTGGGATTAGAACTCAGGTCTCCAAACCTTGCCCAATGTTCTTTCTATAATATCTTGCTTCTCTACAGATATTGCTATTGTGACAGTGTAGTGTAGAGAACTGAGTGTTCATTATGGAACCAGGGAGATGGGTTCAAAATCTGCCTATGACACAAGCTAGGTGATCAGGGACAGGTCATTTCACTCTCTGACCCTGTTGTTCATGGGTAAATTGTGAATAATAATACCTTTGGCCCAGTTGCATGAGGCTGTTTTAAATCTAGAACAAGTAAGTTTTTATAAAAGTTCCTACATGATCCTGAATGAGGATTTCATTGCTCTGGTTATGCCCTCCACTGATATTGATTTTAACTCTCCCCATTGATATGCTGCTGTGACTGAAAATTTCCTGGGAGGACAGTCTTTTGGTTAACGTGCTTCCCTTGCCTTAGCTGGGTTGGCTTTTGGACAGATGACAGATGTACAGTCTACCACCAAAACCATACTTTCCAGTTTGTATAACCCTCCTGAGTGGGCAAAGAGCTTGTACTCTCCTGGCATAGCTTTGAAAGCCGTGGGTATCACCCTGAAGGAGTGTCATGGCAGCCTATCATAATCAGAATAGAAAGGGCTTTCCTCAAAACAATCCTGTAAAGTCCTCCTGGTGGGGAAAAGATAAACAAATCATGGTATATGAATGGAATGGAATATGATTGTGCCTTAGGGAATGATGAAATGCACAATGTCAGAGGAAATGGGGAAGACCTTTATGAACTCATGCAGAGCAAACTGAGTGGAACTGAGAGAAGAATCTATACAATAATAACAACATTAGAGAAAGAAGTAACTTTGAAAGACTTTAGAAATATGATTAACAAAATAATAATGTACAAGTCCAAAATATTGAAGACAAAACATGCTACTCACCTCCTGACAGAGAGGTGATGAACGTAAAAATATAGAGAGGCATAAATTTTCAGATACAATTAATGTGGGGATTTGTTTTACCAGACGCTCTGTGTGTGTGTGTGTGTGTGTGTGTGTGCAGAGACAGATTTGTTTTGGTTTGTTTTTTAAATTGCTCAATGGGGCAGGAAGGTGGGGGATAGATTAGTAAAAATACTTGTTACTTGAAAAATAAAAATAATAAATTAACAAAAAAGAAATCTCTAGATGCAAGGTACTATATCTCTATAAAGTTCAATATTATCATTAAATGAGATGAGTATAAAATCTGCAAACTTGTTTCCTGTCTCCCCCACCTGTAAACCTGTGAGGTAGGTAGTACAAATACTATTATGATATAATTATGAATATATTATCACTTTTCTAGGTAAAGAAACCAAATCTCAGAAAAACAAAGTGACTTGCTAAGAGTCACAAAACTATTACATGACAGAAAAATTTGAACCCAGGTTATAGGATCATAGGATTTAAATTGGAAAGGCACCTCAGACATTATCAAGTCTAATGCTCTCATTTTATAGATGAAGAAGCTGAGGCTTTGAGAAATTGTAACTTGCCTAAAATCATACAAGTAATAAACAGCAGAACTAGGATTTAGATTCAGGCTCTCTGACTTCTAACATAATGGATTTTTAAAAAACAGCTTGTTTTTGCTCATGGTTATGGAATCAAACTTTTGAGTTGAATCTGTTTGTTTTTTCAAGTGTATCAATAACTTGTTTCAATATTAGTGCTTGAATGAGCACAACCGTACTTGCAGTCTTCCTCAAAGGATTGTTGGAAGTGCTTTGTTAACTTCTGGGGTAGAAATTGTCATCATTGGGGGCAGCTAGGTGGCACAGGAAGCACAGGCCCTGGATTCAGGAGGAATCTGAGTTCAAATCTAGCCTCAGACACTTGACACTTATTAGCTATGTGACCCTGGGCAAGTCACTTAACCCTCATTGCCTTGCAAATAAAAAGAAAAGAAATTATCATTATCGTTGTTATTCTTTCATCATCATCATCATTATTAGTGTAGTAAGTTCAACTTGGTCATTCAGAGAGCAAGAACCATTTCATTGATCATACTTTTGCTTGGTGTCTTCTGTTCATTATATGTGTCCCACAAAGTTTTGCTGGAAAGCTTGCAATAATATTACATGAACTGATAATTGAATTTTAACACTGTTTATGTTTAATGAATAGCTCCTTTGTCACACTAGACGTGAAAATGGGCTTTGCTATTGAGATTCTACTGAACATGTTAACTATACACAAAAATTAACATTAATAATTTATTTCTTTTGGCAAAGGGGAAAAGAATATTAAAAATTTAATGAAGGCATCAATTTCCCACAATTCTCATTGACTGAATAAGAAGACTGCTAATAGATGGCCAAAGTTTTTAGGAAAAAGGAAGAGAAGGCCAATGTTTGAATTAAGAAAAGTAATCTTGTTCTGTAGCAGATTGATGTAGGCCCTTTAAGGGACTGACAGGTTGTCAAGAATAATACATCACTTTGGTATATTTATTTTGAATGTGTAATATATTTCCACTGGGAGGTAAGTTTTTTTTTTTCAAAAGGGCTTTTTACTGGCTCTGCTGAGCTTATAGACCCATAAGTCCTTCAACTTATCAGATCTCACCATTGCCTGGATATGAAATTATTAGTTGTCTGACTTTGGGCAAATCATTTAATATTTCTGGCTTTGGTTTCGTCATGTATCTGTTTGTCAAGAAGGCACAACTGAGAAACTTCAGGAGGTTTTATGTGAATGTGTGATATACATACAACATATCCCCAACATATCCACTCAGTCCAGGCTAGACATCCACTTTATTTTGCGTTGTATTCGGAGACTAACGGGGACATTCTTCAAAGTGTTTTCTTACTATGAGGGATCAGCAAATAAGCCCTTTCAAAGAATGTTCTTCTAAGGCTTTCTTGGCACCATACCAGAAAAATGGATTGGAAGTGCAAAGATTTAGTTACAGAATCTGAGTGTTATGAAAGGGTTTTCAAAAGTCTTTAGATCATCCTATACCCAAGCTGTAAAACCCTCCACAGTGTCTGACATAAGACCAGTGAAAGAAGCACTTGATTTGGAGTTAGGAAACCTTGCTTTGACTCCTAGTTTATTTACTACTCATGATCTTACCCTACATGTACTTTAGCTATGTCATCTGCAAAATGAGGGGGTTGAACTAGATATTCTCCATGGTCCCTTCCAATTCTAAAATCCCATTCTCTCTCTTAATGCCATATCCTTTTGGAGACTTCCAGTAATGAGAAACTAGGGGGAGAATACTTACTACTGTATTTCCTGAGCTAGTCTATTCTGCGTTTGGACAGTATCTCGTCATTAGGAAGTTTTCCTTCAACTGGTAACTCTCTATATATAATGAGTTTGACTCTTTCTTTGTTTTTGTTTTTATTTTGTCGCTGGATTGATCAAAGGATAATAGATTTAGAGCTGGAAGGGACCTTAGAGGTCATTGGGTTCAATACCCTCATTTTACAGATGAGGAAAACTGAGATACAGAGAGGTGAAGTGACTTGCCCAAAGTCAAATACTATATCTAATACTCCATGCTGCTTTTTAATCAGTTGAACTGATTGCTTTGGCATTGTGTAAATGCAACTAAGACAAAAAATGTCTGCTTTTGAGTGAGCAAATAGCCCAGAGAATTCTGTTTCTCTCTCTCTCTCTCTCTCTCTCTCTCTCTCTCTCTCTCTCTCTCTCTCTCTCTCTCTCTCTCTCTCTCTCTCTCTCTCTCTCTCTCCTTCCCTCCCTCCCTCCCCATCCATCTTCCTCCGGCATCCTTTATATTTTTTGTGTCTTGGTATTTATTCAAAACAGCACAGTTTTAAACCATTTCTGGAGCAAACATATTCTGGGCAGAATTTTGTTTGTTCATTTGTTTTTAGCAAGGATACCATTTATTCTCAGGGCAGGATGGACACATGGGCAGATAGCTACTGCTACTCAGTCATCAAGGCAAGTTCTTGGTGATCCTGTGTTGCATTTTGCAAAGGCTAAAGTCCTTCTTTGTAAAGGAATTCTCAAAGTTTCCAAGAAAATTCCATTCCATAAGCGCCAAAGAGGGTTTGACATTTAATTTTCTCTTCTGCTGCATGCCCAAATACAAATTCTTAGAGGGAAACTGCCCAAATTGTATAAAATGTTAAGAGTTTTACTTAAAATTTTCTAACAAGTCAATTTGTTTTTAAAAGTGATAGATAATAGGTGACATTTATGTAACACCTTAAGGTTTGTAAAGTGCTTTACATTTATTAGCTCATTTTATCCTCTGGACAGACATGAATGATAGGTATTATTATTATCCCAACTTGATAGATATGGAAAGTGAGGCAGACAAAGGCTAAATGACTGCCCAGGGTCATGGACCTGGTAAGTATCTGAAGCAGGATTATTATTTTAAATTCCCAAATTAAGTTTTTATATACATAGAAAAAAGAGGCAGTTAGATTACTCAGTGGATAGAATTCTGGACTTGGAGTTGGGAAATAAAGTTCAAATCTGCCCTCAGATACTTCTAGCTGTGTGACCCTGGGCAAGTCATTAACCTCTGTTTGTCTTAATCCAATAGAGAAGAAAATGGCAAACTACCCCAGTGTATTTGCCAAGAAAACCCCCTGGACAGTATGATCCATGGGGTTACCGCCCCACCTGTAACATTGAGACACAACTGAATCACTGAACAGTGACAACAAATACATAGAAAATGCTATAGGAGCTAGCATAGTGTAGTGTGGGGTGGGGGGGGGAATGGGGGCTGGAGAAGACTACAGACTAGAATCTGGTTTCAAATCTCAGCATTGCTACATACTACTTATATGATCTTAGGTGAATTATTTCACAGATGAGGATTTCACAGGATGTAGAACTGGGAAAATCTTTAAAGATGATATAATTCTGGGGTGGAGCCAAGATGGCAGAGGAGAGGCTGTGACTCCCACAAGCTCCAGATAAACCTGTCCACTAACTCCCAAATAATGCAGTTAAAACCAAACCAAAACAAAGCAGCCTATTGCACATAAGAACAGAGTGAGACTATTTTTCAGCAAAAGAGGGCAATTGCAATCACCTACTGATCAAGCTGAACAGTGCGCAGTCCGGACCCAGCCAGAAATAGACAGTGTTTCCAGAGTGCCTCAGAGTCTTCAGCGCCAGCAGTTTCTGAGGCTCCAATTGCGGACTGGTGATGGGGTTCGGCCATAGGCCGGGGTGGAGGCAGTCTCTGCTGGAGTTGGGGCAAAAAGCCCTGGTTCTGAACCAGTGGGCTGAATCGACTGGTGGTGGCCAAGTGGGGGAGGGGCACAGGCACACCAAGCTTCCAACCATAGAAAATCAGAGTTCAATCAGACTTCTGTTTCCAGGTCAAAGAGAAAGTGGCCATGGTTACTCAAAGGCCAGGCAGGCTGAGACAAAGCCCAATCACCCCCTGGGCCATGTTGTAGCTCAAAAAGTGTGTCCTAGAAGCAGCGCTACACTTTAAGGAGTTAAAAGCCAAGAAATAGGCAGCCAAGATGAGTAGACAGAGAAAGCAGCAGATCATCAAAAACTTCTTTGGGGGAAAGGTAGACCACAATACACCTTTAGAAGAAGAAGATTATAACAGTGTCAAAACTCTAACATTCAAAGCTTCCAAGAAAAATATGAATTGGTCTCAGGCCATGGAAACACTCAAAAGGGACTTTGAAGAGAAAGTAGGAGAGATAGAAGGAAGATTTAGAGAGATCAAGGAAAGAATGGAAAGAGAAATGAGAACAATGCAGGAGAGTCATGAGAAAAAAGTCAACAGTTTGAAAAGTCAAATGGGATAAGAAATAGAAAAGCTCTCTCAAGAAAATAATTGTCTAAGAATTAGGATTGAACAAATGGAAGCTAGTGACTTTATGTGAAACCAAGACGCAGTAAAACAAATCCAACTGAATAAAGATGATATAATTCATCTTTCCTTATTTTACAGAGGAGGAAAATAAGCTAGAGAGGTAAAGTTACTTCTCCAAGGTCACAGAACTAGTAAGTGTTAGAGCCAGGATTCACACCTGGTTCTTCTGACCTCCAATCTAATGCTTTTTCCACTACATACCTACTTCCCAGTTTTTTCATCTGTAAAATAAAGATTTTGAGTTGGATAATCTTTAAAGTTCCAGTTCAAAATTCTATAACCCTATATGTTGTTGAGTTATTTCAGTCACGTCCAACTCTTTGTGACCTCATTTGGCGTTTTCTTGGCAAAGATACTGGAGTGGTTTATTATTTTCTTCTCTGGCTCATTTTACATGAGGAAACTGAGGCAAACAGAGTTAAGTGACTTGCCCAGGGTTGCACAGGTAGTAGTATCTAAGGTTGGATTTGTACTCATGAAGATGAGTCTCTCTGACTCCAGGCCTGGCACTCTATCCACTGCACCTCCTAGCAGTTCATAATCCTATATAAATGTGAGTTAATATAATCTTTCTGTCTGAGCCTTTCATGACACAAAGCCCAAGTATACTTTGGAGAACTTTCAAGCTTTCTTGTAGTAGCAGACTACTACTTTCATAGTAGCCATTTCCCAGGAAACCAGTGTCAACATTTGCATGGTATTTCCAGTTTACTAAGGTAGATTTGCTGCTTGTATAGGCACCATTTATAACATTACAGAATAAGTGGTGTGAAAAGGAGGAAAACAAAACAAATCCTTGATTAAGAAAACATTAGTCCCAAAGATGTATGTAAATTTCCAGTCACTTTCAGTTCCTAGTTTGAAGGGTCCTCTTGCAGAAGTCCTATGGGCCCATGACTCCTACTGATTAAAGGGGAAAGGGTGGTGGTGGCATTTCTCTCCCTCTCCCCAACTTTCTGCTGATCTTCATGGTTCTCTAAGTACCTCCCCCTTTTTAGTTAAGGTCTATGAGTAGCTATTGAGTCTTCTGATCCTTAAATGTCATCTCCCCAGTGTGAAATGAAGACAAAAAGCTATTCAGTCTTAACGTGAATCCGCAGTGTGATGTGGCAGCCAAAGAAACCAATGTGATTTCAGGCAGCATTAAAAGAGACTTTGCTTCTAGGAATAAAGATGCAATAGTCCCTCTGTACTCTGCTCTGGTCAGACCCCATCTGGAATATTGTATTTAGTTCTTTCCATCACAGTTTAGGAAAGACCCTGAAAAAATAGACAGCATCCAAAAGAGCACAACCAAGATTAAGGGCCTTGGTTGATGTCATATGGAGATTGGTTGAAGGAGTTGAGGTTGTTGAGCTTAGAAAAGAAAAGCTGGGGGAGATGTATTTGAAGGGCTGTCATGGAAAAGAATTAAACATGTTCTGTTTGGCCCAAGAGGGAAGAACTTGGAGCACTGGGAGGATGCTGCTTAGAGGAAAATTTAAGTTTGCTATCAGGAAAAACTTCCCATCAATCAGAGATGTCCAAAAGTGGAATAGGATGCTTCAGAAGGACATAGGTTCTTCCTTACTAAAAGTCTTTAAGCAGGGGCTGAATTGGCTACTTATTTACTTGGCAGGCATGTTATAGTAGGGATACTTTTCCATGATGGATTGGATTAAATGCTTGCAAAGGTCTCTTGCATCTCTCAAATTCTGTGATTCTTCTTGTTGCCCTGGCTTTCTTATCTTCACCTCCTCTCCCTTGTTCTACTTCTCTCCTTACTGGACACCTCTGTCACCATGCATATCCTTTGGGTATCATGTCTGATTTTTCCCAGTTACTCAAATGGGCAAAGGAGGGGTTAAGAGTTGTCTATGCTAGGATTTGATATTTTATCATTATTGTTACTATTGGGGGGGGGGTTGTAGTCTAATAGTAAAGGAAGTGTAGTACAGTGGAAAGAGCACTAGTTCTGGAATCAGAAGACTTGGATTCAAATCTCACCCATGGTGAGCAAGCCATTTGAAACTTCTCTAAGCTTTAATTTTCTTATCTATAAAATGCAGGGATTAGACTAGATGATTATTGAGGTCCCTTCTAGAGATTGCCCTCCATCACACCCTCCATGCCTTAATAGACAGTATTTTTTATTTACTCTGAGTGAACAAGTTCAAGGACTGGTGACCAAACCTCTAGTGATTATCCTGTACACACTGAGCCAGGTTAGTCCTGGGACAACATGCCTATTTCAGGCCCCTCATACCCCAAACCTTTCCATCTTTGTAGGACCTGTCAGAGCTTGGGCTACACTAGCAGTCTTTGAAAGAACAGAACCACCTCTGTGCCATGGTGAAGTATTTGAGGCAGAAGTTTGAGGGTTAGTCTTATTATTATGTAGGCTGAATAATTTGTCCTAAGTCTCATGCTCAGATAGTGATGCAGTTAGAGCTAGTCAGGTCTCCTGACTCTTAGATTGGTGCTCTTTTGGCTGGACTATATTACCCTTTCTAGCTCTTTGTCCTTGCCTCTCTTTGTGTGCTTCTCATTGTCTCTCTGCCTCTCTTCAAGTTAAGTAGAAGATGTGTAAACCAGGGAGTGCTCAAGGAAGGAGAGATGAGAAAAGTGGGCTGAAATGACAACTGCAGCTACTGCATATATTATTATTAGGCTTCTTTCAGAGAGGGAGTGTTCTGTCCTCCCCTAGAAGACTTCTAATCCTTTTGGTGCCCCCTTTCCCTTTCTACTCTTTAGGGGATTTGAAAAGCTGCAGATTTCAGATGTTCCAGTTTGGTCAAGCTAAGGCCTGAGAGCTTGAAATCTGTGTGATGAGAAAGCAGAAGTATGCTGAGGAGAAGTTTATCTCCTTTCCTCTGATAAAAGCTCTTACCACAAGTATATTCACAAACAGATGCAGGGCATCAGGCATTTCAGGGCTGTGGGACCAGGAAGTCAAGCAAGGTCTGGACTTTATCCCAAGGATCTGGAGCTGCCTCTTTCTGTCTCTTGCCTCCTATCAGGGCTGAGTCTTGATGGAACAACCAGATTCTTTTTTTTCGGCCCCCTTCTCAGCAGTTTTTAGTAGGGCTAGTTTCTAGCGTATGCCAGTTCTGGTTTTCATCATAGCTTCATGTCCAATATTCTCTCAGATCTTGATTCTAAGTCTTTCTTTAGCTTCTTCTGCTGCATAATCCAGGGGTTCTTAAGGGCCATAACACTTTCTCTGGCCTTTGGCAGGTGACCCCCTTCTTTGAAGGCCTCTGAAACTTTCCTTAAGCCACGTCTGCCCTCCTGATGGTCAAAAAAAGGAGCTCTAGCTCTCTTTATACCAGAAGTTCTTAAGCTGGGGTCCACAGAAAGATTTCAGGGGGGTCTGTGAATTTGGTTTTATTTAGTATTTTGATAACTATGTTTCAGTATAATTGATTTCCTTTGGAATTCTATGTATTTTATTTTATTCATTTAAATATGTTATTCTGAGAAGGGATGCATAGGTTTCACCAGCTTGACAAAGAGTTCCATGAAAAAAAAGGTTAAAGATCTCTGCTGTAGACTATGCTGTAGACAATGTAGAGTTTAGAGGGTGAAAATTCATCCCATTTAGTCTCTACAGACTCACCCTTAAGTCAATATAATTGGCAAAGCCTGTTAGCTAAATCAATGAATTCATTTTGTTGAGTGCAATTTGACAGGGGGAAAAGACTGAGAGGAAGCAGAATTCTCTGAGTGTACAAGTCTAAGATCTTAAATCAGAATATAAATAAGCACTGAGCAATAGGAATCTCCTCTTCTCCACATCAACTGGTAGGCACTGGATCTCTTATTTTACCCCTACATCAGTTTTTTTTTTACATGTTTTATAGTTCACTGTAGGCTGATATATGGTTAAATTGGTGTTGCTCTCTCTTCCCTCTCTTTTTGTTCTGACAAATATTTTTTAAATACTATTTTTATCATCTCCTCCTTCTACTTAAATTCTGCCTCCTAACCTCCCAAAATTTAGACATAACTTTCCAGTCTTAGTTCTCACTACTTCTTGTCATATATTTTACTTTTCCAGCTAAATTGGATAATCAGCTATTTACATATGTATCCTGCCCTCTACTACCCCTTTGCTCTAGTGCTATGCCCAGAAAGTACTCTTATCTCTTGCTTGTTGAAAACTTTATTTTTTCAAGTGCCAGCTCAAGTAGAATCTCTTTTGTGACACTTTCTCTGATCTGCACCAGCTAAAAATTCTCCTTCAATCCTCAAATTTCTTATAACAATTTCTGTGGATCTTTCCTTTGCCCCAACACACTCCACCTTGTATAATCTTTACTTGAGTACATGTTTTGGTCTCCTATTAAGTTATTAGCTCTTTGAGGACAGGGAATTTTTAGGTAGCTGGATGTCATAGTGGATAGCATGCTAGACTTGGAGTTGGAAAGAATTGCCGCATACAGTCACTAGAGGTGTAACCCTGGGTTAGTTGTTTAATTTCTCTGTTTCCATACGTGCAAAATGGGAATAATAACAGCACCTATCTTATAGAGTTGTTGTGAAGATTAATTGATATAATCTTTGTAAAATGCTTTACAAACTATTATTCTTTTTATTTTTCATATTTTGATCCCCTTACCATATGGGACAGTGCCTTAATAAATGGCATTTAACAAATGTTTGTGAGATTGAATTGAATTCAGATGACAAAATATATTGTGATATTTGTGTGATCTTGGGCAGGTTGCTTCACCTTTCTTAACCTTGGTCATGTGAACTATTGCTCATATTCATCAAGCCTTCCATTACCATCACATACCACAATTTATTTGGCCATTCCTACTTTGTTTCTAGTGGCTTTTTTCTACAACTAAAAATACTGCTATAGATATTTTGATATCTATTTTGATATATATTGGACTAATCTTTCTGCTACTGATCTAACCTAACCTTGGGTATCTCTGAACATTCTGTCCTAAACTCTCCTCTTTTCACCCTCTATGTTATCTTTATTAGTGATCTCATCAACTCAAATGGATTCGATTATTATCTCTATGCAGATGATTCTCAGATATACTTATCTAGCCCTAACCTCTCTCCTGACCTTCAGTCTTGCATCTCAAATTGCCAGTTAGATATCTTGAATTAGATGTCCTGCAGACATTTTAAACTTAGCATATTCAAAAATGAACTCATTATCAGCTAGGTTTCACAATGGATCGAGCACTGAACTTTAAGTCAGGAAAACTAGAGTTCAAATCCAACCTTAGACTCTTATTAGCTGTGTAACCCTGGGCATGTCACTTAACCTATCTCAGCCTCAGCTTCCTAATCTGTAAAAGGGGGATAATAATAGCACCTATCCAACAGGATTCTTGTGAGGATAAAATGAGATAATATTTGTAAAACACATTGCAAACCTTAAAGCACTATATAAATTCTAGCTATTATTATTTCCCCTAAAATCTTCCCCTTTTCTGAACTTCCTAAATACTATCTATGGTACTACCATCTTCCCACCACACAAGTATGCAACCTAGGTATCATCCTTGATTCCTTACTCTCACTCATCCTACACATCTAAGTTAATAAGTCCTCATGAGTCTACCTTTGCAAAATCTCTAATAAATGTCCCCTTTTCTCCTCTAAAATAGCTGCCTCCCTGATGCAGGCCTTTATCACCTCAGACCTGAATTATCACAGTAGCCTCTTGCTTGTTCTCCTAGCCTCAAGTCTCTCTTTACTCTAATTTCTATTTAGCTACCAAAGAGGTTTTCCTAAAGCACAGGTCTGATCATTTTCCCCAAACCCTCATGAATAAACTCCAGTGGCTTTCTCTGTTTGACTTTTTGTTGTTTCCCCCACCTCCTTCTGTCTAAAATTACCTATTTACCCTGTATAAATCTTGAATATACATTGTTTGTATGTTGACTTCCCCATTAGAGTGTAAGCTCCTTAAGAGTAGGGATTGTTTTTGCCTTTGTTTGTATCCCTAACACTTAGCTCAGTTCCTGAAACATAGTAAGGAAATGCTTAATAAATGCTTGTTGACTAGACTTAACTTGATATTGTTGGGATATATGTTTAGGAGTGAGGTCTCAAGTTGAATGGATATAAACAGTTTACTTTTCTCACATAATTCCAAATTGTTTTCCAGAATGCTTAAACAAACCCACAGCTCTACCAACGGTGTATTAGCGTGGTTGACTTCTCAAAGCATTTCCTTTGTTGGTTATTTCTGCCTTTAGTTATCTTTACCAACTTAATAGTTAGGAGGCAAATCCCCAGAGTCGTTCTGATAATCTCTGTTCCCTAGATTTTCATGACAATAATCTTTCTT
Source organism: Dromiciops gliroides (assembly GCF_019393635.1). Classification (NCBI taxonomy): domain Eukaryota; kingdom Metazoa; phylum Chordata; class Mammalia; order Microbiotheria; family Microbiotheriidae; genus Dromiciops; species Dromiciops gliroides. The sequence goes on along the minus strand of NC_057862.1, from coordinate 297,306,542 downwards.
TGATTCTCCTTTGATCTGTTTGACCACTCTTTAAGTCTCCTTTGCTAAATCATTATTCAGTTTTTACTTGGAGTATATCTTACTCTAAAAATGGGTGTACCACAGGACTCTATCTTTTTTCCCCTCTTTAAATTCTTTCTTGATAATTTCATCAGTTCCCATGGGTCCAATTAACCAACTCTAAGCAGATGGTTTCCAAATTTACATGTCTAACTTTATCTCTTTTCTGAGCTCATTTTGTATCTTTACCTAGGTATCCCATTTGCAACTCAAACTCAACTCAAAATGGAACTTATAGTTTTCACTCTTCCCTTACACACACACACACACACACACAAACACACACACACACTCCTTTCTTCCTTATTCCCTGTTTCCATCAAGGGCACCACTATCTTTCTGGTTGCCCACAGCTTCAATCTTGGATTCATCCTTGACTCTTAACAGCCCTTCCTGCCCTTATTCAATTAATTGCCAAGTGTTGTTGATTCTATTATCAACAGCATCTCTTGAATTCCTTCCCTTCTCTTTCCTCACATGAACACCATTCTTATATAGGCTCTTTCCACTCCTTCACTAGTGATTGCAGTGGCTTCAGATTGGTCTTCCTTCCTGTAGTATCTCTCCTCCTAAATCAATTCTCCACATGGCTGCCAAATTTATATTCCTAAAGTATATTTGATCATGTTACTTTCCTATTCAAGATGCTTTAATGACTGCCTATTGCCTCTAGAATAAATTATTAACCTTAATTGGCATTTAAAGCTTTTTGTAAACTGGCTCTACCCTACCTTTCCAGAATTGTTTAACATTTTCCCCTTCCTTTTCCTTGACTTTATATTTCAGTCAAACTAGTTTACTTGCTGTTCACCATACAAGACATTCCATCTTCTACTTTCATACATAATTGTACCCTATGCCTTGAATGTATTAGTGCCATTGTTCTCTTCAAGGTTCAGCTCAAGTACAAACTCCTACATGAGGCCTTTCCTGGTCTGTACAATTGTTAGTCCTCTTCTGAAATTACTTTGTATTTTATATTTGTTTATAATTGTGGAAGTTTGTGTATATGTGTGTATATTTACATATATATACATATCTATATGTATATAAGTGCTATCTATTACCTACTCTTCTCTTACAGGCTATTTGTAAGAATAAAATATTTGGGGCAGCTAGATGGCTCAGTAGATAGAGCACCAGCCCTGGAGTCAGGAGTACCTGATTTCAAATCTGGACTCAGACACTTAACATTTACTAGCTGTGTGACCCTGGGCAAGTCACTTAACCCCAATTGCCTCACTATAAAAAAAAAAAGAATAAAATATTCAATGTCCTTGAACTTTCAGTTCAATTCAACAAATATTCTGCACTTCAAGAGGTAGTGTGGCACAAGAGAAAGAGTGCTAGATATGGATTTATATTTTGCTTCTGCCACATAATACTTGTATAACCTAAGGCAAATTACTTATCCTCTGTTGGCCTCAGTTTTATCATATGTGAAATGAAGGAACTGAACCTCTCAGGGTCCCTGAACTCTAAATCTATGCTCCTGTGACATGTGCAAGCTCTTATGTGAAGAACTGGCACATAAAGATGAATAGTACATTTCCTGTCTCCAAAGAGCTAAAAGATCTTGGAAACATGGAAATGCTCTACAACTATTTCTCTTTGGTTATGAAAACAAATATTTTCCTTGAAGCCTTTCTTATGCAGAGGACTGACTGAGAACAAAGGAAGCCCTGCAAGTAGCTCTTCCTTTTGGTGGTCTAGGACCTGTCCCTCTCAAAGCCTTGATCCCTAAATATATCTACTACACCACCATTACAATGCTGCTTTTATGGATGGAGTTGGGAAGCAAGTCTCTACCCATCACTTTTTTCATAATGGCATCTGGTGCATTCAGATAGAAACCTCTTCATATGGAGAACTCATTGTGTTTCTCTGTGTGAAGAAAAAGATTGTCAATCTATTTTAAGGAGGGGGTGGGAGGAGAGAATCTCAGAATCACAAAAACATAGAAGAACAGAAAGACAATTGAATCTGGAATGAGAATTTCTTTCTGGGATCAGACCCTGCATGTGACCCTAGTTACCTGTGTTATTTTCAGTAGATCACTTTGGAGTTCCCTGAAGGAGAGTATTGGTCTAGACAGATTTATGAGTTCTCTTCCAGGTCTAGATCTATGATCCCATGAATATCGGAGTTGGGAAGGGCTTTAGAATCCACGAATCACAAAATGTCAGAGTTGTATGGACCTTAGAATAATAGAGCATAGAAGAGTTTGAAAATTGATTTTTTTTGAGTTGTTTTTTGGTTGGATCTCACTTTTTGTGATCCCATTTGGGGTTTTCTTGGCAAAGATACTGACTGGAGCAGTTTGCTATTTCCTTCTCCAGCTCCTTTTACAGAAGAGGAAACTGCGGCAAATTGGGGTAAGTTGCTCAGGGTCACACTGCTACCAAGTGTCTTAGGTCATATTTGAACTCAGGAAGATGAGTTTTCCTAAACCCAGGTCTAGCACTATATCCATTGTGCCACCTAGCTGCCCTACCTTTTGTTTTTACAATCCTTATATTTCCCAATATATCCATCTCATGTCTCCCTGAGGAGCTATCTCTTATGACTTAGAATAAAAATTAAAATGAAGGGAACAAATCCAGAAACCTACCAATACATAATGTTAAGGCTAAAAGAGACCTTAGAATGATAGAATATACAATGGCAGAGTAGCTAGGAACCATAGAGATTATCTAGTCATCATTGCAACAAATATTTATTAAGCTCCTCCTATGTGTTCCTGTCAAACTACTAGGGACAAAAATTTTGATCTCTCTGGGTCCCAGTTTCTCATCTATAAAATGAATTCTATTCAGTTCTAAATCTATGATCCTGTGAAACTAATGATTGGGGCAAAGGAGTGATGGGGTCATGGTACCTGTGAGGAGATTGGAGAGGGGAGAGACTAGAGGCAAGTTGAGCACTAGGTTACTGTTACAGTAGTCCAGGTAAGAGATGAAAAGGACTTGATCTAGAGGAGTGACAGTGAGTGGAGAAAAAGGCCTAAATGAGAGATTTCAAATGACTTGGCTACTAATTTGGACATGGTGAGGCTGAGGGATAGAGAAGAGCAGGTATCTGAGGTTTTCAGCCTGGTTGACTAGAATGATGGATCATCAGCATTCAACAACTAGCAAATAGCAACAGACTTCAGAAAGTTTTCACAAAATGGGGAAAAGAATAAGTTCCATTTTTGACATGTTGAGTTTGAGGTGTCCCAGGATATTCAGGTAGAGATGTCCAAAAAAGTAACTGTAGAAATAAAGCTGGAACTCATTGGAAAAAGTCCAGCCCCTTCATTTTTCAGAAGAATAAACTGCAGAGGTGTAAAATGACTTTCAAAAATCATAGTTTTTCAGTAGCATTATGTACCTGATTCTGCTAAAAGAGACAACTTTTGATTACTTTTTAAAATATATGCTTCAACTCATATGCAAATCTAGGATGTCATTTAGAAGAGCAGATGATTTCCTAAATTAATCCCCTGAAGTTGAAACCCCTCCCAGAAGCGACTGATTAGAGTCTTTGTTTTTTATAATTTATGTGGCAATGAACCTATTTGACAAAATGTGCTTGGTTCCCTGGAGATGGCCCTCTTCACTTTAATTGCATTGGGTCCCAGTAAGGAATTTATTACAGCAAGAGAAAGAAAGATGAATGGCTCAAAGCTTCCATTGTTGTTGAGCAACAACCCCTGACATTGAGTCCCACTCCTGATTCCTGGAGCTGTCCCTGCACATCTGCCTGCTGAAGGGATAGAAACAGAAATGCCTTGATTTCTATCCATTTAGTGCATTGGTAATTGGTGTTCCTTTTGCTTTTCTTGAAATCAATCGACATTTTGCTTAAAGGCAAAGAAAAATATTCAGGTGATACATTGTTTGTAAAGAGAGTTCATCTGATGTCCCTTACTTTGAATAAGGATTAAGCTTTTTGGGCTAAGGACTATGTTGGAAATAAAATTAAAATTTTCATTTGGAAAGAAACTTAAAGAGCATTCTATTCAATTTGTTGATGGGGAAATTGAAACCCAAAGATTGTTACTACCCTTTGTTTTTATGGGTACACTCTTCCCCTTTGTTTTTACCAAATCACACAGGTATACTTACCTGTACAATTATTAAAAACATTACCCTATCCATTTTTGTGGTTGTTGTTGAGTCGTTTCAGTTGTACCCAACTCTTTGTGACCCCATTTGGGAAATTCTTGGCAAAGATATTGGAATGGTTTGCCATTTGCTTCTCCATTTCATTTGACAGACGAGGAACTGAGGCAAATAGGGTTAACTTACCCAAGTTCACATAGTTAGTATGTATATGAGGTCAGGTTTGAACTGAGGAAGTCAAGTCTTCCTGATTCCAAGACCCGGGCTCTATCAACTCTGCCACCTAGTTGCCCACCCTAAGTAGTAGTAGTAGTAGGCTTCCACCAGTCGCGGATGACCATGGGTCAGCACCTTGAAGAGCCACAGGCCACAGTGTGGCTGTGCAGTCCGATATGGGAGCCGTAGGTCTTGCCGCAACAAGGACATTGGAAAACTGCGCTCTCTGTTGCCCGTTGGTTCCTGTGTCTCATTGGTTTTTCTTCCTCCCGAGTCTGAAGGCCCATCTCAGCTCTGCACAAGCTGCTCCTGAGTACTGAACTCCATGGGGCACGGTCCTTGGCCATCTCCTCCAAGCTGCAGATGTCTATTCCCAGAGCCCTCAAGTCTGGCTTGCATACATCTTTGTAGCGAAGCTGGGGGCGTCCAGCAGGTCTTTGGCCTGAGGCTAACTCACCATAGAGTAGGTCTTTAGGAATGTGCCCATCTAGCATGCGATGCCCACCCTAAACATACTCATATTCAAAAGCTACTTCATTTAGATGATAGAAACATACTGCTAGAAGGGACCTTAGAAATAATCTTAGTCCATCACTCACATTTTACAGATAAGAATATTCAGACCCAGGGGCAGCTAGGTGGCTCAGTGGATAGAGCACCGGCCCTGAAGTCAGGAGGACCTGAGTTCAAATCCGACTTCAGACACTTGACACTAGCTGTGTGACCCTGGGCAAGTCACTTAACCCCAATTGCCTCACCAGAAGAAGAAGAAGAAGAATATTCAGACCCAAAGAAGAGACAAAATTCGGTTGCTTTCAAGGGTTGCACAGATATTTCTATTCTGATTTTTTTTTAACCATTTGTGACAAGTAAAAAAACCCCATTATTGTCAATATTCAGTTGTATATTAATGATCACTTTATCCTAGTTCACCCTACTCTCAAACTAAATTTAAAATCTCATAAGCATCTATCTCAACACCTATACTTATTAGTTGTATGACCATCGGCAAATCACAACATCTCTGAGTTTGACTTTCTTTTTCTTTAAAAGGAGAAAGTAAATCAGAAAGTATTGTCTCCATTTTTCTTCTTTTATAGAAAAAAATGGAAGCAATAATACTTGTGCTACCTACCTCACATGGTAAAATGCTTTAAAAACCTTTGCATTTTATATACATGTTAGCTATTATTATTCAAGGCTTTTATAAATATGGATTATTATTACTTAATATCACACAGTGAATAATTGACAAACCTAGATCTTTTTGCTATCAGTCTACTTGTCTTTCCATTCTATTGCACTGCTTTCCAAAGCAATCCTTTTTAATTTTACCCACACTAGGTAAATATATATAGCTTCTTATCTTTTTTCACCCCACCTTGAGGGGCTGTGATGCCACACAGTGACACAATTACTTAAATTACCCGCCCATTCAACATGCCCTCATTCCTCACAGCAATAGATACTGGACCATGAGCAAAAACAGTTTGAAAGCCATTGCTGTAAGTTGAGTAAGTTGTTGATATGTATCAGTGGAGGAGGTTTTCTCCCTGGGACTTCCCTATACCAGTGAAATCATAGACCAGATTCTTATCCTTAAATATACAAAATATTGTGGTAAGGAGTTGGAGGGAATAGAAGAATAATTAAGACAATTCAAAGTATATAAAAACCAGAATGCATTAAAACAGTCTGTTATGATGGGAAAAGCACAGGATTTAGAATCAGGAAATCAGTTATTTGACCTTGGGCAGACTAGTGCATCTTTCTCTGGTCTTCAGGCTCTCATTTATAAAATGAAGGAGCTCAGAATAACTGACATTTAAGGTCTTTTCCAGTTATAAACTGCTATCCTGTGGTGCCATATTGGGTTTGGATATATTTCTTAGCAAATTAATTATTACTTAATATATAATTAATATAATCTTACATAATTTAATAAGAAAATATATAATGCATTATGACTAATTTTACTCTGAGTAATTTAAATCAATTTTAATTTGCTGAAATTGTTAATAATGGACATAAGCAGGTCTATCCCTTTCTCAGGTAAAAATGGCTTTTCTAGGGGCAGCTAGGTGGCTCAGTGGATAGAGCACCAGCCCTGGATTCAGGAGGACCTGAGTTCAAATCCAGCCTCAGACACTTGACACTTACTAGCTGTGTGACCCTGGACAAGTCACTTAACCCCAATTGCCTCACCAAAAAAAAATGGCTTTTCTACATTTTTTCTGCTAAGTATCTCATTTAGTTGGTGATCTTCTTTTTCAGGACTATGATAGACTTCTGCCTCAAAAAAGTGCATTTTGTTTCAAGCAAACAAAACATAACTATATAAAATTTTCAACTTTTATTTTGACAAATTAGAAGTCTTCACTTTGAAGAAAGATTTATAAAATTTATTTGCTTTTCTTATGCATTGTCCCAAGATTTGAACTGGATTATAAAATTTTGATTTGAATACAACTTTTCAAGCACTTATTGATTATTCAAAAGTTAGGTGCATTCAGGCACAACTCTTTAGTTCTCTCCTATTTTTTATAGTAAAAGACATTTAAGTTACACATTCTTTACCTAGCTTTTCTACCTTCCCTTCTACCCCAAAGAAAAGACTATTTTCTCTTTCTTTCCACCTTTGCCCTTAATCCCATCCCATCCCATCATGGATCCTATAGAGCAAAGGAGAAGGGAATAAGAATTTATATAGAGCCTACTATGTGCCAGGAACTGTGCTAAGAGCTTTTTCCAAATATAATTTCATTTGATCTTTAGAACCTTAGTACATAAATTATCTGCTCTATTTAATTTTCAATTTCTTTCTCTTTAGTGACTTAAACAAATATGCTAAAGTGTCTCCTATCTTTCAAAAGCCTTCTCTTAACAGTCACATTCTCCTAAATTATCACAAAATCTTAGGTTGGAAGTGGTATTAGAAATCCTCTAGTCCAGTCTTTTCCTTTGTAATTTAGGAATATAGATCTAGACCTTCAAGAGATATGAGAACTAATCTAGATTAATCCCCTCATTTTAGAGTTATGGAAACTGAGACCCAGAAAGTTAAGTGACTTGTCTAGGACCACACAGTAAGCCTCAGAGGCTGGGATTTGAACCAAGGCCCACTGACTCCACAGTCATTCTCTTTCCACTATATCATGTTCACTCCCCTTCTTTATATCTCTTTTTTCTAATTTTTGGAGCTCCAAAGAAAAAGTGCAATTTCTTTCTTTCCCACAACAGCCCTTTAAATATTTGAAGAAAGCTATCATGTTCCCTCCCCCACCTACTCCAAAAGGTCTCTTCTCCCAGCTATATAAATCCTTACTTCCTTTGACCATTGCTCATGCAACATAGTTTCTACATACCTTGTCTTCCTGGTGATCTCTCTTCAGAAATGCTCTGATTTGGTAATATCCTTCCTAAAGTATATAATCCAGACTGAGCACAACATTGTGTTATGACCAGAGCAGAGAACAATGGGACCATTATTTCCCTTGTTTTTGGACTTTATACTTAATCAATACAGTCTGAGATCCATTAATATTGGAGGCAGCCAATTATGTTCAAACATATTGACTTTGCAGTTCTAAAACAGCAGTTGTACATGAACTATTGTTAAGTGATGATGTATACTGATGCTGTTTATTTTTTGAAACTATATTCAGGTTTACATTTATTATTCCTATTGATTTGTAAATAACTTTCCAGAAATGCATCAACTTTGATTTCCTATCTCTTCCCTTTTCACTGCCACATTTCTACAAAGAGTAGCCTATACTTGCCTTTGAATTTATTCAGCATTACCTTCCATCGTTTGGCTATTCATTAACCTACCAAGTCCAAGATTACAATTACCATTTAAATCTTTCACATTCTGGTATCTACCTAATTCTCAGTTCTTATTTTCCAGTCTTCCTCTTGTGAGGCAGAGCACCACAATGCAAAAAAGGTTGGATTTAAATTCAAACAACTTAGATTCAAATCATGCTGCTTCTAATTATTTTCCTGTGTGACCACAAGCAAGTCACTTAACATCTGGGGCCTCATATGTAAAGTGAAGGGGTTGGACTAGATGACTTTTAAGGTTCCTTCCAATTGCATTTATGATTCCTACAGGAACTTTCCACTTCATCCAAACAGGTCTACTAAATATACCTGTCCTATCTCCATGCTTTTTACATTCATTATCCCACCATGTAAAATGGTTGGGTAATAAAAAGAACACTGAACTGGGATAAGGGTTTGAACCCTGGCTTTGTTACTTATTACTAAGTGTGAACTTGGACAAATCACTTTCCTTTGCTGGATCATAGTTTCTCTAAATGAAGTTGCTGGGCCCTTTGAGCTATAAATCATATACCCACCCCCCCCCCTTTTCCAATTTATTTCAATCATCATTTCTTCAAGGACCAACTCAAGACTTACTTGCTAAGTGAAGCTTACCGCTCTCTTCTCTAAACTTCTCTAGTAGTTATTGTGGTTATTCGTATGCTACTCATTTTGGTGCTCAGCTCATGCTGCCTTTTAATTATTTATCTGCTTTTGTGCATAGCCTATCTCTTTAACTCTTTCAGAACAGTAACCCCATTTTATACTTTTCTTTTTTTGGCAGGGCAATGAGGGTTAAGTGACTTGCCCAAGATCACACAGCTAGTAAGTGTCAAGTGTCTGAAGCCGGAAGCTGAAGTCCTTCTGAATACAGGGCTGGTGCTTTATCCACTGTGCCACCTAGCTGCCCCCTCCCCCCATTTTATACTTCTTTATATTTACAGGGTCTGGTTAATAATAAAAGTTCTGTATGTATTAAGTAATAATGATGACAACAATGATGTATAACTTCCAAACTTTAAGAAATAGCATACATAGTATAAGTCTGGGTTAATATCAGACCTACAATTTGGAGCTAATAAACACAAACATCCAAAAGGGTTCCTTTAATATTTGTTAATTATATTTAAAAATCAGATCAATAATTGGGGCTACTAGAGTGGTAGAAAGAGAGAAAAGAAGAAAGAAGTTGCTATCGGTTGTGGTCTTCTTTGATCTAACACACTCCATTCTTTTCCTACTTCCCTTAGGTCGATCAGAGACATAGGACTCAATATTTGTCAATAAGCTGAATAACTGAGTTTTAGAAAAAAGGTTTAAAAGGTATCCTTTAAGATTTCTAGGTCTTGCCTGAAATGAATATTGTCTGAAGAACAAAACTAATAAAACTCTAAAATCAAGAATCTGTGACGAAGATAAAGGCTATCACTCTAGCCGTATTAGTAAATTCACATTTATACTATACTTTGAGGTTTACAAACCATTTTCCTCACAGCAACCCTGTCAATATTATTACTCCCATTTTATAGACAAGGCACCTGAGACTTAGAGAAATTAAGTGACTTTTGTATTCTGCTAGAGTTGAAGGAAAGATTCAAACTCAGGTGTTCCCACTGCAATTACAGGGCTCTTTGCACGCCCCAATATTGCCTTTTCCAGGTTTCTTTAGGCTCTATTCTTCAAATATCATCTACTTATCACTTTGAAACATCAAGTGAAAAATTAAGATTCCCTGGGGTCACTTGGCACCAAGACTTGGGGAGACTTTCCTTTTAGTTTGTAAAATTTAAGAAAAAATAACATATAAAAAATCATTTTAAAAGTATATATAAAAATACATAGAATCAGAGGATATCAGTCATTACTACTCAGACTAGTTCAATCTATACATAAATAAGAATCACTTCTACAACATCCCAAACAAATGATTACCCAGATTCTTATTGAAGACGACTTCTTTTTTTTTTTGTGGAGCAATGAGGATAAAGTGACTTGTCCAGGGTCACACAGCTAGTAAGTGTTAAGTGTCTGAGGCTGGATTTAAACCCAGGTCCACATGGGCCTAAGATCAGCCTCTCTTCGATTCCCCCTTTCTTCTACCCTCTAGGGCTAAACAAAACAAGTTTAATCTTTCCATATGCCAGTCCTTCAAATACTTAAAGATTGTCATTATGTCCTCACTCAAGTATTTTTCTTCTTTAGGCTAAACATCCCTAGTTTATATAGCTAGAATGCCTATAATGCTAGAAAACAATTTTGAGTCTTCTCATGATTCTAGTCATTATCCTCCTTTAAAATGAAAAAACAGGAATATTATTGCTATTTTATAAAATTAAACATATTTTACTATTAAAATATAAAATAAATCATTAATATTGTACTATTTAAAAAATAACAAGTACAAGGGAGAAGCTAGGTGGCACAGTGGATAGAGCACCAGCCTTGGATTCAGGAGTACCTGAGTTCAAATTGGGCCTCAGACACTTAACACTTACTAGCTGTGTGACCCTGGGCAAGTCACTTAACCCCAATTGCCTTACCGAAAAAAAAAGCTGATAATTATCAAATGATACTTAAAAGACAAAATAATGTATTTCTGAGTACAAAAGGAGTAAAGTTTTCATATTAAATACAACTATCTATGGTAACATGTTTGAGCTCGTGAGTTAGACTGAAGGAGAAGAGGTCATGCTTCAACTGATGTCTCACCTGGGCTTGGGGTGCACTAAGTGGTGGTAGGTTTAGACTTGGTAGTAGCTTGGAAGATTGTGAAGACAATGGTTTCCAACAACACTTATTACAAGGAGAAAGTTATCTGTCCATAAGCATTGTACTTGGTCGGAAACTGTTTCTGTCAAAGGGTACAGGGAGGACATGGGTAGGGGTATGGCCAGCATGTAAACAAGTGGTTTGAAACTTGTACTTCAGCTTTTATGAGCTGAAACCAATTTACTTTGTGCTTTCTAATCAATTTGCTTCCTCTTGACATGGGGAGTTAGGCATGTTCTAACTTTAGGGAGTCTCACACATGTGCATATTATAGCTCTTGGATAATCTGGCACTGGCTACACTTATGGCCTAGCTCATTTAAATATATTTCTGCATAAAGGTTGTAGGGTACACTTGATGTTTTGAGGGTATTCTTGGCACAGAATTCTTTGGTTCTACTTTTTTTCTATAATTTGAGCCTGTTTGGAAAGCAAAAATTTCAGTGTGTTACCTGAACTGTAGAATTTTTCTAATTTTCAAGTTGTTGTACTTTTCTATTTTTCTTTTTCTTTAAATTTAAAGTTTTATTTATTTATCTACTTATCTTTTCATTCATTTGTTTGTTTATTCATTCATCCATTTATTTATTTATTCATTCATTCATTCATTTATTTATTTAGCAGGGCAATGAGGGTTAAATGACTTGCCCAGAGTTACACAGCTAGTAAATGTCAAGTGTCTGAAGGCAAATTTGAACTCAGGTCCTCCTGAATCCAGGGCTGGTGCTTTATCCACTGTGCTACCCAGCTGCCCCCATAGTGTATCTTTAGAGTTTTGAGTATTATACTATAATCAAACAACAAGCATTTATTAAGGAAATCTAAAATATAATACAATGGAGTAAAAATATTTTTGAATATTATGCCAAAGGTATATAAAAAGTTTTGTAATTTAATAAGCATTTTGAAATCTATTAATTTACACTTAGATCTGTTATCTCATTGCTATAAGTACTTCCTGTCTGTGCAGATCAAAGTCCTTTTGATGCTTTTTCTTCCTATGGGTTTCTTCTCCATGTCCATTTATAGATCCTTCCTAGATCATCTACCCTGGAGGCCTTCCTCTGTTCCATTAAAAAAAATTAGGGTGCACCAGACCAGCACTCTTCTGTAGTTACTCTTGATCTCATTTTCTCAGAAGTGTCCTTTCATATACCAACCTGAATGAATCAGAAACAATGATAAAGTCATGTTTACTAAATTGTAATGTTGCCTACTAGCTAACCATTTTGAAAGATAAGAGCAACAAATATTGCTTTGAATTTGCCACTTATCTTCAGTTACATTAAAATTGTAAATTCTGTTCTTTACAACTATATTGTCTTATCAAGAATACTTTTGAAAGGATAGCTTACTGAAAACAAATCCCATAGTTTATTACATAAGAACTTTCATATAGACTGAAATTTTTACCAAGTTCAAAAGCTGTTTTTTTTCCAATTCATGCATCTGTTTTTTAAAAATATAGTTGTTACAGAAAGCTTTAATAAAACTTAAGTGTGATCATTTTTTCTAATCTTCTTATTTTCTCTGCCATGAAGAAATGAAAGCACCATGTAAGAATCCACACTGGAAGAATTGAAAGGGTTTACAGTAAGGACAAAAATTGTTCCAATTATTCATTTCCTTGCCTCATTGTTCCATATACTCTAGTTATAGAATCCTAGAATTGGAAGAAACCTTAGAAGTACTCTAGTCCGTTTCTTTCATGAAGTATAGCTCCTTTCTAAAGATTCCCCAACAAGTGTCCGCCTAGCCCCCTGCTTGAATAATTTCAGTGATAGGGAACTGCCTCCAAGGCCGAGAATACAGACAATTCTGGCTATACAGTTAGAGCACATACATTCATGTTGGAAAAGATAGCAGGACAGGATGAGATCTTTTGTGAAAGTTACAAAGAAACACATTGGCTTGAAGTAAGGAAAAACTTGGTAAAAATCAGAGTTGTTCAAAAGTAGAATGGAGTGCTTTGAGAGATGGTGGTTTTCCCCTCACTGGAGGTCTTCAAGTAGAGGCTGGATGACCATTTGTCAATTATGTTACAGTGAGAATTCTTTTTGTGTATAAGATTGTTCCAGATGGCTACTGAAGTCCCTTCCAACTCTAACATCTGTGATTCTGTGATTAGGAATCTCTGAGATATTGTGTCCAATTCTGGGTATCATGGTTCAGGAGGGACAAATTAGAGTGTGTCCAGGGTATGGTTCCCAATATGGTAACTGGCCTGGAGAAAAAAAGTGTTATAAAACATGCTTGAGGAAATGAAGAAGACTGGAAAAGAGTTGGGGGTGGGGCAGCATAGCTGTCTTCAAATAACTTAAGGACTGTCCCGTGGAAGGGGACACAACTCACAAGAAAAAATTCTGCCTGATATACACACATATATAAACAAGTGTATGTATATGTGTATGAATATGTATATGTATGTATAATACATATACACATGTGTAAATATTTGGATTTTCTAAGCATTTGAGCTATCCAAATGTAGAATTGGTTACTTCACAATATCCCTATCCCTGGAAGTATTTAAATAGAAGCTAGACAGGATATTTTAGAAAGAACTGCTTCATCTGATGAGAGGTTAGCCAAGGTGATCTCAAAGCTCCTATAATTACTTTTAACTTAATATAATGATACTAACATAATAGGATAAATTTTATTCTTAAATTAACAACACATAAAGTGGAATTATAGATGTTAGTGAATTAACTTTAAGTACCACACGGACTGAAAATTTTGGTAGCATTCACTTAGATGTTTTTATATTGTTTCATGTCTGTGGCTTCCTCCCCCCCCACCCCCGCCTTTTTCTTCAAATAGGAACTACATAATTGTATTCTTTCTCCATTTTTCATATGTTGTGAGAACACTGCTATTAATGCCACTGAAAAGATATGTTTCTATTGTGCATTGTCTCAGATGGTGTAAATTGTTTATTACGAAGATAACATTTTTTGAGGGTAAATAAACCTTAAATTATTTCAAGTTGACTTGAGTCTTTGGTTAAAATGTTTGGGCTTTTAAATCACACATTATTGATTTTTCTTGAAAGTTTTCCACAGAACTATTTTTATGCTGTGTAGATACTTAATTGATATAACATGCAGATCCTTATAATTATGCTAAATTTTGTTCTTTTAGAGCAAGAGATTAGTATTGTGCTAAAAACATTTCACACTCTAGAGGATAATAATAATCTTTTCCATTTAAAAGACATTTGAACTAGGTGCTTAAGTGCTTCATTTGTAACTGTATACTAGTAAAAATAATTCTCATATAATAGTTAATTTCATTCAATAGCAATATACTTTCTATTTTTCATTTGTGAATTTCCCGTTAAACTTTTTTTGTGACAATCGATGTAACTTGCCATTGATACAAAAAAATCAGTGATACTATCATGTTTAAATGATTGTCTTAAAGAGCTGATCATTCAGATCTTTCATCTGCAAAGTTCAGATATGATACTTTGAAGATTCAACATTTCTTCCATATATTACTACTTCAATTGATCTGTGATCCCATGAATGTGTGAATTCATGAACCCGATGAATTTAAGTAGAACAGCTTACAGTCTATACATCTTTTTTTTTGCATCCTCTGTGATTCTTCTTTATATATTAGTTCTCAATCCATCCACCTTGTTTTGTAGGTTTCTTTCCATTTCAGTAGTACTAGTAAAGCTCTTAATCTGTTTTTTTATCCCACACTTTTTACCACATCTACTGAATAATATCTCTTATACTACTTCATATATATACATATACATACATATACATATATATATATACATATATACACACACATATAGGATTGATCATTGGACTTAAGTCACAGCCTTCTTGTATATACCATGTACCTCTCCATTGTTCTTTGAGTCACCCACAATTTTGATTTTTTTGGATGGTGTTCCAAGATTCACAACAATAAAGCATTTCTGGGAGAATGGTTTAATTGAAGTGATAGGTCTTTGCACTAGGGATCAGCTTACAATAATTAAGAGCACAGCCTGATTTCTTAAAATGCAATCCTAAGTGCTCTCTTTTTCCTATTCAGTCCTGGATCCAAATATACATATTTCTGAACCAACTGGATGAATTGGCCATCCAATTGTGTATATATAGTTTGGTTAAGAGGCCTTTTTTGGTACCCCTGCTGGTCATTTGGTCATTGATTTCCATTGGGTAAACTTTTGCAAGAATGGATTACAAGCAAAGTCAATATCTTTGTCTCCTCCCTTCTGTCCTTCATTTCCCACTTGATAACTCATTTAAGCCTGTTGAAATTGTAAAATGTTGAAATTGCAGGGTTTTTTTTTATCTTGCACTAACTTGATGGTCTCACTATAAAGTTGATTCTGATAACTCCCAAATCACTAATCGGTCATTTCCTGTATGACTGTTAATTTCATTTTTCCCCTGATATTGTGTAGTGCTCACCACAGTATTTTCTGATTCTCCTTGAAGAAACCATTCTCTATAAATGTTAAGGCTACTGAGTGGTCTTTAAACATTTGGCCTCTTTTATATCTCAAACCTGAGCCACATGGCCAAAATATTTCTCACCATTTTCCTTGTGCCCATATTTGCACTGAATTATCAAAACATATTGATTTGGTTTGGGGCACTTTATAAAGTTCTTTGTGGCATACTAATCTGCCTATCTATGGTCTCTCTACCTCACAAAAAGGCCAGAAGCTTTCCTAAAATTATTTGGTTTACTCATATTACTTCCAGTTGTTTACAACTTGAGTTGAAATACTGCCCCGCCTACCCCCCAAAAAACACCACACACTTCCTCCAACTTCTCTTAGTTTGGTCAAAGGCACTACAAATTCCAGTTACCCAGGTTTGAAACCTCAGTTATCCCTGACTCTTCCTTTCAGTCACGCTTCATAGTCAAACAGTTGTCTTGAAGATTTTAACTGTACATCTCTTCCATCTGTCCCTTTCTCTCCTTTCACCTCTTGGCTGGACTATTCCAAGAGTGTTCTTAGCATTTTCCTTGCTTCATCTCTTTCTCCACTCCAATCTATCTTCTACAGCACTACAAATTAGTATTTCTTTAAACACTCGTCTGATTGAGTCATCCGCCCCCCCCCCTTAAAAAAAAATCTTTGGCAGTTCCCCATTACCCCCTCAATAAAACAAGACCTCTTCAGTCTGACACTTAACACTGTTTTCTAGCCAACTAGCCTACTAGCTGTGCTAGAACTCAACATTGCATCTCTCCTCCCAGGGCCTTTGCCCAAGCAGTACTCCTACTCTGGAGTACTCTCCCTCCTCACCTTTGCCCCTTAGGAGTTTCCTTAAAAGTTCAGTTCAGAGGGAATGCCTTTTTTTTTTTTAAATACCGACAGTTATTCTAGCTCTCTTCTTTCTTAAATTATTTTCCATTTACATATCAGCTCAGACTGGATACAGTGGTGGTACATTGTATGCAGTCAGAGTATTACAAAATATTTAGGAGAAGGGACTTTTTCAATTTTTGTTTTCTCCTCTATATCCTCAGCACCCAACATTTTGCAGGTACTTAAAGCTCGTTGTTTACCAAAACTTAATTCTTAAAACTGGGAATGGGTCTTTTAAATGATGACATTCGATCTATCCATTCACTTTTTTGATCAATTCTTGGGGAGTTTATCCCACCTCTGTTGTATGCCTATCATTTACTTCTCTTCATAACCTGAAAGCTTTTTGGCCTTTTCACTTCCATTAAGAGCCATCCCTTCCATTAGAGGCCAGAAAAGGCAAAAGGCAAATCAGTGCACAATTTTTTAAAAAGGGAGGTGTTCATTTACTTACTTTTGAATATTAGACCAAATAAAGAAGGGTCGGGCTCTTTTTAAAAGAAAAAGTCTTTGAAGATTATTTAGGTCTTCTAATACGTTTAGTAGCAAGCTGAAATTAACGGAAGGTGAGGGTGAGTATAGAATAAATCTGTTCTCTATCATTATTTGTAGTGCTAATTCCTCAAGTTTTACAATTAAAACACTATTGCCCATTTTGAATGAAGAATCTGTAGAGGCCCAGGAGCCAGGACATTGGGGGATTTATGTCAGAGGGCCTTTCTCCAAAGCATCATTTTTGCAATTTATGCCCCTCACCCCTTTCCCTGCTTCCCCCGTCCCAGCTCTTGGAGGAAATGTTTTGCAAAGACAACAACCTTGCAAATAACCAAAAGCCAGATCCACAGGACTTGGCCAAGACTAAAGTTGTGATAAACTCGTGGAAAAAGCATCTTTAGGAAGCTTCCATATGTGTCCATGTTTGGTGCCGGAAACGATGAAAATGGCTTCCAGGCCGGGACTGGGGCTCTCGGGGATTTTTGTTTTTTTAAACAAAGTATTTTTGTGGGAAGGGGAGGGTTGGCCAAGGGGGCTCCCAACTAGGCTCTGGGGTGGGCGGCCCCTGGGCCCCGCCCCGCCCCCCCTGCCGGGGGGCCTCGCGCGAGCGTGGGCACGTGCATCCCTAACGGTCCCGAGGGCCCCCTCCTTCCCCGGGGGGGGGGCGGGGCAGGCACCGCGAGCCCTGCCAGCGCAATCCCTTCCCCCTCCCTCCCGCCCCCACCTCCGACCCTCAGCGCAGAAGCGAAGCGCCTACTCCTCGTATTGTAATGTCTTCTTGTCCGTCCGCCCTTTGTTTCGCCGCCTTCTCTCCGGCAGTTCGTCCAATCCTCATTATCTGAGGGTGTCTTCACCCCTTTTCCTTTGTTCTCTTCACCCACCCCTCAAAAATAAGGGGGGGGAGGGAAAGCTCATTCCTAGTTCTAGCCGCCATTTCCACCACTCGCCCTGACCCGGCCAAGCTCGGGCCGCTACTTCACGCGAGACATTTCCCAGCGCGCGATCGGCCGCGAGCCGTTATTCGGGGAGAGGGGAGGGGGGTAGTGCCCGCGCCTCAATGCTGCTGGCTCTTATGCCCCTTCAGTACCTGCCGCGTCCACGGAGGCGGCTGCGTGGAGGTCTTTCAAGGCCTCCTTCCCTCTGGGGAAGAAACGTCCCCCTCCCTCGCTGTCTCTTCATCCAGTACAAGCCCACCGACTTCCCGCCTCCCCGCTCCATCTCGCCTCCTACTTCCCCCACCCTCTTCTAGCCACCCCGAGCCCGCCCCCTCCAGGGCAGAGCCGGTCTTTTCCCAGCCCGGGCCGGCCTTGGTCCTTTCCTCGTTCACGAGGCGGGCGGGCGAGCAAGCGGCCGCAGCTGCCCTGGGAGAGCGCGCGGCGGCGGCGGCGGCGCCGGCGGGGTGAAGGAGGTTGCCATGGTAACCGGCAGCAGCAGCCGCCACAGCAGGGCCGGCCCCAGCCCCAGCCCTAGAGCTCAGTGTGTGGGTGAGAAGCAGCGAGAGCAGCAGCAACAGCAGCAGCGGCGAAGGCTCAGCGCCGCCGAGACCGTGTAAATCGGGAGCTGCCCCGGCTGCAGGATGGAGGACGGATTTTCTAGCTATAGCAGCCTTTATGACACTTCCTCGCTGCTCCAGTTCTGCAATGGTAAGGAGAGAGGAGCTGGTGAGGAGCAGTGGGGGCTCGTGTGTGTTTGTGTTTGTGTATGCAAGCACGCGCGGGGAGGGGGGGGGCTCTCTTCTTGCTTTCCTCGCTCCCCACCCTTCCACACCTCGCGAACCTCTTTCCCCAGATCCCTTATAGTGCTCGCGCCCCGATCCATCTCTCCTTGCTGCGGTGTCCCCCGGCAGGGCGGTAGCTGGGAGAGGACAGAGATCTCTCGGGGATTCTGGCTGCAAACCTGGTCTTAGGGGAAAAAAAAAAAAGAAAAAAAGAGGGAGGGTAGGCAAGCAGGAAGGAGCTTGGAAGCTGCTGTTGCTGCTGCTGCTGCTGGTTGCTGCCGCTGCTTGTTGTTGCTGCTCCAAGACTGGCTTCTCTGGAAAGGGAAAAGAGGAGGCACTGAAGGAGGAGGGTAGTGGGAAGAGGGGAATGCTTCTTGGATGACTCGGGGGAGTCAGTCCAGAAGGCCTTTCTCACCCCAAAGGGACAGCCATGCTAACCTGACCCCCCCCCTCTCCAGGGAAAGCGCAGAAACTTCTCCATCTCCTAGTCAAGTTAGAGGGAAAGTTTAGTTTACTTCAGTGGAAAAAGAAATGTTTGTTGCAAAAAAAGAATTAGCTTCTGAAGAAAAACTCGAAATTTTCTATTAAGACTATTAGTATCCAGCATCCCAGCAAGTGACCGCTGGTATTGTATTTGTGGTGTTAAGTCGAATCGCATGATATAGAGTTCATGACATCCTCTCCAGTCCCTCCACGGCCTGTTGAATAACGAACCACTCCATCCCCCTGACGTGTAAAAACCACTGCCCACTCACTAAATCTTGTGCATTTGACACGTGTATAGTTTATCCAGTCTCATAAGGGGGGAAGGTTCTTATCTGAAGCCTCTCATAGTACAACTGTCATTAGTGCCTTTTTAAAAAGTATAAGTTGTTAGTGATATCTAGTTCTGCTCTTTGAAATTTCTTCCCAAGACTTTAAAGTACTGACACTTAAATTAAAAATAGATAGATAGATAGATAGTCAACATCCTGGCATATTTCTTAGCAGTATTCCTTTCAGAGTGTAATTGACACATAGGAAAGCTAAAATAATGATTTGAAAAACGGGGGGGGGGTGGGTTAATAGAAAAGAATGTTCAAAGCATAATGTTACTGTTTTAACAAGAGCATGTTGCTATGTGTGTATTTTGTTTATATTTCTTTGGAAACTACTGTTATAAAAGAGCAGAGAAACATCACTTAATATTAACAAAAGATGAATAAAAGAATTAAAGTAGTTTTTTGTTAGAAACTTACTAACCACAATTCCAACAAACCTACTTTAGTTACATTGTTCTTCATGAAATAACCCTTAGGTAAGTCTAGAGTTTATATTAAAAACAATTTTTTTTAATTCAAGAGAAGTATTCAACTGATAATTGTGCAATAGATTCTATTTAATTCTTAGAGGCAAGAAAAAATATAAATTGATATTATATATTTTTGAAAGAAGTGATCCTAGGCTCTTGAAAGATAATTTAATCATGAAAAAACATGTTCATAGCACTGCATTTTTTTCTAGAACATGATGTGTGAAAATTCAAATGCAAAGAACTGTCATACATATTTTCAACATTTGATTTATTGCTTCAAAAATGTTTGCCAAAGTATCTTTTATATGATCTTGTAAATTTTCCTTGAATGTGTAGAGCAATGAAAACAAGCTTGAATCCCTTTTTTCTTGGATTAATTTGTTTTATAGGGAGTTTTTAAAGTGAGAGACTTTTCTTGTTATAAAGTAATTTATGGATTCAGTTTTGACCTGTTTATAAGCACTCTAGTAATGATTTTATCTCTAGATACCATAACAAGTATTCTTTGTTTTTGCAGGTATATATGTATACTTATATAACCCTATAAATAAATATATACCTATATCTATATCTATATGATATTTATCTAAAGGTCAGACTTCCATATCCTTCTGTGGAAATAAATTATAATTGTGGGTTTTTTTTTAAAAGGCTAGCTAATGGGTAATCCAAGTGCTTCAGGAATGTGAGATAAATGTTTTTTAAACTTTAAAATATATTATTATAATTACTTCAAAAATAGTAAAAGAATGAATGAAATATTCCAGCAAGTCAGGTGGATTGTCCATAGAGTATTTATGTAAAGACATCTGCAGGAATTCCACAAGATGTAAAAATGTACAAAAGTTGTGATCAGTTGTGAGAGAGTCCCAGCACTAATAAGATCACAGAGTTCCATCTAAGGTTGTATGTTGTATAATGTACTATTAATATATCATTTTCATAGTAATAACATGTTACCTCTTAAGTGATTTAAGGAGTTCATGTTTGCTATGGAATGGAAGATAATTTTTGATTTTGTTCTAACTTAGTATCTATTCCAGTACAGCAGATTTTCTCTGTGTTTTCAGCTTTAAAAATCTAAGTTTCTTGAGGGAAGTTAATAATAATTGACATTTATCTAGCTTGTTCTGGTTCTTAAGGTCATGGAGAAAGAAGAGCTAGAAGAGAGTTTAGAGGTCATCTGATCAAACCGCTTCATTTTGCAAAAGAGGAAACTGAGTCCCAGAGAGGTTGTCACTTGCCCTAAATCATATAGGTAGGAAATGTCAGCTAGGATTGGAACACAGGTTCCCTTGGTTAGATAGATGGTGGAGTGGGAATAGAGTGTCAGACCTGGAGTCAGCAATACTCATCGTACTGAGTTCAAATTTAACCTCAAACACTTAATAACTCTGTGACCCTTGGCAAGTCACTTAATCCTGATTGCCTCAGTTTCCTCATCTGAAAATGAGATAGAGAAGGAAATGGTGAACCACTCCAGTATCTTTGCCAAGAAAACCCCAAATGGGGTCCTGAAGAGTTAGGTATGACTGAAAAACAACTTATATCCTTAGCAGACATAAGTTCCTTGATAGCAGTCATAAAATTATATAATCTATGAATTTTATTTTGTTTTGTTATTTTATTGACCAACTAAAAGATTTAGCACATGAACTGAAAAAATATATGTATATACATTTTTCTTATGATGAGATTGTTATGGCTCTTCCTATAATGTGTAAAAATATAGGTAGAAAATTATACTTGTATATTTTCAGGTCAGAAGGAAGTTTTGCTATTATTAATATGCAAGCACAGAGTCAGTATGTCATAATAAAGAGCTTTCTTGAAGCCACAGAAGATCTGTGTTCTAGTCTGGCTTTTGAAACATACAAGATGTGTTATCCTCAGCAAGTCACTTAACCACTCAGTGCTCTCTGTGCAGCTCTCAAAGACACTGGATGTTTCTACATCCTAGAGTTTCCTATACCAATGAAATCACTGTTCTAGTCCCTATCCTTAAAATGCCAGAGTACTAATTAGGCAATATGACTTAGTACATGACAATGAGATGAGATTCTTGAGAATTTTTTTATCAGACTTGGTGGTCAGTTGAGTAGAAGTACAATCCTGAAAGTGACTTAATATACTGTATTCATGATGTGCTTTTTTCTTTTTTCTCCTCTTTAATTATATTGTCAATGCAAATTTGTCAAAATGTATGACCAATCAGATTATTTCTACTAATTATTTGCATATACTATACATAAGTAACAGTGAATTAAAGAAAAATCACTTAAATTCTTTTAATAATGATATATTTTGTGTCTACCATGTGCAAAGTTCTATTCTAGGTTTTGGGGGAGGAGTAATAAAAAATAATTAAGACACCTAAATATAAATGTCTTCCTGGAACTACTGGTTTTGTAGAAAGATCTGACAGATGGGGCAGCTAGGTGGCACAGAGGATAGATTACTGGCCCTGGAGTTAGGAGTACCTGAGTTCAAATCCGGCCTCAGACACTTGACACTTACTAGTTGTGTGACTCTGGGCAAGTCACTTAACCCTAGTTGCCTCACAAAAAAAAAAAGAAAAAGAAAAAGAAAAAAAGATCTGACAGATGCATAAAGCACAACAATTATCTAGTAGAGTAGAATATTATAAGATCATAAAAGAAGTAAAATGTTTGATGTTAGGCCCAAGGAAGGAAAGGTAAGTAATAGCTTGTTCAATTTAATAATATTAAATTCTGATACAGAAATTACAAGGATGAAACTAGGCATGTCCCTGATAACAAAGAACTCACAGTTTAGTATGAGGAATAAGATGTGCATATATAACTATAATACAAATTAGAATATGATAAGTATGCTGGAAAGATCCAAAGAGAATGGCATAAGAGATTTGAGTCTAAAGAAATGAATCACTTCTAGCAGGGGGGAAGGAAGGAAAATCAGGTTTCATGAAGGAGGTAGCACCAGAACTATCTCTTGAAGACAGAAGGATTTTAGCAGGAGAGATAAGAGGAGGAGAGGAGCCCATTCATTCCAGGAATAGGGGATGACTAGAATGAGATTGAGTACATATAGTTGTCTCTTTTGACCGAGACATAGATTATATAAAGGGGAGTTGTGTGATATAAAGATAGGAAGATGCAGAATTTGAACTAAATTGGGAAAGGCCTTGAATTTGAGGCTAAAGAATATATATTTTATTCAGCAGGCATTGGGAAGCTATTGAAGTTTTATGAATCTGTGAAGCGATATGATTAAAGCTATCCATTAGGAAGATTGTTCTGGCTGTGGAGGATGAAGTTAAAAAGAAGGCACCTGGAGGCAGTGAGAGACTGGAGGCAAGAGGAATAATTATTAAGCTCTATTATAATAGTCTTTTCAATAGGTAATGAAGGCCTGAATGAAAGTGGTGACAGTGAGAAGGAAAAAATGGGATAAATGTTTTCATCAATCAACAAGCATTAAGTTATAGGCACTATGCTAAATTCTGGGGATTAAAAAAAGGGCAATAATAGTCTCTGTCTTAAAGGAGTATACACTGTAATATGAGAGACAACAGGTAAATAATATATTTTGTGCATATGTGTGTGTATATATATATAGTACCTAATATGTGTGTGTGTGTGTGTGTGTGTGTGTATACATACACACATATACACAAAATAGTCGGAAAGTAATCTGGGAAGAAAAAGCACTAGGACCTTGGGAGGGACCTGCTGCAGAAATGGGACGTAAGCTTCGTCTTAGAGGAAGTCAGGGAAACAGGTAGAGGTGAGGGAGCTGAGGACAGTTAGCATAAAGTAATATATAAATGCTAGCTATAAAGGAACAGGGGCAGGGGCTGAAGTGTCATATTTGGAGAACTTCAAGTAGCTGGATCATAGAACATGTGGAAGAGAATAAAATGTCGGAAAATTAGAGGCAGCTGGTGGTGCAGTGGATAAAGCACTGGCCCTGGATTCAGGAGGACCTGAATTAAAATCTGGCTTCAGACACTTGACACTTACTAGCTGTGTGGCCCTGGGCAAGTAACTTAATCCTAATTGCCCTGCAAAAAAAAAAGAAAGAAAGGAAGGAAGGAAGGAAGGAAGGAAGGAAGGAAGGAAGGAAGGAAGAAAAAAATTAGAAAGGTTAGAAAGGGTTCAGCTTGTAAAAGCACTTTAAATGCCAAAGACTGGAATTTATATTTGGTCCTAGAGGTAAAAATGGGTCAGTGGAGCTCACTAAGCAAGGCAGTGACATATTCAGATCTGTGCTTTAGGAGCACAACAGCAACAGCAAAAACTAGCTTGGCAGCTGAATGGAGCATGACTTGGAGAGGTAGTAAGACACAGGGAGGCCAGTCAGTAGGCCATTTCCATATTCTAGGAAACAGCCAGGGCCCAATGGAGGGCTGTGGAGAGGAAGGGAGACATGTCTCTAAATAATGGGTTTAGGCAATGGATTGGATACATGAGGTAAACATGGGAAAGGAGTCAAAGATGTCACCAGGGTTGTGAACCTGGGTGACTGGTAGGATAGTAGCGCTCTTGAGAATAACTGAGGAATTGGAAAGAGTGGGCTTTTGGAGGGAAGATAATGAGTTTTGTTTTAGACATGTTGAGGGTGAAGTGTCACAAAAGGTAATTGGGGATACAGTACTATAGCTCAGGAGAGAGACTAGAACTAGACATACGGATTTAGCAATCTTCTTCATAGTGATGCTAATTGAATCCACACTATCTGCTAAGATCACCAAGTGGCATAGTATAGAATAAAAGAAGAGGGACCTAGGACAGAGCCTTGGGAGGGGGACATACATGATTAGTAGGTATGACAGGATGAAGAACCAGCAAAGGAAATGGAGAAAGAATGATCATACAGATAGAAGGAGAACCAAGAAATAGTTGAGTCACAATTCAATCAAGAAAGAGTACCAGGAAGAGAATTTGATGAATAAGGGTTAAAGGCTGCAGAAAGTTTAAGATACATGAGCATTGCGAAAAGACCATGATATTTATCAATTAGTAGATTACTGATAACTTTGGAAAAAGCAGTTTTACTTGAATGATGAGTCCAGAAGCTAAATTGCAGAGGGTTTAGAAGAGAGTGAGGTGCAAGGAAGGGGGAGGTACTTAACACAGTGGCTAGCACATAATAAATAAAAAAGCACTTAATAAATGATTTTTTATGGTTGGTAGACTGTTGTCTTTATCAAGGAGTTAATCCATAAAGGGGAAGAGGGATATAAGATGATATCTAATGGAGATAGTAAGATCTAATGAGGGTATTTTTATAGATAGGAGAGACATGTTCATAGGTAGTAGGGAAAGAGCCAGTAAACAGGGTGTTATTGAAGATAAGCGGGAGCAATTTGCTAGAGAAGATGGATGGAGATTAAATCAAAGGTTAGCCTTTGTAAGACATTGGACCATCTTTTCATTTGAAAAGATGGTTTAAGAGGAGATAGTTTTTTGGGGGGATATCTGCATAATATGAGATGAAGAGGAGGTAGAAGGGGAAAGCTCTTGGTGAATGATCATACATTTTTTTTTTTTTTGCTGAAGTATGAGGTAAGAGCCTCAGTTAAGAAGGTGTGGGGGGAAGGGGTACTGGGATAATTTTAATAGAATGAGAATGTTTGTGATAGCTGCTCTGCAGAGTGAGTTTGCAAATCGATTGTGAAGGAATAGAATATTTCTCTTTCTATGGTGAAAGCCCAGTTGAGATTAGATGACATAAATTTATAGTGGACCTAGTTAACACAGTTTTTGTAATTTCTCACAGCTCCATTTGGCAGCATATGAATTGGAATGAATGTTGTAGATGATAGGAGTAATTCAGGGTTGGGGTTTGGCAAGGTGTGGTTGGATATAAGACAAAGGATTCTCACTCAGAGGATAGCATAGAGTTAAGTTGGTTCACCAGTTGATTATGACAGGGAAGAGTGTATTAATAAGTGTAGGAGTGATGGACTGGGGAAGAACTGAGGGGTGGAAGGAATAGAAGTTACAGTGAGAGCAAAGCACAGGGTTAGGGGGTTTTAAAGCATGGGAAAAGATGGAATGGTAAAACGTAATTATATAAAGAAATTCAGAGTTTGTAGCCTTCAAAAGTGTGGCCATCTCACTGGGTACCTTAGATTTGAAGAAGATTAAGTCACAGGAATTGAGTAGATTCAGGAACTTGAAATCTGGCTATTTGAAGGCATATCCATATGTATTTTGGAATCCCCTAGTATGAGGGCAGGAGATAGGGAGGAGATAAAGACTAGGAAGTAGACATCGAATTCATTCAGAAAATAAGGAGATTGTCATAAACAGCCACTAGGATCTGCATCGAGCGAGAAACTTAAATAGCATGAAATTTAAAGGAGGAAAGGCTACTTAGTGAAGGTGGTAAAAGGAGAGTCTGGTAATAGGGAGCAAGGAGCATTCTGACTTCTTTACCACATCAAGTATGAAATATAGTGTATTCTGTACTGGAAAGAGTGATAGGGGAAATAGGGTCATTAAGAAAGAGAGAGCCATGCCTCAACAAGGACCAGAAGATAGAAGGAATGAGAAAAGAAGAGGTTTAAGATGAAAAAAAAATTTGGAGGAATTTCAGATGGTACTGCAGGGGCAGGAGAATCTGCAGTGGGGCCTTGTTTGAGGTAGATAGGTATGAGGTAGGTATGAGTTGAGGATGGGGAATAGGATTTGTTTATAAGCAGTTAGGGTTTTAGAATTATGGGGATGGGAAAAGCATAAAGGGATGGTAGTATTCTAACCATTAAGTATTGAGTCCAGGCAAAGTATCAGTAGTTGGAGAGAGATGTATTTAAAGAGGGCTAAGATGAGCCCAAGGTCTTCCCTTGAGGTTCATCCACTTGGCAGTTGGTGAAGTTGTGTTCTTTGAGATACTAGGAGTCTAATCTTACAGTAAGTAGGAGTAGGTAAAGGTATTAGGAGACCAGTCAGAAGAATGGGTGTGCCATGCTTCTTCCAGATTAGACCCTGGAGGGCAGGAGATGAAAGAAGTCTTTACCCCAGAGAGCAGCTCAGGCTAGGGATGATCCAGGGGTAGGGGCTTAATGAAGGGGGCAGCCACCCCAACTTGTGGCACCCAGATGTCTGGGGGTTCACTCTTATACTAGAGATTATAGATAAGTCAAAGATGGGATGATAAGACTTTACATATTTTTCTACAAATGAGTTAATTTCAAAGCCCTTCTCAAATGACATTTAGTAGTATGCTTAATTTGTGCAGCTAATCTTATGAATATACATAGGATGATTTTAAGAATCAGAGATAGGATGAAACTATAAGAAAAGTTTCCTATAGTGCAAAAGTAAATGCCAGTTGATCACTCTTTCAACAGTGGATCTTTTAATGTGATGCATTTAACTGTCACTTGAGGAGAATGTCATAATGAATAATGCTCAGAAACTGAATATTAACCTTTATGTGTATGTAAACTATTAAATTGAATTCAAGTTAAGCAACTGATCACAGAAAATTAAGTCAAACACTTGGGAGTTATGCCATATAAGTTGAACTTACATTGGTTAATTTTTATTTGAATATTCATATTAAAATGATTTGACTAAAAATAGCTCAGTGAGTTAGCTAACATATTTCGACATGCTCAGAGGGACCTGTATGGTTTATAGTGGTAGAAAGTACAAAAGTCATAGTTATGGTATAGTGGGAAGAGCACTGAACTTCTTCCTAGACCCCAGTCAGAACAGGGACTGAATCTTAATTCCAACACTTAATAATAGGATGAGAGTGATGGCAAGCAAATTATTTCACTTATCTGAACCATAGTTCCCTCATCTATAAAATGAGGATACGGGGCAGCTAGGTGGCGCAGTGGATAGAGCACCGGCCCTGGAGTCAGGAGTACCTGAGTTCAAATCCGGCCTCAGACATTTAACACTTACTAGCTGTGTGACTCTGGGCAAGTCACTTAACCCCAATTGCCTCACTTAAAAAAAAAAAAAAAGGAAGGAGATAAAAATATTTGTGCTATTTACCTCACAGGGTTGTTGTGAAGAAAACATTTTATAAACCATAAAATACTATAAGTGAGTTGTCATTATCATTTTTTGTTGTTATATCTGAGTCTGGTTCTGTAACTTCAATAAGAAAGTCTTTTTACCAGTAGAGTTTTGTTATTTTTCTTCTTATTATTATTTGTCCTTCATTCTCAAAGAGGACCATGACATCTGAGTAATATCATGACTTGCACTGAATTGGATTTTTAAGTGAGGGGGACTGTGCAAGGTGACCAGCCTCACTCTCTCTTCCAGAGTCATCTGGGTCTAGTAGCAAGACATACATAAGGATGACTGGAGATGGCCCCGGATGTTGAAGGCAATCATGATTAAGCGACTTGCCCAGGGTCACACAGCTAGTAAGTGTCTGAAGTGAGATTTGAACTCAGGTCCTGTGACTTCAGGGCCAGTGCTCTATCCTCTGCACCACTTAGTTGCCCCTTAGGACCCTTAGAAATTAAATGACTTGACAAGTGTCAACTAGCTAAAATGTGCCACAGGCAGATCTTAAACCCACATCTTCTGGATTCTGAGGCTGGTTTTCTATTACACCATGCTGCCTCTCATTACTAATTAATTAATTAATTAATAGTAGCTAAAATTTATTACACACTAGAAATTTGTAATCATTTAGAAAATCAACAGACAATACATATCCATAACACAAATACACCCCGCCATTTGCTTGATAATTCAGCACATCACCTGTACTGGAACCAGAACATCATTACAGATAGAACTAGAGTCTCCAACCACCTAACCATAACCCTGATCCAGAGAAACTTAAGCATAATAGATATTCGCATGTCAAATACTCATAATCTCCAAAGAATATGAAAGGAAAAGCTTTCAAAATAAAAAACTCTAGGGGCAGCTAGGTGGTGCAGTGGATAAAGCACTGGCCCTGGTTTCAGGAGAACCTGAGTTCAAATCCAGCCTCAGACACTTGACACTTACTAGCTGTGTAACCCTGGGCAAGTCACTTAACCCCAATTGCCTCACCAAAAAACCCCAAAACAAAACAACAACAAAACAAAAACCACACACACACACACACACACACACAAAATACAAAACTCTAGTGGAAGATATTAGAACCACATGGGAACAGAATAGGTACATATCATCCTGTCTGTTGCTGAATTTGTCCTGAAGATGCTTTTAATCACTCTATAAGAGATGCACTTCAATTCCAGTACTCTTATTAGTTATGAAAAACAGATATGCATAACAGTCTTAAGAGCTTTAAATGTGAAGGAATAATAGCAGGATAGCAACTTTTTTTCAAACTATTTTTATCTTTCCAAACTTCATCAAAAAATATTTTTAAAAGTTCTCCTCCACTTGACAAGAAGCTCAAAGGCATACTATTACTGAAATTAGGTAGGAGCTATTTTAATTTCAAGGCACAAACGAGAGGGTCAGGCCTTACCTCATGTGCATTAGCCCTATTGTACACTGGCTCCTGTTTCTACAGCTTAAGAGAAAAATAAAATTCAGTGTAGTTGTCTTCATTAAACCACTGCCATTATTTTATTTTATTTTTTATAATAATCTTGAACAACTAAAATATATTTTGGGAATTGAGAGCTAGTATAGTATAATATAGCACTTGAGAGTGCTTGATTCAGAGCCTCATTTTGCCATTGACAAGCTGTGTGAGTTTAACTAAGTCATTTAACTTTTCTTACCTCAAGCTTCATTGTCTATAAAATAGGGATAGAGACTACACCTGTAATTTCAGTTTTTTTAAGGAATTCCTAACTGAGGAAACTCCCTCTCTCAGTGCATATTGACACTGTCTTTCAATATATAGCCTTAGTTGCCTAGAGCACTGAGATGTTAAGCAATGGCTCAGGGTCATACAACCAGTGTACTATCTTGAGTCAGAACTTGAACTTGGGTCTCCCTACCTTCAAGGCCAATTCTATAGGTACCATGCTATGCTGTCTCTCTTTCTATAAAATAAAGATAATTAGACTACCTACCCCTTAGTGCTTTTATAAACCAAAGTTATTATTTTCACAAATTTCAAAATTGATGGTAGAGTTTTATGAAAACAGATAGCTGGAAAGTTATTTAACAGATTTAATAAAACTAAGTGAAGAAATAAGTCTTCAGAACTCAAAAATATCACATACTCAGGGAACTCCTCCTCATAAACATCCTTCCCATCCTAGAGAAAGCTATCCTTGTGGCTCCCTTATACTCTGTGCCTATCCTTTTCTTCTGGTCACTGCCTCCCACAGTCTGCCCTTTCTCTAATTAACCTCTCTCCCCCTTTTGCTTAGCCCTTTCCCCTCCAAATTCCTAGGTAAGATGAATTTACATACCCAACTCAATGTGTGTGTATGTATATGTATGTGTATATTATTGTCTTTTTGAAATTGTTACTCTTTTCCCAAACCCCGATTTTCCCACAATTGTAAAAATGCTTCCTTGTGTGCCTATTTTGTGTGGCATAATTTTCCTCCTTCTTCCTTTCCCTTCCTCCCCCTCTCAGTACATCCCTCTTTTCTAGCCTTCCATTTTTCTTTTGAGAACAACACGACATAATAGATTTACACCCATTCCCCTTAAGTCAACTCTTTTTCACTGCCCTAACTTTATCACCATGTATCATCTTCCCATTTGGGAATGTAAATGGTTTAACCTTTTAAAAAGTTCCTCATGATTTCTCGCTCTTTTTATTTTATCTCTCTTGAATTGTGTATTTGAATTTCCATCCCTTTCCAGATTCCTTTTATGTGTTGTTCTCCATTAAAATGAAAGCTGCTTGAAGTTGGGGATTATTTTACTTGTTTTTATTCATCTTTCAAATTCTAAAGGTTCTCCAAAGAAGGGACCCCAAATACAGGGGGAGACAAACTTTTATACATTGAAAACAATCAAACAAGACCAATTAATTAAAAGAAAACATCTAAACAGGATACAACATAAGGTAATCAAATGAAGTCTGGAGGGGAATAGGAAAGGCTTCATAGAAAAAGTGGGATTTGAGTTGGGTCTTAAAGCTGAGTTTACAAATTCAGAGTGATATTTTTTTGTGCCAGGGGATATTGGGTTCACAAAGAAGTGTGACTCAACTAAAACCCTTGAAAAATATGTCACTTTCTTGAGATACATCCCCACATAAAACATGCCACCAACAGAAGTCATTATCTTTTCCCCCAAATCCACACCTCTTCTACTACTGTTAGGGCATCATGATCCTCCTAATCACCCAGATTTGAAATTTTGATGTTGCCCTTGACTTCTTTTTTTGGGGGGGGTGAGGCAATTGGGGTTAAGTGACTTGCCCAGGGTCACACAGCTATTAAATGTCAAGTGTCTGAGGTCTGATTTGAACTCAGGTCCTCCTGACTCCACTGTGCCACCTAGCTGCCCTTTGACTTCTCACTATAACTCATTCCACATATCCATTCAGTTGCCAAATCTTGTTGCTTCTGTCTCCACAATATTTTTTGAATATATTACCTCCTCTCTATTCACCCAGATAACACCCTTTTTAAGATCTTCATCACTTTTTGCCCAGTTTACTGTAATAACTTCCTGTTTGGTCCCTTTGCTTTAATATTCGCCACAGTCCAGTCCATCTTTCACATAAGCACCAAAGTAATTTTCCTAAAGCATAGGCCTGATCATGTCACATTCCTCACCCTTTCTCTCACACTAGCACCTTCCCCCCATGCCTGCTCAATAAAATCCAGTGGCTCCTTGAATAAAAACTCTTCTGTTTTCCTTTTAAAGCTCTTTACAAACTGGCCTTTACCTACATTTCACATTTTACTCATTAATCTTCTCTGTAATCCTGCTAAATAAATACATCTTACCAATTTCATTTGTAAAATATTTGCCAACAAAGAAACATTTTAATGTATTTAGAACTTCATTGTGAAGTTTATTATACATTTTGATCTCCGTTATATTAAGAACAGTATAGTAAGAAAAAAGGGACAGGGAAAGAAAGAGATTAACTTTCCATTGGTTGTTCATCTGCTGAGCTATCAAATTCCAAATGCTCATCCATTACATGATTAACGTGTGAAACAAATTCCCTAGAGGTTATCAGGGAGATGTGGGTAATATAAGATGAAATGACTGAGGAAACAAGGTTCAAGCTTCCAAGCATTTTGATTTATTAAGAAATTCATGACAATTGCCTAACAAATCAGGACCAGACCCCTTCCTCAGCTTAAGGCTTGACCCCAAATATAGGGGGAGACAGACTTTTATATATTGAAAATGATTAATCAAATAAGACCAATTAATTAAAAGAAAACAATTAACCAGGATACAACATAAGGTATTCTGATTTCTAATTGGAGGAAAGATTAGGGACTTTCCAAGTTGGGAGGGTGAGAGTAAACAAGTGCAATTCCCTGAAATCAGAAAAAGACGTGTCCTACTCCCCTCAAGTGTCTATGGACACTCGTCTAAGGAACATGGAGATAGTAACCGATTGATCAGTATTGTGTCAATTTTCATGTTAGACATATGGGTTGTTTGAGATGTATAGTTGTGAGAAAACTTATTTCATCAGTCTTAGGATTTGACCAAGTTTCTGGTCAGCATAACCTAGGTCCTTGGTTAAAGGTCTCTAAACAGCAGGTAGAGGTGGTCCAGCTTTCCAGACATACAGGATTAGGTTCAAACAATACAGTAAGGTTTTCTTCCAGTTCCCACAATTGAATAGTTTTCTCCCAAGACAGTATTTGGACTAGACCTATAATTGAAGAGAAGGGGAACTGAGCTAGCTCCAGAACTGTCACAAGATGGGAGTCAGTGTGGTTCACTCAGTTCTCATAATTAACCACTTGCTGTTCTAATCCCTTTAATTCCTTCAGAGATAGTGATAAGGGTAATGATTTATCAACAGGATTTCATTGAATTAGTCCTTTGGAATGTAATTTCCCAAGGTCTCTATTACTTTCAATGACTGAAATCCCTACTCACACCTCAGAACCCCTCTATACCTTTTTTTTTTTTTTTTTTTGGTGAGGCAATTGGGGTTAAGTGACTTGCCCAGGGTCACACAGCTAGTAAGGGTTAAGTGTCTGAGGCCGGGTTTGAACTCAGGTACTCCTGACTCTAGGGCCAGTGCTCTATCCACTGTGCCACCTAGCTGCCCCAGAACTCCTCTATACTTATGTGGTTTTCTTTTGCTGTAGGCTTTTATGGGGAAGTAGATCAATTGCCAAGACCAATCTCACTGTTTGTGTTCATGATTCTACTCCCATTTCTTCAGTTTACCTTATTCTTTCTCTCATCTTCAGTTTATTCCTATATATACATATATATTACACACACACACATGTATGTGTATCCCCTTTTCTACTGCTTCTACAAACATAACTTCTCAGATTTCCCCTATTCTTAAAAAAGTCTTTATGTCAATATGTCATCCCCTCAAATTGTATACAGTTTTATATATCTACTTCTATTCTCTGCCCTGCTGAACTCTTGCAAAGAGTTGTTTATGCTTGTTGCCTCAATTTGCTCAGCACTACTCAGCCCCTTACTGCCTAACCTTTGTCCCTACCACTCATAAAATTGGTCTATTAAAGGTTACCAGTGATCTCTCTAAAACATTATTTATATTGATTTATTTTGGTTTTCTTTTACTCACATTTCCTAACATATTCCTTCCCAATCCCAGTTCAGAAAACTGGCCCTTGGGAAAAACAAAAACAAAAACAAAAAACAACACACAACAGAGAGCAGATCAGCAAAACCAACCAACCTAAATCAACAATGTCAAGAGTATTTTTTAAAATAAGCCTCTATTTCTCTTAATTTCTCATTATTACTAGTTTATAATTTTGTATTTTTGACACTCCTTTATTGTGATTTTTGCCTTTGTTTTAAATTTTGTTTATTTAATTTTCATTAATTTTCTTTTTTTATTATTTTGGCTATTTTATTGATTTTTAAGTCTTTGAAGAATCACCTTTTAACTTTGCATATCATTTCTTTAGACTTACTATTTTTCCATTTTATCCATTTCTCCTCTAATTTAAAGATTTCTTCCTTTTTGTTTCTTTTAGATTTACTTACTTAATTTCTGATTTAAAAAAATTTAATGCTCAATTCATCAAACTTCTCTTTTTCTGTATTCTTAATGTGTATTTTCAGATAGAGAATTTTTCTTCTGAGAACTGCTTTAGTTGTATCCCATTTTGTTTTGTTTTGTGATCTCATTGTTATCATTCTCTTTCACATAGTAATTGTTATTATGATTGGAGAGTTTTTTTCATTTTCCACTTGTTTTTATTTCTGTCTATCATTCAGTTATATTTCTCTACCTTTCAGCAGAGGAACATTAAAGTCTCCTGCTATTATTGTTAATATGTGTTTCTTTTTGTAATTCACGTAACTTTTTCTGAATTTAGATGCTATGCCATTTAATCCATATATAATTAATATTGATAATGGTTTATTATCTATAGTCCTTTAAAGCATAATGCATGTTTATCCCTCATTACTATAAATTTTTACTTTTGCTTCATCTGATAGCGTGGTTGCAACTCCTTTTTTAGAATAATCTGATACATAGTAAAGTTTATTCCAGTCTCTCACTTTTATTCCATGTTTCTTTTTTTAGTTATGTTTCTGATGTGCAACAGATGATTGGATTTTGTTTTCTTTTTCGTTCTTCCACTTTTTCCTTATATTGAATTATTTAATATATTCACATGTAAATTTATGATTGTTAGGCTTGTGTTTTTCACCATTATTTCTTTTGTATTACTTTTAAGAGACTATGTTGTCCCTGTTATTAGTTTTGCTTTTGCTATTTAATGTTAGCCTGTTCCCACAAGGTCTCAGCATTTACTTGTCCAGTCAACCAACAAGCATTTATTAAGCATCCACTACTATGCTAAGTATTCTACTAGACACAATAGGTACATGCTAAGTATTCTGCTAGCCCTGAGGATAAAAAGACAAAAATGTAGCAGTTCCTGCTCTCAGGGAGGAGACAACATGTGTTTGTGCATGTACATGTGTGTGGTTTTTGTATATATGCTCACATATACACATACACTTACATGCACACATATACACATATGCAACACACATTCACATATGCATGTGTGTATTTGTGTATATATGTATATATACATGTATATGTGGAAATAATATAAGGAAAGCCTTATTGTAGAAGTTGGTGCTTGAGTTGTCTTTATGGAAATAAGGGATTCTACAAGGTAGATGTGAGTAGGGAATGTATTTCAGTATCTTTCAATTTAAAAGGCAATTCACAAAGAAAGTAATGTTGGATGGAAGCAGTGTTATATTATAGGAGTCACGGTGTGCCCCTGAATTATAAGGCCCAGCTCTGTCTTTATCCTTAAGATGATCGGTCTCCATTCTCAAAACTATTTCATTGTATCTGTTTAATATCTCCAACCTCACCTCTCCTCACTTTGAAGTTTGGCTTCTCTTGGAGTCTCATATATCCTTTCACTTGGGGTGGGATGGAATGGGATGTAGAGAGACACAATTCTTTTGCAGAGAAGGCAATCCCCTAATGTGACAATTCCCCCCAGTCAAAATTCATCATAAGGTCTCTTTCTCATACTACAGATATAAATTTATTTCTTTTACCATAGAAATATTCATTAGTTAACATCCTTTCTTTTTCCTTTTAGGGCATGAACATGTCCCTTGTACCTCTATCCCAGTTCACCCTGTTGTTGTTTTCTCTAATACCCATTACTCCCATTGCAAAACTAAAGGAATTATTATTTCTTTGGACTTGGAAGAGTTAAGTCACTCTCAACTTTCTGTCACCTTCTTATTCATACAATTTCCCATTCTTATTACCTGCCACAAAAAATAATTTGTCAATTATAGTATCACAAGGGAATTTAGAGCTTGGAATCTTAATTCAACTCTTTTTTGCTTTCTTTTTCTAATTCTTTTAAGTTCCCTTTCAATGTATAGCCTTTTAGATCTTTTTTGTCCCTCAGTGACCTGTCTTTATTCTTTCTATTTCTGACTATATCAGTCTTTTTATTTTTATATCAGTCTTTTTAATTTTTAATTTTTAAATTTTTTGCAGGGCAATGAGAGTTAAGTGACTTGCCCAGGGTCACACAGCTAGTAAGTGTCAAGTGTCTTAGGCCAGATTTGAACTCAGGTCCTACTGAATCCAGAGCTGGTGCTTTATCCGCTGTACCACCTAGCTGCCCCATATCAGTCTTTTTTTTAAAAAAAAAAATACAGGCTTAACCTGAAAGAATTGGATTCATCACTTAATTATTTTCCCTGGGTAATCGTACTTTTCTTTCTTGTGCTTCTGTCAATTATAAATTGAATAGTCTCATTAACACCAGGAGGGTGTTTTAGGAATGTTTTCAGAATTTGTTCTTTTGGGTTACAGCTTGAGTTCCTTGGCTTTTTGGATTATACTCTTCTCTTATATTTAATGGATATGGAATAATCCTTGATTATTTGAATTGATTTTCTTTTGACTACTTGACAAATTTGTTGTTATTCAAAATGTAAAAATTAACCATTTTTTAACCTTTAAGTTGGAAATATAGATTTTTTTCTGGAAGTGATTTGTGGATTTTCTCAGTCAGCTCTTTGTTGTTTGTATTTTTAAAACTGTTGAGTATTTTCTTGTATTGTTTCCTACAGAATGATATTCAGATTTTTAAGATTTGTTTTATTCTTCTAGAAAAACTGTGATCTTTGAGAAATCTATTTTCATTTCGTCTTCAAGGTCAATTGACTTGAATTTTCTGAAATTCACTTCTTCTATTAACTTTGTTGTATTTTGTTCTTCTTCTGCAAAATTTCCTTCCATTTCAGTATTTTTGTGTTTCAAATCTGTTATTTTTCCTTTCAGTGTCTCTGCTTCTTTGGAGAGACTTTGTGTTCTCAATTTTTCTTACTCTGCTATTTCTTTTTAATTCTGCATTGAGAACTTTGATTTCTGAATTAAATTCTTTCCTCATTCTTTTACAATCATTTCTCTTTTGAACTATTCTAGAATTTCTTGAAGTTTTATGATCTTTGGGTGTATCTGCAGGATTCTTTCACAACAGCCAGCCAGTCAGCAGGCATTCATTATGTGCCTACTATGTGCCAGACACCATGCTAAATGCTAGGGATACAAAAAAAAAATGGGCAAAAAGTCTCTGCTTTCAAAGAGTTTACAGTTTAATGGGGGAGACAATTTGCAGGCAACTATATATAAATAAGTGTCACAGGGGAAATTGGTGATGGTGGGGGTCTTTAGATATTCCTTTTTAAAGAATGACAACCCCTTACTGTAAAGTTGCTATCTAACTATACTGTCTAAAATATCTAATGAGTGGTCACCAATAAATTATAAGCTTTAGCCAGAGTTTAGACTTTTAAGCATTTATTAAGGAGAATAAGAATTTGGTGAAGAGAGAGAAAGAGGCCTAGATGCCTACATCTATCTATCCCAGGGAGCCAGCATTTTTGCTCCACTCTCCACGAGAGTCCTGATGAAAAAGAGAGTGAGAGAGCCAGCCTCGCCCCTTCTTTGTCCTATAAGCCTCCTCTGAAACTGGGAACGTCCCATCCATCCACACACACACACACACACACACACACACACACACACACACACACACCTCCAAGCTAATTGGCTGATAGCCTTGATAGACAGTACCCACCAGGAAACGTCACTTCCTGACGCCAAGGAACTGACCTTCTAAGCCGCATGGCTTGCCCTCAGATGCCTTCTCCTCATGGCAGAGCTTTCCTATGGTAACTCTCCAGCAGGTGGTGTCACTCCAATTGTTACAGTCCCCCCTATGCTTCAAGTAAAGAAACATGGTTTCCTCACATGAAGCAATAACATTACAGATGCTTATGACTAAATAAAGGGAATGAAAAGAGAGAAAAAGAAATTGAGTGATGCACTGACAAAGGCTAAAGGGGGCACTCCCCTATTAGCAGGTGGATATCACAAGCAGAAAAGCTAGAGGGGGCACTCTAGTAAGTGGACATTATAAACAGTGTATACAATGTGGAAAAGGAAAACAGGGAAATATCCATTTAAGTCTTAGGAAGTCTTTTCTTGGATGATTCTTGGGATATCCTCTGGGTGTAGTTGTGGAATGGAAGTCTCTTCAGATGTTTGGGTGCTGGTAATCAGTCAGGAAACTTTCCTACAAAATTGAGCTTAACACAACTTTAAAATAGCTTTGTCAATAATCAAATCAAACAATGAGAGTTCTTAAAAACATGTCTAAGGGAATTCAGAATCTTAATTGTTACACATGAAACATATAATAAAACCAAAATTGAAACATTCACTAAAACTTATTACTACGGTCCCCCCTGTATAGGGTGACTTGAGAAGACAATTGTGATATTAATTTTTAAAATAATTTTTATCTTTGTTTCATCACTTTTTCTATCATATGCCTAATTATCCTCATGCCATTATGAGAAATTAAAAAAGCTAATATAATTGGTAACAGATGTCACGGCCAAATTCAACACTGTATTTATCATGACACCTGAGATAATTATGGGTGTTACCATAAAAGAACAGTGAAATGATGGGATATGAGCATTCCCACACTTGAGCAATATATGCTGTTCATGCAGTATGCCAGGCTTAAAATAGGTGGATGGGATATATGTCCATGCCACCAACACATTGGAGGAAACTGAGTCAGACTTAATCAGATGCATGGGATTGAGACATCCATGGTATCAGGCATATAGGAAGGGGCATAGAAGCCAGGTGTAGAATGAGATGGGTGGGATGAAAACTTCCAGCCATCTGTACAATATTGTGGGGAAAAAATTAAACCAAGAGAAACCAACCTCGACATTTGTCAAAAGCCATTCCCCTCGGCTATACCTTGACTTCATGCATGTCTCCCCTCATGTGACAGTTCAATGTCTGCTCTTGCATGTATTCCTCTTGTGATCAGATGGCATCCTGGCCAACTGGCATCTGATAACTCAGAATGAAGGCAATTAATGTCTTAAATGATAAGTTCCCATAATCCAAGTCTCATATGGATTTAAAAATTGAGGTTAATAATGATAGCAAAAATGTGAATGTACATTGACTCAGAATATAATATACAATTATGCAACAATTTCAAATAATACC
The DNA here is from genome assembly GCF_019393635.1 of Dromiciops gliroides. Taxonomy (NCBI): domain Eukaryota; kingdom Metazoa; phylum Chordata; class Mammalia; order Microbiotheria; family Microbiotheriidae; genus Dromiciops; species Dromiciops gliroides. The sequence continues at coordinate 297,267,571 of NC_057862.1, read as the reverse complement.
CCTTTTTTCACTAAGTATACAATTACTTTTGTGAAAAATCAGAACATACTTAAATACAAGTTAAAACATAACACAATCTTAAAAGAATAAGAATCTTTACAAAAATAAGCTCATACTATTGAGTTCAAAATGTAGTTGTACTAGTATAAAAGAAACCCTTATGTAACATTTAAACTGACTTTTTAAATTAAAATTAAAAAATAATATCTAAAATACCCAAATTGCATATTATTATATTATACAATATATCCCTATTTATGGCAATAATAAATTAGATTACATAAATATGAGAAAAAAACTTTTGTAAATGTTCCCCTCTTTTTTAAAAAATATGTTTATCAAAAATAATACTTCTAGAATCAATTTACACTTGCCATGGCAACCAATTTGCCAGGGAAATACTTTATAGAGTTTGATCAAATAATCAGTTGGAAAACAACCAATTTAGAATATGGGAGCACAATACTCCCAGAGTTAACATTGTATTATGAAATAAAAACCATTTTACATTGTTTCAGAATTAGATAGATGAATGAATAGAAGAAATACACATGGAAGAATAAAAGACAATGAAATTCAAACTAGGGAAATATAAATGAATATGAACTTAATATTAATAAGAGTATTACAAAATATAAACTTGATCACATGACTATAAAAATCTTTTACAAATATTCCCCCTTTTATTAAACTAAGTATAAAACACAATCTCAAAAGCATGAAAATCTCTATAAAAATAAACCCATTTCAAAATGTAGATGTAATAGCATAGAAATCTTCATGTAACCTCTGAACTGACATTGTTTCTCTGAGTGAATTTAGAACACTTTTGATTCTGATATCTAAAATCCTCAATACTCATATTAATACCTTGCTGCTAACTTCTACATTTCTGCAAAATATGTACCCCTCTATGGCAAAAGAAGCAGAATCTTGAACTATGATGATGAGGCTTGTCTTGTACATCTGTATTCAGCTTAAGTGTCTCTTGTTTTTTAACCCCTTTATATTCTGTTGGTCCTTTCATAATACAAATGCTTTATAAAGTTACTAATTAAATACAAAAGCAGATTAACAAAATTATGAACAAAACGAACATATCTGGAATTTAAAGGGTTTTCCATGGTTGGTTTGGGAGAACCACAGCAGGTCGAGTCAGAATCACAGTTTAGCTGAGGTAGGGTTAAAGCTGTTTGCTCTTGTAACAGAGTAGAAGCTGGAAATGCAGGTAGAGAAGGGTGTGCATAGGACCTGAGAAAGGTGGATTGCATCTGTGACCTCCTGGGCAGGGGGATCAAGAGGCATGGCCATGGGAAGAGTAGGAGGTGGGGTCCCAAGAGGAGGGGGTGCACAGCCCAGGAAGGAATAGGGCAATTTGAATCAGGCTTGGTTTTGAACTCAGGCCTGGGTTCCCCTTCTCCCATCCGGGTCGTTGCCTCCAGGCATGTAAAAGGAGAGAAACTCTTAGTGTTAGAATTCGAAAAAAGTGCCTTCTTTTTCTGTATAAGCTTGTTGGCTTTATTCCACAGGTCCCAATAAATTAAATCTTTGCGGGACTCAAAGTGCAGGATTATTTGTAAATTTTTCAGTGTTAAGTAGTCAAAAGATCCATTCTCTAACCATTTGTTTTCCAATAAGCTAGAATATTTTTTATGCCACATAAAACACAGTTTGATAAGCCTTGCTTTTGTCATGCCTGGCTGAATCAGTAGCTTGTAAGCATCCCATGCTGTAATTATTTTCTCAAGGGGAGAGTCCTGAATGATATAAAATGTACTACCTTTGACCCCCTTTCTGTAATTCGCAAATTTCTTAGTGTTCTTCATTTCTATAGTATCATCAGTCCCCTTTTTGTAATTAAAAAATTTCCTCACTATAACACAAAGAAAAGTAAAAATTAAAATTAAAATAGGAACAGAACATTCAAACCCATAAGAAGGGGGCAGCTAGGTGGCGCAGTGGATAAAGCACTGGCCTTGGATTCAGGAGGACCTGGGTTCAAATCCAGCCTCAGACACTCCACACATACTAGCTGTGTGACCCTGGGCAAGTCACTTAACCCCCATTGCCCCACAAAAACAAAAACAAAAACAAAAACAAAAACAAAAATAAACCCATAAGAACCGAACTTAAATAAGAGGTCAGTCTTGACCTGTTTGAAAAGCCAGGAGAAGAGGCTTAGAAGGGTAAAATTTAGAAGGCTTTTTTGGTCCAACAGACCCCGGTCCATTTTGTAAAAGGGAAAATTGGAGGCTAAGAGTCCTTAAGAGTTAAAGTATATACTTAACAGCTAGTTTAAAACTTAAAGAGACAAGCACATGGGAAATCAGGGAAAATTCTTAACAAACTGGAAGATCAGAAGATCAAGGTTCAGCTTTTCCCTTCGTGGTCAGCCATCTGTAAAGTTGCTATCTAGCTATACTGTCTAAAATATCTAATGAGTGGTCACCAATAAATTATAAGCTTTAGCCAGAGTTTAGACTTTTAAGCATTTATTAAGGAGAATAAGAATTTGGTGAAGAGAGAGAAAGAGGCCTAGATGCCTACATCTATCTATCCCAGGGAGCCAGCATTTTTGCTCCACTCTCCACGAGAGTCCTGATGAAAAAGAGAGTGAGAAAGCCAGCCTCGCCCCTTCTTTGTCCTATAAGCCTCCTCTGAAACTGGGAACGTCCCATCCATCCATACACACACACACACACACACACACACACACACACACACACACACACCTCCAAGCTAATTGGCTGATAGCTTTGATAGACAGTACCCACCAGGAAACGTCACTTCCTGACGCCAAGGAACTGACCTTCTAAGCCGCATGGCTTGCCCTCAGATGCCTTCTCCTCATGGCAGAGCTTTCCTATGGTAACTCTCCAGAAGGTGGCATCACTCCAATTGTTACATTGCACACAAATCCAATTAGAATAAAATAATCTTTTATTTCAGTGCTAGAGAAAGAAGAAGCCAAGGACTTCTTTTAATCTTCTTTTAAGGGAAGATGGTTCAGAGACATTATTCTCTGAGATACCTATCTCCTCGAACAAGAGAAAAGCAAAAGCTTTTATAGATTGTTGATGGGTTGATCAGATAGGGTAACCACCTGACAATAGAAAATTCCCTTTGGGGGTGGGGAAAGCTTGAGTGAAGGCTTGAATGAGAGGACTTCTGGAGTTATTTCTGTCCCCTGGTGCTGTTCATGCAGCAGCCAGACCTAATGGGCTCATCTCTCTTGATTCTCAAGGTGTGTCTGTCCTTTAGTTTAGCGGCAAGTTTAAACTTTAATAGACTCAAATTCCTTGATATGTCCCAACCTTATAACAAGATATGTACAGGATAAATTAGGGATAGTCTCAGAGGGAAGGCACTAAGATTAAAGAGAACCAGGAAATGCTCCTTGCAGAATGTAGGACTTTAGATGAGGCTTTTAAAAATCTTGTTATCACTGGGGCAGCTAGGTGGCGCAGTGGATAGAGCACTGGCCTTGGATTCAGGAGTACCTGAGTTCAAATCCAGCCTCAGACACTTAACACTTACTAGCTGTGTGACCCTGAGCAAGTCACTTAACCCCAATTGCCTCACCCCCCCCCCAAAAAATAAAAAATCTTGTATCACGTTTTTGTTGTATTGTCTTGAAGATTCAGCTTTGGTTGCTCAACATTTGACACAATTCTTTTTTCTGATGTTTCAGGTTTGATGAGGATTAGTGGCAAACACATACTCTGCAGTCTTACTAGTTTTGTGATTTATAAATAAATACTGTACAGTAATAACTTAACTGCTAAATCCAATGGCCTTTTTTCAGACATCATCCCTGTAGAGCTCTCCTCAATGTTTACTATTGTTGGAGTGGATGTCAATTAATGTTTGTGGAATATGAATGGTTTGCTATTTTGTTATCTACTTTATAGATTGCCTATAAATATGACTATGAATATCATTAATAAATTTTAACATTAATATATTAGCCAAAATATATTAAAATCATGGAAACATAGAAATAAAAGAATTCTTTTAGTTCACCCCAACTCTAATAATTGAATTACCAAATGTGCTAGGTTCCATTCTAGGTAATGAGTATACAAAAACAAATTAGAAAAAATGTCCCATGCTTTTTTTTTTTTTGCTGGGCAATGAGGGTTAAGTGACTTGCCCAGGGTCACACAGCTAGTAAGTGTCAAGCGTTTGAGGCTGGATTTGAACTCATTTGAACTCAGGTACTCCTGAATCCAGGGCCGGTGCTTTATCCACTGCACTACCTAGCTGCCCCCACTGTCCCATGATTTTAAGGAGTTTCAGTTTAAGCAGAAGAGACAACAGACAATGTATATGCCTATATGTGTATACATATATGTACATATTTCTGTGTATATACCAAATAGATGCGAGATGGTTCTTGGAGAAGGGGCTAGCAGCTGGGGAGGATCAGAAAAGACTTCATGTAGAAAATAGCACTTATGTTTGAAGGGAACTTGGAATTCTGAGAAATGGAGATGAGTATGGAGAACATACCAAGCACAGGGGACAGAAAGTACAAAGACATAGATGTAAGAGAAATTATAAGAAAACTACTTTTCCCAGACTACTGTGTGGGTGTAGAAGTGATATGTAATAAAGCTGAAAAGGTAGGTTAGAACCAGTTTGTGAAGAACTTTAAATGTTAGACAGAGGAGCTTATATTTAATCATCAAGGTAATAGGGAGCCACTATTGAATAAGGAAGTGACATGGTCAGATTAAAGAAATCCAGTTTGGCAGCTGTGGTTTTTTGACTTAATTGGAGAGACTTGAGACCAGAAGCCTTCCAATAGCACAAGTCAGAGGTAATGAGCACTTGAACTGAGGTGGTAGATATGTGAATGGATAGAAGACAGTTGCAATGTTAAGATGTGGCAATGGATGGGATTTGGTGTGATTGAAAATGAGGAGTATGGGGCAGAGCCAAGATGGTGGAGGAAAGGCAGTGACTTTCCAGAGCTCTCCCCAAGATCCCTCCAAATACATTCAGATAATTCCATAAGACAATTCCCAGAGCAGTAGTACACACAAAAAGATGGAGTGAAATCATTTTCCTGCAAAAGACAGCTTAGAAGGTCAGCAGGAAAGGTCTGTTGTACTGGGGGCAGAGTGGAGTAGAGACTTGTGGCCATACTGTGCAGACCCTGCCCCAGCCCCAGAGAATCAGGACCCAGGAGCTTTTCAATCATCTATGGTAGCATCTGCTTTTGGAACTCAATCCACAGATGGCAAGGGGGTTGAAGGGTTGGCCAGGGGGAGATTACAGAGGTCTCTGCCAGTGCTGAGGAAGGACTCTGTTCTTTTGCCTATGCTCAGAGCCAGGTCAAGGTTTTGGGAGGTAGCCCAGGTTGAGGAGGGGTGCAGGTACACCAGAGCTTACAGCCACAGTAAAACAGGATTCTTTTCCCGGTTCAAGGGGAAACAGGCCTGTGGTTGCTTGCAGATCAGAGCTCAGGCCAGGGGAGTGGTGAATGTGCCTCTCCTTAAATTGTACTACCTTGGACCCCCTGAAGCTTGAGACAGTACTCCCTGGAAGCAGTACTCGACTTTAAGAAGGAGTTAAAAGTCAAGAGAATGAGTAGTACAGAATGACTCTGAGGTTGAAGATGTGGGTGACTAGAAGAGTTGTTGGTTCCCTTGACAGAAATAGGGAGTTTAGTAGAGAGAACTACTTTGGGGGAAAGATTATACATTTATTTATCTTCTATTAATCTATCAATCAATTAATTTGTTTTTGCATTTTGAATTTGAAAAGCCTATGGGATAGAAAAGGAGAAGAAAATTACTATTATACTTAACACAGTGGCTAGCACATAGTAGCCACTTAATAGATGCTTATTGATTAAATGGAAGGTGCATAAAGTGAAGCATATATAGTAATGGAGGAAGGGATGGGGCAATAAATATCTGATGAATTTCACTTTCATATGAACCAGATATGGGAACACACACACACACACACACACACACACACACACACACACACACACGGATTTCAGTATAGAATTCTTTGAAACTCCAAAGGGAAGTAGGAGAGGAAAAGGACAAGGGAAGACTAAAAAGGAGTAGAAGTAGGGCAAAATAAGTAAGGGAATAGTCATAAACAAAATAAAATTGAATGTTGAAGGGAAGAATGTTGGGGATAGGTGCTAAAGTCTTCAGGTGATTCTCAGTTCTTTTTTGGATGGTGCTTTTCTAAGCCTTGCTTGGATGTTTGGCAGAGAGGGGGAATCTGGGCTCCTCTATTTCCTAGAATGCTGCCAACTTCCCACAACCCTCTCTGTGTGGGAATTCTGAAAAGGGAGGAATCTCTTCTGATTTGGGAGCAGGGATGAGAAGTAGGGAAGGTTTTGTAGACAAAGTGGCATTTGACAAAAATGTGCTTCTAAATGCAAAGACCTGACTAGCTCACCTCCTTGCTAAACTCTTCATTATTTCTTATTACCTACAAATAAAACATAGACTTTTTAGCCTGGCAGTTAATGCCTGTCATAATCTGGATCCAACCTATTTGGCCTTATTTTATGCTTCACTACTTTCCAACCAAACTAGACTAGTTATTCCTTCCACATCTCTGGGGTCAGGGGTGTGGCACCCTCAAGATCTGGAAAATCTGAGTGAAAAAATTTTGGCTCTCTTTTCATACCAGAGAAGAAGTCTAAATTATTATGGTATTAAAAGATATCTAGTATATGATAAACTAAAGAGCTAAGCTTTTGGAACAAAAACTCATTATTTGACAAAAGCTGCTGGGAAAAATAGGAAACAGTATGACAGAAACTAGGTATAGACCAACATCTCACATCATATATACTAAAATAAGGTCAAAATGGGTACATGATTTACACATAAAAGGTTATACCACAAGCAAATTAAGAAAACATGGAATAGTTTATCTCTCGGATTTATGGACAGAGGAAGAATTTGGGACCAAAGAAGATATAGAGAACAATATAAAATGTAAAATAGATAATTTTGATTATATAAAATGAACAATTTTTGCACAAGTAAAGCTAATGTAACCAAGATTATAAAGGGAAACAAAACTGGGAAAGAATTTTTGAAACAATCATCTCTGATAAAGGCCTCACTTCTCAGAGAATTGAGGAGTACAGAATGACACTGAGGTTGAAGATGTGGGTGACTAGAAGAATTGTTGGTTCCCTTGACAGAAATAGGGAGTTTAGTAGAGAGAACCACTTTGGGGGAAAGATTATACATTTATTTATCTTCTATTAATGTATCAATCAATTAATTTGTTTTTACATTTTGAATTTGAAAAGCCTATGGGACAGAGAAGAAGAAGAAAATTACTATTACACTTAGCACAGTGCCTAGCACATAGTAGCCACTTAATAAATGTTTATTGATTAGAGAACTGATTTAAATTTATAAAAATAGAAGTCATTCTTCAATTAGTAAATGGTCAAAGGATATGAACAGGCAGTTTTCAGACAAAGAAATCAAAGCTATCTAGAGTCATATAAAAATGCTCTGAATCATAATTGATCGAGAGAAATGAAAATTAAAACAACTCAGTGGTACCACCTCACACCTATCAGGGTAGCAAATATAACAAAAAGGGAAAATGTTGGATGTTGGAGGGGATGTGGGAAAAATGGGACACAAATCCACTGTTGGTGGAGTTGTGAACTGATCCAACCATTCTGGAGAGCAATTTGGAACTATCCCCAATGGGCTATAAAACTGTGCATACCCTTTGATCTAGCAATACTACTGCTAGGTTTATATCCCAAAGACATTCCAAAAAAGAGAAAAAGACCTATTTGTACAAAAATATTTATAGTTGTTCTATTTGTGGTGACTAAGAAATGGAAATCAAGGGAATGCCTATCAATTGGGGAATGGTTAAACAAGCTGTGGTATGTGATGGTGATGTAATATTATTGTGCTATAAGAAATGACATGCAGGATAATTTCAGAAAGGCCTGGAAAGATTTGTATGAACTGATGTATTGTGAAGTGAGTAGAACCAGGAGAATGTTGTGTACAGTGACAACAATGTTGTTTGATGAAGAACTATGAATGACTTAACTATTCTTACCAATACAATGATCCAAGATAATCGCAAAGTACTAATGAGGAAGTATACTATCCACCTCCAAAGAAAGAATAGACATTGATTGAACACACACTGAAGCATTCTGTTTTTTTAACTTTCTTTCATTTTTTTCTTTTATTCAAGTTTTCTTATGCAAAATTACTAATGTAGTTAAGTTTTACATAATTGTACATGTATAACTTTATATCTGTTTACTGTCTCAGGGACGGGAGAAGAAGGGAGGAAGGGAAGGAGGGATAAAATTTGGAACTCAAAACTTTAAATAAAAATGTTTATCATTTTTAAAAAGATAAAAATGCTGATATTATATACTACTATACATATATTTCATGCATTTCTGAATTTCTAAACTTTTTCTATGTCATCTACTGGCCTTCATGTGTCATCTGTAGCTTTCCCCCCAAATTTCCATTTCTTATGCCAACCTGAAACATATCTGATCTCAGCCTTGTCTCCCCTGCCATCCCCTGTGTCTGAAATGCACTTTCTGCTCATCATTATCTGTTGAAATCTTCTTCCATGGAAACCAAATTCATGGGCCAAATACTCCTTAGGACCTTTCCTAATCTCCCCCAACAGAAGGTAATCCTGCCTTCCTGCCTCTTTTCCCTACTTTCTTTCTCTCTCCATTTCCCACCAGCTCTTACTGCTTTTGAACTTCTTAGGACTTCTTCATCATGCTTTCCTTCATTCATCATTGGGAAATCTCATCCTGCAAGATTGAATGTGCCTAGTACTAACATCTAATCAGTACCCTCTGCCCCTCTGATTGGGCATTCTTACTAGAGGGCAGGGGCATGGGCTTTGGGGTCTCTATTTTTAAAAAGGGATTTAGCACACTCTTTTCTTCATTTCCCACTAGCTAAATTGCTTTTGGACTTCTCCATCATATCCCTACACCAAATACCTTCTTCGCCCAACTTTTCAGCTTCTTTTTGTGTACTGTCGTCTTCCATTAGATTGTAAGGTCCTTGAGAACAGGGACTATTTTTTTGTTCCTAATTTTTATCTCTAGTACTTAGAACAGTGCCTGGGCCATGTTAGGTGCTTAATAAATGTTTATTGACTGACTGACTGACTCAAATGTTCTTTGAATACTTTTTATAGATTTTTTTGCTGAATTCCTTTTTATCTTTGCTCACATTTATTTGTGTATGTGTCTTATCCCTCCTCCCCATCCCAAGATCTTTTTTTGTATAATGGAATTTATTAATTTGATCATTGACAATGCTATGCCAAGGTTTAGTAAAAATCCAGAATTCAAACAATTAAAGAAGAGAATCCATCTTTCCAGAACAGAGTCCAGAATCCAGTTTTCCAGATCAGAGTCCAGAGTCTAGGGCCCAGTTTTTCCAGACCAGAATCCAGCTTCCTCTTGATGACATCTTACCACTTTAGGAAGACAAGAGAACTCAGAGACTTTATATGAACAGTTTTGTTTTGTTAGTTTTTGTTATCTCTTTCTGTTATTATATGCCATCTGTAACATGTACTCTCTGCAGAGGCCCTCCCTCTGCAAGACCAATGTCAAAGTGTTGTGTTCATGAGGGACTGCCCCTCTGGACAAAACTTTTCTCTCTCCCTTTTTCTATATTGATATTCACATATTATTAGCTAGCATATGATATTATTTTTTTTTGGCTGTTTCATTGAGCAAACTCATTCGTTTTTCAAATGAAACAAAGTGGGGAATATGGTAAAAAAACGGAAGTTTTAGCTGAATCATTTGAGAGTTGAGCGCATGCTACTGAAGCGGCTTTTGAAAGACCACCCCTTTTGGGGAGGAGACTGTGACAAACAGCCGTGCGCCTGCTGCTGCCCGGAGAGCATGGCCAAGCACGCCGTACTTCTGGGACACCAACTTAACAGAAGTTCTCTCTCGGTCGCGCTGCTCGTAGTCTCGCACACTCTAGTTTGATGGCGCTTTTGGTGATCGGCTCTGGTTCTCAGCATGGCAGGTAGTTTTGGGATTTGGTGAGTTTTATAAAAGAATATAGACTAAGCTTAGATCTTAGACTATTAATTTGTATTTCTACTTTCCTATTTCCCTAATCAGTATCACCTGTTTGTTGGCTAATTTATTCCCAAACAATAAAAGCGAATCCCTCTCTGATTAAAGCTCAAAGGCTTCTTTTTCTTACTGGTCTGGGAGATATATAAGGGAAAAGTTCAAAGGGGAGTTTAATGCTCTTATATCCAATTTTAAATCTCACAGATGGAAGAAACTGTGTCTGCACTTAGTATATACTTATTAAGTTTTTATCAAATTCATTTTCTTGAGAGGAGATTCTTTGACTTACCATAGATCACTCACCTAATTAGTAGCAATGGTAGCACTGTAGCTCAGACCCATGATCTTTCCATTTGTACTATGCTACTTCTTTAATTATTCTAAACAGGTTGCTATCTATGCTTTTTAAAAGTTCATACTCTGTTCATATTCTGTTGTTAAAAAAAACCTTGCTATTCTTATGTTTTCATTCAAGGTTATTAAATTGAAGCTCCCTTTGCCTTTTTTGTAAGGTCATATTTCCCAAAACTTTAATATCTTTCATTGTTCTTTCCATGACTCTTTTTAAGTTTTTTTTACATATGCTCAAGTTAAGAAGTTAAGAAGTCTAAAATTGGGACTTCATATGAAGTCCCTACTCATCTAACGAACACCTTAACATTACTGACTGGTGTGAAATGATTACCTTGATATTCTAACAAACAGGATGAATTGCAACATCACACTAGTATTATAGTGCCAACAGCTCATATTTGTATAGTATTTTAAAGTTTACAAAGCACTGTCTTCACATTTATATCACAAAGTAGGTAGTGTAAACATAATTCTCACCATTTTACAAATAATTCAGGACCTGGAGGCAGGAAGGCTTGAATTCAAATCTGGCTTCAGATACTTACAAGCTATATAACCCAGGACAAGTCACTTAACCTCTGTTTGCATTGGAGGCAGCTAGGTAGCTCAGTGGATAGAGCTCTGGGCCAGGAGTCAGGAAGATTTGAGTCCAGATTGTAGAAATATTTTAAATGACTGGGGCTAATTTTGGGGGGACTGATCTATGGAGGACTAATCTGGGGACTGTTGACTATTTGGCTAAATTTAATGTGGGCCGTTTATATATAAAGTTCCACCACACTGCTCCACTCCCCAAATTGATAAGCAAAATATTAAGAAGCCTCTTAACTAAATAATCAAAGCAGAGTTTATTTATGAGATACTATTTAAAATTAAGAATACAGGGAAATACAATGTGCAACCTGACTGCGTTGTGGCACATCTCTTTCCACTGTGTCTCTTTCGAACTTACTTCTTGAATACAATAAGGGCCTTAGCCGCCGCTTGCCTCAGGGTACTCAGGTCCTTTATTCTAACTCCAAGCCCCTTTCACTTTGTAAATCCCCCTGCTTCTAACTTTCCTCTCCTTACTGCCACCGCTGAACCCCTGTGTTTCTCTCTCACCAACCTTCTGTCTGTCTGCTCCGTCAGTCTGCCCTTTGGCCTCTCTTTTCCCTGCTCCTAGTCCTTCTCATCTGCTCCAACCTTTCTAATCTCATCAGCCGCTGCTTGACCTCTTCTCCACCTTGTCTCGTCAGTCCGAACCTCTCAGTCTTGTCCACAGGCCTCCAGTCCTCCTGTCAGCCCCCGTACCTTATCAGCCCCACCTGAGTCTAACTCCCAGATCTATATATACCTTTTCTTCTCTCCACTCAAATCTCAGGGCTTCCTGCGCCTCCACAGACCAAGCTAATCTGCTAGCCAGGGCTGTGGCTGGCTGGGGGGGGGGGTGCTCGAGCAGCTCGTGCCTCAGCTCAGGCTATCCGGGTTCTCTTGGATAGCTCCGCTCAGGTCGGAGGGAGCTGGGGGCTTTTTCTTCCCCCAGCTGTCTGACCTGGCGTCTTGTATAGCCCATGGGGCTTTTGGGCTCAGCTGAAGCAGAGGGGGAGGGGCATCAGCCTCTCCCATACAGAAGAGACCCTGAGGGCCTAAGGCTTTCCAATCTCAGCCCAAAGGTAGGGTCCCCAAATCAAAATAAATTTCCACAAGATCTAGCCTCAGATAACTTACTAACTGTGTGACTGGGCAAGTCACTTAACACTCTGCCTTAGTCCACTGGAGAAGGAAATGACAAACCACTACAGTGTCTTTGCCAAGAAAACCTCATGGACAGTATGGTCCACAGGGTCACAAAGCATTAACAACTAAAAGATTCTGAGGCCTAAAGAGATTAGGATCACATAACTATGAAGTGGAAGAGCCAAGATTTTAAGTCAATTGTATGATTCCAGCACTCTTTCCGCTACACCATGTAGTTTCTCTAATAAGTAAACTCACTTATATAGTACTTTAAGGTTTTATGAAATGCTTCCTCTCCCTTGTGGGGTGAGTGGTATAAGTATTATTATCCCCATTTTACAGAAGAGGAAACTGAAGTAGAATTTATGTGTCTTGCTTGTCCATGGTCACACCGATAGTAAGCTTTACAGCTGAGATTCAAGCTCAGGCCTCTCTTAGGTCCAGCACTATATCTTTTAAGTTCCTGAAATAACAATTGCTTGTTCAATATTCAAAGTACAATGGGTACGATGGTGAAAGGGTGAAGTTGTAATGCTCTCATTTTATCTCTGATACTGTAATTAGGTAATAAGAGTTTTTGATTAAATCATATAATTAGAACTGGGCCTATATACCAACTTGAATCAAGGCCATCATGTGAAAAGCTATACATCACTCACTAAGTAATTTATATAAAGGAAGAAGCTATATCAGAACTGGAGAGAGAGATTCTTTTTTTTTTTTTTTGGTGAGGCAATTGGGGTTAAGTGACTTGCCCAGGGTCACACAGCTAGTAAGTGTTAAGTGTCTGAGGCTGGATTTGAACTCAGGTACTCCCGACTCCAAGGCCAGTGCTCTATCCACTGTGCCACCTAGCTGCCCCTGAGAGAGAGATTCTTAATGGCCTGTACTGGAAAGGTTGGAGGAAGCAAAACATTTTCAGCATATTTTTAAGTAAAGGGAGGGCTGAGCTATGGCAGAGAAGGGAATTATTGAGGAGTTTCATTGGCTTTACAGGGTTTTTGGAGCTGAGGATCCAGGCTAGGGAAAGCCCCAAGAAAAGTTTAATTCTTTCCTCAATTTCCCTTCCCAAAGCCGGTTGACCCACAGACACTATAATATAATCTTTTATTTTGTCAACCTAATATTCCCTATAAACTGACTTTTACCTCAACCACAGAGAAGCCAGGGGTTAACTAGAAATCAATATAAATTTAAATATAAATTTAGGCAGAGAGCTTAACCTCTGTATAGGTGTTAGGAATTTTTCTGAGGTCTAGGAGCGATTGAGTGAACTCAGAACTTTTCATTTAAAATAAACTCCCCAGAGCCAAAGAGAAGGGAACTAAACAAAGAACTCAAGAAAGGAAACAGCAGGTATAATAAAAGCCTTGGTTTTTCAATTATATGAACAGGAGTCTTAGAATATCTTTTATACTCTTTGATATGGCTGAGATTGCACATTTGGAACCACTGACTGATATAAATGTTTGATGACAACACGTCATTCACAATGATCAGAGTAATAATCATATAGTTATTACCATGAAAGCATTATAAGTAGGGTTTTTCTTCTTTTATTGAGGGAAGGGGAAAGGCAAAAGAGAAATATACGTGGCTGGTTAATAAGTACATCTTGAAAATTAGCATGAAAGATATGTTGTTTGATAATATAATTATCAGCTAGTATCAATCAATAGCCTTTTATTAAGTACTTACTAAGTGCCCCCCATATCCAATCATCTGTCATGTCTACCTCCATAACATTTCTCTTATATGTCCCCTTTCCTCTCTTCTGACACTGTACCTCTTAGGATCTAGGCTGGGTTTTCTAGTATCTGTCAACTAAAAGTTTATTCTGAAATTCTTACATTCCCTAGTTAGATACATAGCCTTTGGGTGGAAAATAATAAGGGTAAGCAGGATTATCTGGTATGGCTTTGGTTTGTGGCAAGTGTCCCTGAGTCCACTTGATCCTGAATCTGCATGTTCTTCTCCTAGTATATATCAGAATTATAGAATGTTGTATGTTAGACTCACTTGGAAAGGATAATATATATGATGATTTAGTTATATATGGATCTTTCCTGATGTTCAAGTGTTATAGTGACTCTTAAATTTACCAGACTGTTACTTTGATTTTTTGATGAATCTGCTATCTTACCTTTGTGGGTACTTTTTTCTAGACTGTCCCATCTATACTGTCTCATCAAATGCTACTTTTTCCATGTCTTCCTTTATGTTTAACAGAAGGGTTCTCCTCCTTTCCCTGACTCCACTGGACAACCTTCTGCTACCTCTTTTTTTTTTTTTTAAGGCAATGGGGGTTAAGTGACTTGCCCATGGTCACATAGCTAGTAAGTGTCAAGTGTCTGAGGCTGGATTTGAACTCAGGTACTCCTGAATCCAGGGCCGGTGCTTTAACCACTGTGCCATCTAGCTGCCCCTGCTAGCTCTTTTAATATTGTGCTAGCATTAATACTCAAATTCCCATCTTCTGCAGGAGCCCTTTCCTTAGATTTCCAGTTCTTAGCCACCACAAATAGAGCTGCTATAAATATTTTTGTACAAATAGATCTTTCTCTCTTTTTTTGGATATCTTTGGGATATAAACCTAGCAGTGGTATTACTGGATCAAAAGGTATACACAGTTTTATAGCCCTTTGGGCATAGCTCCAGATTGCTCTCTAGAATGGTTAGATCAGTTCACAACTCCACCAACAGTGGAATTTAAAGAAAGACAAAAGACAGTCTCTGCCCTCAAGAATCTCATGGTCTAATGGGGAGATAGATAAAAAATTAGATACAAACAAGATATTTACAAAATAATATGAATAATGAATAGAGGGAAGGATTAGAATTAAGAAGGATTGGGAAAAACTTTTTCTAGAAGGTAGAAATTTAGTTATGTTTCATCAAGGAAACACTGCATGTTCCTTGAAGAAACAAAGGGGGGGATGTGGTAAATTAATGGAATTTGGCAGACACCCAGGGGTCCGACTTGATTGACTTAGTGTTTGAATTGGGTGTGAATGAGGAACTACTAAGTACCCACTTAAGGTGATTAGATTTTAGCTGCAGCTGGCCTGCCCTGTTAGCCACCTAGTTTGAATTTAGCTAACCCTGAGGAGAGTGTGTTCTCAGAGGCTATAGACTGCAACATCAACAGGAGACTCTCAGCCAATCAACTTGAAGAACCTCCCATTTGTGGGAGGAAGACAGGAAGTAGGAAGCTGAGGCTGGTGGACAGGATCTTTCTTTTTTGGTTCAAGACATTGGCTCTGTGGCAGGACCTCACGTGGGCTGTTAGGAAAGCTAGGATTTCCATGCTATAAGGAATCTTCTCAATCTTTCTTTCTCTTCACTATCTTATATCTTTTATTAAACCCTTAAAAGCCTAAATTCTTGGTGAATTTGTCAGTGATTTTATCCAGTTTTCCCCCAAAAGCAGGGGGGACAGATTAGAACCCACATTTAGATTTTTAAACAACACAGTTAATATTGATAGAAGTTAGGGAAACTAGGAAGTAGAGATGAGAAAAGAGAACATTCCAGGCATGGGAGACAACTAGAAAAAATACCCAGAGCTGAGAAATGGAGTGTCTTGTTCAATGAATAACAAGGATCTAGTATCACTAGATTGAAGACTGGGTGTAAGATGGTGTGAGGTATAAGACTGGACAGGTGTGTATGCATGTGTGTATGTATGTGGGGATGGGGGGTTGTGGTAACTAGGTCATGAAGGTTTTTGAATGTCAAAGGATTTTGTATTTGATCCTGGAGGTGATGGGGAGCCACTGGGTTTTATTGAGTTTGATGGAGACATGGTTGGACCTACATTTTAGGAAAATCACTTTGGCTTCTGAAATGAGAGTGAACTGGAGTGGGGGGAGATTTGTGGCAGACAGACCAACTAGCAGGCATGATGAGATGAAGGCCTGAAACACGGTGGTGGCAGTATCAGAGGAGAAGAGGGACATATTTGAAGGATATCACAAAGGTGAAATTAACAGGTCTTGGAAACATATTGGATATGGGAAATGTGAGATAAGAATTGAGGATGAGGCCTAGGTTGTAAACCCAGAGTACTGGGAGGATGTTAGTATCCTTTAATGGTTTGGAAGGGGGGAGGATTTAGGGAGGCAGATAACAAGTTCAGTTTTGGACATGTTGCTGGACTTCCAGTTTGAAACGTCTGAAAGGAATCTGGAGATGTGAGCCTGGAGATCAGCAGAGAGGTTAGGGCAGAATTGGTAGATAGGAGAATTATCAGCAGAGAGATGATAAGTAAATCCATGAGAGCTGATGAGATCATTAAGTGAAGATGGTATAGAGGGAGAAGAAAAGAGGACCTGCTCTTACTGATTTTTTCAAAATTTATTATTTGTTTTAATATTCTTTTAAAAATTTTGAGTTCCAAATTTACTCCCTCCATCCCACCCCATCCACACTGAGAAGGCAAATAAATTTTATCAGTTATAAATGTGAAATCATGCAAAACATATTTCCGTATTAGCCATATTGGGGGAGAAATATATATATATATATATATATATATATATATATATATATATATATATATATATATATATATATATATATGCAAGCACACACACACACACACACACACATATATGTAGGGAGAGAGAGAGAGAGAGAGAGAGAGAAAATTATACTACAATTTATACTCAGAGTTCAGTTTTCTCTTGGAGTTGGATAACATTTTTCATCATGAGCTCTTTGAAATTGTTTTGGATCATTGTATTGATCAGAGGAGCCAAGCCTGTCATGATTATCATTACAACATTGCTATTATTGTGTACCATGATCTCCCTGTTCTTTTAATTTCACTATGCATCAGTTCATATGGGTTTTGCCATGTTTTTTTGAAATCACTCCCCTCATTATTTCTTATATCACAATAATATTCCATCACAATCATATGCCACAGCTTGTTTAGCCATTTCCCGGTTGGTGAGTATCCCCTCAATTTCCAGTTCTTTGCCACTGCAGACAGAACTGATATAATTTTTTTTCTGGGCCAATGAGGATTAAGTGACTTGCCCAGGGTCACACAGTTAGTGTCAAGTGTCTGAGTCTGTATTTGAACTCAGGTCCTCCTGAATCCAGGGCCAGTGCTTTATCCACAGTGCCACCTACCTGCCCCTGATATAAATATGAACGTATAGATTCTTTTCCTTTTCCTTTGATCTATTTGTGATATACACCTAGTAGAAGTATTTCTGGGTCAAAGGGTATGTATGCACAGTTTTATAGCCCTTTGGACATAGTTGAAAATTGTTCTCCAGAATGGTTGGACCCTTTCACTACTCCATTAAGAGTTCATTAATGTACCTATTTTCCCCCTCATCCCCTCTAGTATTTGTCATTTCTCATAAGTGTGAGTTGGTACCTCAGAGTTGTTTTAATTTGCACTTCTCTAATTAATAGTGATTGAGAGGGGCAGCTAGGTGGCACAGTAGATAAAGCACCAGCTCTGGATTCAGGAGGACCTGAGTTCAAATCCAGCCTCAGACACTTGACACTTACTAGCTGTGTGACCCTGGGCAAGTCACTTAAGCTCCATTGCCCTGCTCCCCCCCCTAAAAAAAATTAGTGATTGATAGCATTTTTCATATGACCATAGATAGTATTATCTTCTGAAACCTTCCTGTACATACCCTTTGACTATTTATCAATTGTGAAATGGCTCTTAGTTCTAATAAATTTGACTCAGCTCTCCCTATATATTTGTGAAATGAGGCCTTAATCAGAGAAATTTACTGTATTTTTATATATTACTTCATTGTCGATGGTACTTTTTATCGAAATGTACTTTCCCTGATAATCTCTTTTAATTTAGGTCTATTTTCACTTTTGCTTTGTCTGAGATCATTATTGCTACCCCTGTCTTTTTTACTTTAGTTGAAGCATATTAGATTCTGCTCCAGCCCTTTATTTTAATTCTGTGTTTGTCTTTCTGTTTCAAGTGTGTCACTTATAAACAACATATTGTTGGATTCTGATTTCTAATCCATTCTGCAATCTGCTTCCATTTTATGCATGAGTTTGTCCTGTTCACATTCACAGTTATGATGACTATATATTTCCCTCCATCCCTGTCTCTTCTGTTTTTTCATTCTTTTGACTTTGTTTTATTTTTTCTTGATGTCTCATGGAGTCATTAGCTTCCAGTTGCCTAATTCTAATTTTTGAGGAATTATTTTCATCAGTGAGACTTTGTACCTCTTTTTCCATTTGGCCAATTCTGCTTTTTAAATTCTTTTCTTCAGTGAATGTTTGTGCCTCTTTTACAATTCTGGTTCTTAAGATATGACCAGGATCCCTGCTTCTATGTGACCAACAACAAGCTGCCCTGGAACTGTGTCCCAGGATTCCACATGGGCAATAGAGTTGCCACCAAGAACCAGCAGCACCTAGTACCAGCAAAGAGTCCCCTGTGTTATCTTTTTGACCTCTTGTTTTACTCCTTTGTTTACCAGTCTCTGAGGTGAGAGCTCCTCAAGGTGCTGCTGCTTTTCACAGCTTTTGCTGTGGTCACATGTTTGCACTCTATACAGGCCACCACATGCATGTCACAGACCTCTCCTGTGGACCTCTTAAGTTTTCTTAGGCCAGCAAATGTCTCCCCTGACCTTTGATTGGCTCTGCCTCTTCAAAATTTGATTTGAGATATTATCATCACCTTCTGTGGAACTTATAGTCTTAGAAAGTTGCTCAGAGTAGGGAGAGTTTAAGTGAATTAAACCTGGTGTCACAAGTTGCTGTGTGTCAAAGGCAGGACTTGAACCTGGGTCTTCCTGATTTTAAGGGCACTCTCTGTCTACTATGCTATTCTGCCTCTCATTTTCTTAAATATTTGGTTCAAATGATAGTTAAACTATGTTAGCTTAATATTAACACATTAGATGTGTCCAATTAACTTCACTTTGATATGATTAGAAAATTTTGTTTGCCACTGACAAATGTTCTTCTGGAGATGTATATGTCTGAATCCTCAATAGCTAAGACTTCAAGGTATCTGGATGCAATGTTGGGGGTGGGGAAATCAATCATTTAGATGTTTTGTCTATATGATACATAATATTCAGATATTTAGGAAATATTCAGATGCTTTTTAAAAAATTGCTTCTTCTAGACAGGTTAATGATATTGTAAAGCTATAGTAAGTGATGTTTTAATATATTGATTTTTAAACCATCTTGGGTTATTTGGACAAATCAAATAACATTAAGGTAATAATCAGATTTTTGGCAGTCATGCCACCAGTGCTGGTCCTGGAGTCAAAAAAGCTTGATTTCAAATCTGTGCTCATGTGCTTCCTAGCTCTGTGACTTAGGAAAGTCACAACTTCTGTCTGCTTCAGTTTCTTCATCTGTAAAACGAGAATAATAATAACACTTTGCAGAGTTGTTGTAAGGATCAAATGACCTAACACTTGTAAAGTGTAAAGGCTTAGCACAGTGCCTACCTAGTACATAGTAGGTGCTTAATGCTTGTTCCCTTCCCCTTATTTTACTCCTCTGCTATAAAAATTTGTGTGATCCTTCTCCCACACTGTGAAATCTGCTGCCCTGGGTATTTTGCCCCTCTTCCCACCCTTGAAACTGGCTTTACAATTCAAAATGTTTGGCTTGAATATTGGTATTCCTCAAAGCTTTATTATATATCTTGAGACCTGGGGTTGGCGTTGGGTGGGTAGAAATGGGAGTTCTGGGGACAGTTTCTAGGACACCATGGAGAAGTTTGAAGTGTGTTGTGGAGGAAGAAGCAGTAAATTTTCTTTAAAATATTCTTAGGCATATCAAGGGTAAAACAACCTGTTATAAAGGACTCAGAGAAAGGATTTGAGTCCAGTATCATCCCATAGTTGACACAATAATGATACTTTGCTTTGTTACAGTTTATATACCTTGTGTCCAACCATCAACCATTCTTTTTGGGTATTGAATTGATATAAGCACTTTAAAATTACAAAGTACTCTACATCAATTAGCTAATTTGGTCCTCATGGTTGCCCTCTGGGGTAGGAAATAGAGGTTTTATCCCCATTTTAGGTGAGGAAATTGACAGTGAAATAAAATAGCTTGCCCAGCTAGTATAAATGGTAGAAATGGAATTTAATGAGGTCTTCCAACTCCAAGTCCAGTGCTTTTTCTACTAATAAATTATAAGCTTCTAAGCATCCAACTACTTTTAAATGATTTATAAAGCAAACAGATTCATAAGCTGTTTTGAAAGAGAATAATTTCCCCTTTCTAACCAGTGCTAACATAGCAGAAAGTGGGTTTTGGTGAGGTAAGCCAAAGAATCCCTGACATTATTTGCCCCCCCCCAAAAAAAATTGTTACATATTTGAGCTATTCTCAGCTTTTTAATGTTTGAGTAAATTAGGTACCACACTTAGAAAAGAGGTGTTCTCTAGTTAATCTAGCTTTCCCATTTTTATATATACCTTTCTTTCTTTTTTTCTTTTCTTTCTTTTTCATTTTTTTTTAGGGCAATGAGGGTTAAGTGACTTGCCCAGGGCCACACAGCTAGTAAGTATCAAGTGTCTCAGGCTGGATTTGAACTCAGGTCCTCCTGAATCCAGGGCTAGTCACCACCTAGCTGCCCCCAATGTATACCTTTCTAGAGGATTAATCATACTACATTTCCCAGGACTGTGGGATTGTGGTTATTATTAAGGAAAAGAACCAATATGATATGTTCCCCCAAAATGCCCATTCCTTTCCATCATGTGTTTCTCAAAAAAACATGATGACAAGTGAAAACCTCTTGTAAGAAAATATTTAAATTTGATTAGGTAGGGTAGGGAATGTGACATTGAGGATGGACATATTTATTGCCTCAGAATTGGTTTCAAGATAAAAACTCAAAGGGTTTAAATTTATAATCGAATTAGTTTTACTTATTGTGGGAAAAAGGATGCTTTTCTAAATTTGATAAAAATAAGATCAGCTTCTTTGGAACTTTAAAGTTTACAAAATGCTTTATTCATAAGAACATCATGATGTAGGTAGTAAAATTATTATTATTATCCTCCATTTTACAAGTGGGCAAAATGAGAATTAAAAACAGTTAAGTGAGTTGGCCAAAGTCACATGACTAGAAGGTAACAGGGTCAGGATTTTCTGATTCCAAGTACATAGTGTATACAATGCCAATAACATTTAAAGATACTAAGATGATTACTGAACATTCTTATAGATAATTCCAGTTGTTCAGAATAAATTATTTTCTATTTTAAGGCAGTGATTTGAGGCAAGTAAAATTGAATATACATGAATTGAATATTTTATTTTATGAAAGTCAGTTCAGCACATATACATAGAAATACAGAGATAAATAAGACAGTCCTAGTACTCATAGAGCAAACATCATGGTAAGAGGATATGATATATACCCAAATACTTAGACCAGAGGGTCGAATGTGCCATGCTAGATCTGAGGAAGCAGAGATCATCTCTAAATGGTAAGTTCAGATATACTTTATAGAAAAAGTAGCAGCTTGGTTACAGCTTAAAAGCTGTGTTCTATATGAAATGAGTGGCATGAGCAAAGACATTGAGGTGGGAAAGTCCAGAACATGGAAAAGGAGTGAATAATGTAATTTGGCTAGAGTTAAGAGTATGTGGTTGAAATTAGTATGAGCTAAGCTTGGAAATTTAGACTGAAGAAAACGTTGAATACAGAACTTTTCCTTTATTCACTAGATAACAAAAAGCCACTAGGCTCTATGAAAAACAAAAGCATATATATAATTGCTAACCCGATCAGTTGCTCTATTCAAAATTGACCAGTCGCAGAAACCTTCCTTAGAAAATTAAAGTTATAGTTGTAAGTGATTATTGGTCAGCTCAGAAGTAATATCCCCAACTCTAAAACAAACAAACCAACAAACAAAAACCTCCAGTGTATTTGTTGTATTTATTTCTTCTGACACTGTCTTGTCTTATTGCAGCTACTTCTAAGGGGTTAGGTGCCCCAGTCCTGGGAAACTTGAACTGTTTTCAGTTTCATCCAAATCCTCAAAGTCTGAAGACCTTTCATAAGTTACAGTTCATTGTAAGTAGTGTTTAACAATAAAGACAGGTTGACTATATGTATAACAAAATAGCTATTTTAAATGATCAAATTATAAATGAGATAATAGAAAATACGATGAGTTATAAAATAGATTATTTGTTTTATATACACGTCCAAGTCCTGTTAGTCTTAGTCTATTTAACTTTTTAGATACATTTTCTTTAGTCAGCAGTTGACAGTTATAACCAATCAATCTATAAATGTTGTTATTTGTCCTTCATTCTCAAAGAGGACCATGACATTGGGAGGTGGTGTCATGACTTTCAGTGAATTGGATTTAAGTGAGGGAGGGCTGTGCAAAGTCATCATCCTCACTCTCTCCTTCAGAGCCATCTGGGTCCAGTGTCAAGATATATATTGGGACAACTGAAGATGGCCCTGAATGCAGTGCGGGGCCTTTGCCTTTTCAAACTAAGGTCTTTCCTAGGGCTCAGTAATAAGTAAATAGATAAATGGAATAGAGGAAGTAAGGAAGGAGAGGAGAGGAGAGAAGAGGAGAGAAGAGGAGAGAAGAGGAAGAAGGCTGGGAAGGGAAGCCTTTAATCTGTAAATAAATATTAAAACACCTATTATGTGTCAGACACTGTGCTAAGCATTGGAAATGCAGCTAAAGTGAATGAGGGGCAGTTAGGTGGCACAGTGGATAGAGAACCAGCCCTGGATTTAGAAGGACTTGAGTTGAAATCCGGCCTCAGACACTTGACACTTACTAGCTGTGTGACCCTGGGCAACTCACTTAACCCCAATTGCATCACCAAAAATAAATAAATAAAGTGAATGAAACAGTCTCTGTGCAGACTCAAAGAGCTTACTATACTCTGATGGAGAAGACAGAAATGTATATATACACATACATACATATGTATTATATATACTAAATAAAAAGCTGTGTGATCCTGGGCTTCTGTGCTGTGGAGTTGATGAGGGAGTACATTTCAGTCATGGGAGATGGCCAGTGGAAAAGAACAGTTTATATTTTATCCTAAAGAAAATAGAGAGCCATAGGGGTTGATTCAGTAAGGGACTGAGTTACAGTCTGGATCATCTGGTTTAATTGGCTTAACTGTCCAAAGCACAGTGCTAGTATACCAAGGTTGTGGCTCATATTGCCAAATGGTCCACGTAGCTGTGAAGAGAGGAAAACCCTCAGTACTGGGGCCAGAGACTGTACCAGAAATTCCAGTTATCTTTGAAATGAATGTCCTTTTTCCAGATGATAAAGGAAGGAAATGCACTGTTATTCTCTCCATTTTACAGAGGGGGAAACTAACTGAGACAGACAGAAGTTAAATGACTTATCCAGAGTCACACAGCTAGTAAGTTTCTGAGGCTGGATATGAACTTGTTTTCCTGGCTCCAGGTCTAGAACTCTATCCACTGTACCACCTAGCTGCCTGATAACTAGGAAAGAACATGAGGTAAAGATGATTGAACTTGACTCATCACTGGTATTTGGAGAGAGAGAGAAAAAACTTTGTAGTGCATGCATGTCCAATCAAAGGTGACTCAGTAATTTTTTAAAAAAATTACCATATAAATAAAATTACTATATACTACAGTATGACAGCAATATGCTTCCTTAATACAATCATTTACACATTATATTGCTAATTATAAAGAATTGAAATTACCTTACCCTGAACTCTATGGAATCCTAGTGTTACTTGAGATTTGAATAGGCATACTGTGAAACATTCCCATTAATTATCCTCTATATCTCTCCTGAGCTAAATTTGAAAAAGCCATCTGTATTCAGTGGCCTCATTGTTTCCTAAATCTGTGGTGTAAAACTTAAATAGAAATGGATCTCTATGGGCTACATAGTGACTTAGAAAACCACAAATTAACATTTTCTGTGTTACATATTTTTTTGCTTTTTTAAACATTTCCCAATTACATTTTTTTTTTGCAGGGCAATGAGGGTTAAGTGACTTGCCCAGGGTCACACAGCTAGTAAGTGTTAAGTGTCTGAGGCCAGATTTGAACTCAGGTTCTCCTGAATCCAGGGCCAGTGCTTTATCCACTGTGCCACCTAGCTACCCCCTCCTAATTACATTTTAATCTGGTTGAGGCTGAGAAACTGGAAGCTATTAGGAAGACATTAGAATAGTACAAGGAACTAGTCCTCCATACCTCATCCCTTCTTACCAGATTCTGAGGACTTGATAGCATAACTCCTTTATAGTTTGTTTGTTTGTTTGTATGTGGGGCAATGAGGGTTAAATGACTTGCTCAAGGTCACACAGCTAGTAAGTGTCAAGTGTCTGAGGCCGGATTTGAACTCAGGTCCTCCTGAATCCAGGGCTGGTGCTTTATCCACTGTGCTACCTACCTGCCATAACTCCTTTATAGTATAGTTAAATAATTAATATTTAGATGAACCAGAATCATTAAGTAAAGATTAAATTATCTTGATTGTTCTTTTTCTCCATTTCAATAAGTCCGTGATGTTTATATTATATTTTAGATAGACTTTTTCCCCAAATGTTGAAAATTTTTAAGTTTGCTATTTAAAGGGCAAATTAATTTGGCAGATTCAGCTATTCAGATATACTTTTTTCTCTATTGATTACATTTTATATGTCTATTATCAGAATTAGTCCTTTTTTCTAGTCTTATATCTTCTATTAAAGCAAAGGCTTATCTTTTCAATAGTTATGTCTTTCCAGTATTTCTCTATGGCAGCAAGATGTGGAATACCATTGTCTCCAAAGAAGCAATTTTTAACATGTATCCAGTGAGGAATAATGGATGTAATGGAGGAGTAAATGATGTCATTAAGAAATTGTATGATAGGAAGAAAAGATGTACTGGTTACATAGCAAGAACAAGGGGTGATAGGTGGACATCCAGAGTTCTCTAGGGGTACTCTTGTGATATCTGGAGAAAGTAAAGAATACTTCCAGTATCGTATATTGAGTAGATCTTCCCCCCACCTCTGCAATGGTGAACTTTAGGGGTACTTTGAATAAGGGTTTCAGAGAATGG
This sequence comes from Dromiciops gliroides, assembly GCF_019393635.1. NCBI lineage: Eukaryota > Metazoa > Chordata > Mammalia > Microbiotheria > Microbiotheriidae > Dromiciops > Dromiciops gliroides. The sequence continues at coordinate 297,242,310 of NC_057862.1, read as the reverse complement.
GCTGACATGGATGGGTCACAATCCTCATTGTTGGGTTTTTTTTCAATCTTAATAGTATTTTATTTTTTCCAGTTACATGCAAAGATAGTTTTCAACATTTGTTTTTATAAATGTTGAAAACCATCTTTTCCCTCCTCCCTCCCCAAGACAGAAAGCAATCTGATATAGGTTACATATGTACAATCACATTAAACATATTTCTGTATTACTCATGTTGTGAAAGAAGAATCAAAACAAAAAGGAAAAAGCCCCTGAAAAGAAACAAAACAAAACAAAACAAAAAAGAGTAGAAACAGTATGGTTCAATCTGCATTCAGATTCCACAGTTCTTTTTTTTTCTGGATGTGGAGAACATTTTCCATCATGAGCCCTTTGGAATTGTCTTGGATCATTGTATTGCTGAGAGGAGCTAAGTCTATCACAGTGTTGCTGTTACTGTGTACAGTGTTTTCCTGGTTCTGTTCACTTAGCATCAGTCCATTTAAGTCTTTCCAGGATTTTCTGAAATCTGCCTGCTCATCATTTCTTATAACACAATAGTATTCCATTATATTCATATACCACAACTTTTGCCATTTCCCAATTGATGGGCTTCCCCTCACAAAATCTTCATTGTTATAAAGAATTCCTAACTTGATGAGATCACAGATCTATCTGAGCATTGAGCAGATGTTCAAATCTGGCTTTTAATGGTGTTGCATAGGGCAAGAGACAGGACTGAAATCATTAGAAGATGGCACAACTAAAATACCACTTTTCAGGTAAGTGCATTTCCAAGACATTGAAGAAACATGTCTGTTGAATTTGCAATTCTTGTGTGAATACCATTAAAAACCAATAACATGTAAATATACTTTGAGCAGTTTTTTTTTCTTTTTTGGTATATTGAGGATTATGTCAGTCATAGAAGTCAAGTGTTTAAAAATGTTTAGAAGTGTGGTTTACATACAGGGAAGCAGATATTTACCAAGTTAAATATGAATGGTAAACTATTGGAGTCATATTAGATTGGTTCATTACCCAGTCTAGTATAGGCTATTTTTAGCTATTTACTCTGATCTTACAATTAAGAAAAAAGTTTGTATTAGTGGTACAACCATCAGTACAATACCTTAGGAAACAATCTGAATCTCTAGTTGTTGAATTCAAGTGTTCCCTCATCGCTTACTCAAGAAGTTGCTGCTGATGAAAAATGGGTTCCAAATTTTTCTTGGGGAGGGTCTCATTATACATGGTAGGTGACAGAATAATTATAGAAGTTGCATTGAAGAGAAAAGTTTAAGAAGAATTTTAGAGAATGTCAGAATTGCTCCCATAGCTGCTAGATCAAGGTCTACCTTCTTTTTAAAATTTTTAAACATAAAAGCTTTCATTTGTTCAAATGCCTTTTTTTGTTAAAAAAAACTTGCTAAAATAAAGCTAAAAAAGGCAGGACTTTTGATTAAAATTGAATTGGATAATTAGCAATGCAGTGGAGTGGCAAAAGCACCATAGTAGTAATCAGATTCAGTTTCAAATTCAAACCTGAGCATATACTAGGTATGTGACAAATTCTTTGGCCTTTTTGAGTCTTAGATTCCTTACTTGTAAAATGGGGATAATAAGAGTCTATTTCCCAGAGTTGTATGGATCAAATGAGATACTATATAAGAAAGGCTTATATAAATATGAACTTTTATCTTTATTTACCATTTCTTTTTCCAACCTGAGGATTTCCTGATAGTATATATTCCCAATGAATAAGTGTCTACTATTTAATTTTTTTTCTTAAATTTTCCCCCAAAAGCCTATTCAGTTCTATTGAAGAAGGGTAAAAAATGTTTACTGTACAATCCCCCCACCCCCAAAAGGAGCAGAGAATAGTTAGGCCTTTGTACATAGGTTTTGTAGATTACATAATAGCTGTTTCTTTCCTACATACTTTACTTCTGAAAGACACACACAAGCTACTAAGTTTAATTCTTAAATAATATTCACTTATATAAACAAACCTCTATCGCAAAGAAAGTTTTCTACCTTAAATATTTAAAGGATCCATACTATTAAGGATCCATCTGCTTTAATAGATTGCATTTGTGAGGTTGTGTGGCTCCATTCCTGCTCCAAATCGTGGGGTGGCCAACTTCCTGGCAGTGAAATTCAACCAGACTGGTCTTTACATGATAGACATACACTCTTTTTTTTTTTTTTTGGTGGGGCAATGAGGGTTAAGTGACTTGCCCAGGGTCACACAGCTAGTAAGTGTCAAGTGTCTGAGGCCAGATTTGAACTCGGGTCCTCCTGAATCCAGGGCCAGTGCTTTATCCACTGCGTAACCTGGCTGTCCCGATTGACATACACTCTTTGCTGGGTCTGTACTCAAAGCATTTCCACCTTTGTAAGACCTGTCTGAACTTGAGCAGTGTTCCAATTGGCACTTTTCTGAGAATCCAAGGTCACCTGTACACCATGACGAGACATTAAAATAGGATTTTTATATGATTTAATAAGCTCTAGCTTAAATATGTCTTTAAATTTCTTTTGGAGGTATAATAATCTATGAGCATTTGTAAAAAAATCAATAATTTTGGAATTTTTTCAGACCTTTAAAAAAAAGTCAGTCTCTTGTAGAAGGGAATATAGACTGTAACCGAACAAAACTATCATATGGCATAATAGAATCATTTTAAATGGAAGGTAGCTCAGCAGAACTTAATACAAAAATGTTGCAGGATTTTTTTTCCATAGTAAAAAAAGATAAATTTTTCTTTATTATTCTTCTCATTCTTTTTAAAAATTGAGTTCAGGTAAAAATTATCCTGGAACAAAGCACTATCCTTTTAGTATTTTTTTATTTAGTGTTTACTTAGTGTGGACTACTGCACAGGTGAATAACTGCTTTTTGTAATTGAATGAAAGCATTGGGATTTAAACTCATCTTCTCTAGGTTCACTGAAGGCATCAACTCCCAGTTGCAGACAGGACAATGGAGATAATATGTACTTTATCCTATTTAATTTCTACTTTTAGGCCTCTATTTTGAAAGCCTTTCATTCCACATAGTTTAGTGATTATGAGTATTTGGTATGGAGACATCTATTAAAAGCACTGTTCTTAAATTTTTATAGCTTAATGTTATATCTGGGTCATTATCATTATTATCTCATTCTGTTTGTCGAGAAAATTTTTAAACAGCTATCCTCAAATGAGTAATTCAGGAACATCTGTTTACAAATCCTAGGGTTGATTTATACTTAAAAGTATATAAATACATCATCAGACAATAAGCTGGATCCAGTGATAACTGTAACAATTCCCATATAAAAATGATAGAAATAGAAATACTTGGACTTTTATATTTCCCTAAAGCTATTTCCTTAAGTTTCTTCCATTCAGAACACTCCTCTTGTCCATACAAACACCAGATATGTATCAGTGAATCTCACTTTTACCTTTTCTTCCATCATGACCACTCATTGACTCTTTCTTAGATTTTCTATACAAGGCCTAGCCAATGTGCTGGCGATCTTCCATTTCTTTTCTTTTCTTTCTTTCTTTCTTTTATTTTTGATGAGGCAATTGGGGTTAAATGACTTGCCCAGGGTCACATAGCTAGTAAGTGTTAAGAGTCCGAGGCCATATTTGAACTCAGGTCCTCCTGAATCCAGAGTCGGTGCTCTATCCATTGCACCACCTAGCTGCCCCCTTCCATGTCTTTAAATATACAATATGTACCACTGTAGCATTCCTTCTTGGTACATAACCATCCTTTATTGTTTTCTAGTCATAAAGGCTTTGATTATGCCTTGATTATAGCATTTATCTTAGTCAATTTATTAGGTCTCATTTATACTGAGAATGGCAATAGATGTGAATTAGTTTCTCTTGTAGTTTTTCAGTTCATTGGTAATTAAACAAATATCAAATGTTAAAGCTACAATAGTTAAATAAATATTTGAAGATAGTCTAAGCACTATAGAATTCTTAGCACTCTCTGTTCCTTTTTCTGCCACTTTGTTACCATTGGTGACCTTTTAGAAGAAAAGAGAGGAAAGAAGTTAGTAAGCAAGAAAGGAAGGGAAGAAAGAAGGAAAGGAGAAAAGCAGGAAGGATTGACTTATGAAGTACTTACTACCTACCAGGAACTGTGCAAAGTGTTTTACACATATTATCTCATTTGATCAAACCCTGCTAGGGTTCTATTATTATCCTCATTTTACGGATGAAGAAATTGAGGCAGATAGAGGTCAAGTGACTTGCATAGGGTCACATAGCTATTAAGTGTCTTGAGTCTGGATTTGAACTCGGATCTTCCTGACTCAAGGCCCTGCACTCCACTCATTGTATCTCTTAGCTGCCTTTGTGGAACAAAGCCATAAAGTGTGTATCTTCTTCTCTTTTGTGTGTCATTGAATAAAAAATACAGTCTATTATAAGGTCCATACTTAAAACCTTCCAAGTTTGGTAGAATCAGACAGAGCTTACACTTACTTCACTGGCAAATCTGAACTTGAGGGGAAGGCTAAGAATTTGTTACAGTAGTGTTGGGCAGTACAATATCCTGCCTGGAATCCTGGCTCCAAGGTCACTGTGGATGTAAATGTAAATAATATGAAATAATTAAGGCAGGAAGGAACAAAATCATGGAGGACTTTAAGTTACCAGTTTGAACTTCTGGGTTCATTGGATATTGCCACCTATACCTGAAACTGAGGACAAACAAAACAGAACAAACCCCAGGTTCATTTCTTGGTGCCACAGGTTAAAGTAGAGAAAATATCACTTCTACCTGTTTCAGTTTATGGTGCCCACCCTGTAGATAAACTGTGATTTTCACCATCTAGACATAGCAGGAAAGAATATACTGGAAAGAGAGTGAGACTGCCCCAGTCTGACAGTTTTAAAGATGAAGCCTGTTCTGGCTATGCATCCAATCAAAGGAAGCTACTCCTACCTACATCATAGAGGAATACAAAGAAGCAGGTACCTCCATATTAGCTTTTTTGATCATACTCCAAGATCCCATTACATACCCACAGGAAGATGATTAAATGGTGGTGGTTGTGGTTGTTGTAGTTGTTGTTGTGTTGGTTGTTGTGGAGTCATTCAGTCACATCTAACTCTTTTTGACCTTGTGGACCATAGTATGCCTATACTGTCCTTGGGGTTTTCTTGGCAAAGATTCTGGAGTGGTTTGCCATTTTCTTCTCCAGTGAATTAAGGCAAACAGAAGTTGTGACTTATCCAGGGTCATACAACTAGTAAGTGTCTGAGGCCAGAAACTCAGATCTTCCTGACTCCAGGCCTAGTGCCCTATCCACTGAGGCACCTAACTGCCTCTATTAGTTAGTTATATGTTACATTGTAAATTACTGATGTCCAAGAATATTATTTCTGGATGGTATTTATAGAATTCTTAAAACTTAAAATCATATAAAATTTTTATTCTTTCACAAAATTATGGTGATACTCAATTTTTTGAATAAAATTTAATTTTTCCCCAATTACTTGTAAAAACAATTTTTAACATTCATTTTTTGAAATTTTGAGTTCCAAATTTTCTCCTTCCCTCTGTCCCCACCCCACTCCTTGAGACAGTAATTTGATATAGGTTATACATGGATCACACTAAATTTAATGCTTTTCATTTGCTGGTTTTAATTCATTAAATGACAAAGTAAATTCATTGCATGAGAAATTTCATATACACTAATTTAGCTCTGCTTAATTAATAGATAGGTATATGCTTATAAGACTGCTTTAGACTTACCTTTAAATTAATATTAATCATTGAGCTATGGATAGAAAAGAAACCTGCTCCTCCCCATCTTTTGGTACACCAGGAGAAACCTGATGCCCTAAAAGTTATTTGAGTATGTATTCCAAATTTTCTTGTATTTACACATTCATTTTTAAAAATAAGATTGAAATATTTTGTTTATAACAGACTTCCAAACAACTCCCCCTTACAAAATACATAGCTAAAATAAGTTAGTTTATTGACTCTTAACAATATTATGCTAGATTTTGAGTCAGAAGACCTGGATTGGAACCACAGCTGTGTTACCATCTGTGTGATCTTCAACAAATTCTTTAATCTCTCTGGGTCCCAGTTTCCTCATTTGTAAAATGAAGGGATTGACTATTTTACCTCTCAATTTCCTTTCAGCTTTATATCTATAATCCTGAGAACCTATGTGTTCCTTAACTGGGACAGTATGGTCCTAAGATTGACCAATTCAACAGACAATTATTAAGCACCGAGTATGTACCAGGCTCTGGGGATACAAAAACAAAAGAAACAATCCAGGCTTCTAAGGATTTTGCATTCTGTCACAGGAAACAAAAAGTACATGTGCAAATCTATACAAACTCCACCCAAGGTAAATATAAAGTTAATTTGAGGAAGGAGTGAGCAGTAACAACTAGGGGAATCAAGGAAAGCATTTGAACAGAGCTAAAGATAAGAATTTGGAGAGGTAGAGATGTGGGAGGAGTGATTTCAAAATATGAGATGATTTATGCTAATTTATAGAGACAGGAAAGGAATTGTCTATTTTGGGAAAGTCCAGTTTGTCTGGAACATAGACTATGTGAAGATAAATAATATGAAATAATTAAGCCTGGAAAGGTTGGAAGACTGAGAAGTTTGTTTTTTTACCCTAGTGGCAATAGAGGGCACCACTGAAGGTGTTTGTTTGAAAAAATTAAACATAGTCCAATCTTTGCCTTAGGAAATTTATATTTGCAGTTATGTGGAGGATATAATGGAAAGGGGAAAGACTAGAAACAATTCAAAGGACATTAGAATAGTACAAGCAAGAGAATATAAAGGACTGAGCTACAGTAGGATGATGTCTATGTGAGTGGAGGCACACTTAATAAACTTGGCAACTGTTTGAAAATGTTGGGGATGAGAGGGAGAGTAGTATCAAGTCTGAATCTTAATTATGAACCTGCATGGTGGTAACCTTAGCTTGAAAAAGGGAAATTTCAAGGAGGGGTGTGTTTGGGTAAGAGATTATAATGAGTTCCACTTTAGATAAATTAAACTGAGTTACTGATATATGGAACATCTTAGTGATGTCCAGCATTCAGTTGAAGATATGTCATATCAGTGGTAATGTGACTGGAATTAAAGACATAGTCCTAATGGGTAAGGATTTGGAAATCATCTGTATGAAGATTACAGGATCAGTTAATACCAGGAAGGAGGATAGCAAAGGAAAACAAGAGGTAGAGTATAGAGTAGAGTATAGGGAAGAAAGACAGATGGTAAGATAACAAAGGAGACTAAGAGGACAGAGAGATATGAAGATTACCAGGAGAAAAAACGTCACAGAATAGAAAAGAGAAGCGGTATCCAAGTTGAGGATAGGTTGATAAGCAGTTTCAAAATCAGTAGAGAGGTCAAAGATAATGAGAACTGAGAAAAGGCTGTTAGATATAACTGTTAAGGCATCAATAGTAATCGTTGAGAGATTCTGTTTTACTACAGTGGTAGGATCTGAAACTAGATTATATGGAATTGAGAAGTGAATCAGTATTGAGGAATATATGGCCCTGAAATATGAATTTAATTTAAAAGTAGTTAAAAAGAATATCTTATGTATAGATATGGGAATCTTTAATTTACAAATGACTTCTGTGCACACAATCTATACTACTACCTTGTCATCCTGGATGGGGAAAAGGAGAACTTTTAGTGCCTAATTACCTATAGTACATAGTAGATGCTTATATATTGATTGGCTGATTGATTTTAGAGAATCTGTAGGTTCAAAAGAAGAAGAAATAGAAGAAACTGTGAAAAAGTAGGACTGATAGCAATGATTAGAAGTTACAAAAAAGCATATTTAGGGTTGATGTAGAGAAAAATTTTCTAACAATTAGACCTACCAAAAATCGAATTTTTAGTTTGAAGCCTTCTGTTAAAGGTTCCTGTAGGGCATATTGAAAAGGGCTATGGATTGAACAAAAGGTCTCTGAGGTCCTTCCTAATTCTGAAATTATGCAATTTTTAAGGGAGCTGACACCTAAGCAATTCTAGACTGCATAGATATTTCGCCTCTTAAGATTACTACCCACATAGCTCGCAAACTGTATCTTCATCCCATAGAACCTGAGCAATTATATGAATTATAGATTCATTTGTTCCTCTTTTAAAATGCATATATCTCTGGGAGGACTAACTGCATTATTTAATATAATTCATTAGACATTAGAATTTATTAACTGCAGAGAAATGCCAGTAGATTGTGTAACATAAATTAATGTGATCAGGTCATTGTTTCCTTTCTAAAACCCACTGTATGCAGAGTAATGTACAAAGTTATCAAAGAAGAGTGCAGATGAAGTTACTGTTAAGGGCTAAAATTCTAGCTAGTCTGTCTAAAATATCCAATGAATGGTCGGCAATAAATTATAAGCTTTAGCAAGAGTTAGACTTTTAAGCGTTTATTAAGGAGAATAAGAATTTGGTAAAGAGAGAGAGAAAGGCCTAGATTCCTATCTATTAAAGGGAGAGCACATTTCTAGCTCTGCTCTCCACCAGAGTCCAAAAAAAAAAGAGCGAGAGCCAGCGCCAGTCTCTTCCTTCCTCTTCCCACTAGCCCGCGTCACTTCCTGACGCCAAAGAAAAGACTCCTGGTCTTGCCCTCAAAGACCTTAGCTTCATGGGCAGAACTCTTCTACAGTAAGTCTCCAATAGGTGGTGTCATTCTAATCATTATGTTACTATGTGGATGCACTGAATAATCAAGTAATCCTGAGTCCTACTTTGGGGTTTTTAGTCTCTGAAATGTGGTGGAAAGAGAACCACACAAACAAAATTAATGCAGTTAGACTTAAAAGGGAAACAGTTAACAGGAAAAAATGGCTGTAAATTTCTCTAATAAAGATCTGATAGTATATTATATGTGTCTTTATATTATATATTATATATGTCTGTATATAGGGAACTGATACAAATATGTAAACAAGTTCTCAAAAGAAGAAAAGCAAATTCTCAACAATGATTTGAAAACACTATTTAGAGAAATGCATACTTAAAAACTCTGAGTTGCAGCCCTTCAGATTGGGTAAATTGTGGGGAAAATTATAATTATTGGTGGGGCTGTGGCTAGATAAGCAAACTATTGTGCTGTTGGTAGTACTATGAAGTAGTTCAATCATTCTGGAAAGCAGTTTAGAAAGATACCCAAAGTGTCAATAAAACAGAGGTTCTTAACTTTTTTCTGACTTAGACTCCTTTAGAAGTCTAGTGGAACCTAATGATTCCTTCTCAGAATAATGTTTTTAAAGGCATAAAATTTTAAAAAATATACATAATTACAAAGGAAATGAATTATATTGTGACAATCATAATTAAAAAAAAATGTGTAGACACAAGGTGCACTAGTTTAGCACCTGTGCTAAACTGGATATGCTCTGTGGCCCAGCAATGTCACTACTAGGTTTATACCCTCAGAGAGTTTTTTTTTAAAAGGGAAAGGACCCATATGTACAAAAAATAGTTATATCAACAATTTTTATCACAGCAAAGAACTGTAATGTTGAAGCAGTTTAATTTGATTAACATTTAGTGTATACACATAACACCTATTGATTGAGCACCTGTGGCTGGTATTTTACTAAGTGGTATAGACTGAGACTTTGTAGAATTGGGCACTTTACAATGTACTTCAGGGGATTTATAATGTAATTTTAGAGGAGTTTGATGAACAGTCAGGATAGGAAAAGCATATTCTAAAGGGTTCGACTATTGTGTATTCCTAGACAAAGGACTGTTTTGTGGAAGAGATTAAACTTAAGGAAGATGCAGCGTGTTATAGTGTATAGAGGATTAGACTTGAAGTCAAGAAGAGCTGGATTCAATTCCTGCCTCAGACACTTAATAACTATCTGGCTTTAGTCAAGTTATTGCATCTCAGTTTTTGACCTCAGTTGCTTTATCTATAAAATGCAGGAGTTGGACTTGGTGACCTCTGAGACCTCTTCTAGCTCTAAAACTATGTTCCTGTTATCCTTTGGCTGACTCAGCCTCAGAGGACAGAACCAAGTGGAAATAGTACAGAAGGAAATTTATGCTTTAAATAAGATAAAATTTCTTAATTATTGAGGGTATCTAAAAATTGAATAGGATTTTTTCAGTTCCTCCCATTCGAGATTTTTCAAGTGAATTAAATTAAATCCATCAAGCAATTAAATGTCTGCCATGTGCACTATAAAATGAATGCTTGATAACCACTTGTCTGGGATGGGATTATGTAGCTTCAGAAGTATACAAAAAAATTGTTATTCTGTGACCTTGGGAGAATCATTTCATATCTCTGAGGTTTGATTTCTTCTTCAGTAAAATGGGGGGAATTATAATTCTGTTTTCTAACACCCAGGGTTATTTCAAGTAATGTACTTTCTGAACTATAAAGCACTATATCATTTAAAATATTATCATATTCTAATTTATACTCTTCAATTCAACAGATATTTATCAAATAACTACTGTTAGCAAGCCTCTATGCTCAATACTAGGAATGTAAAGATGAAAGACAACATAATCATTTCCTTTAAGGAATTTACAGTCTAATAAGGCATATGTGACATATAAACAGATAAGAATCATACAAGATAGAATGTGTTAATGACAAAGGAGAGCTTTTATTTCCCTTTAGTCAAAGTGTAACTTCTTTCATGATGGTATCCCCCATACCCTGCTTACTAAGTATTTGTTGAATTCATTTGATAATTTAGTAAAATTTTAGGGTAGATAAAGAAGTTATATTATTATTTTTTAAAATTATAAAAGTATTTTATTATTTTCCAGTTACATGTAGAGATAGTTCTCAACATTTGTTTTTATAAGATTTCTAGTTTCAAATTTTTCTCCCTCCTTCCCCTTCCTTCCCCCCTCCCTAAGACAGCAAGTAATCTGATATAGGTTATATATGTACAATAACATTAAACACATTTCTGGATTAGTCATGTTATAAGAGAGGAATCAGAGCAAAAAGGAAAACCCTCAAAGAAGAAAAACAATAGCACCTAAAACAAAAGAAATAGTATAGTTCAATCTTCATCCATATTCCACAGTTCTTTTTTTTTTTTCTGGATTTGGAGAGCATTTTCTAACATGAATCCTTTGGAACTATCTTGGACCATTGTGTTGCTGAGAAGAATCAAGTCTATCACAGTTGATCAGCACATAGTGTTGATGATACTGTGTACAGTGTTCTGGTTCTGCTCATCTCACTCATCATCAGTTCATGCAAGTCCTTCCAGGTTTCTCTAAACTCCTCCTGCTCATCGTTTCTTACAACACAATAGAATTCCATTACATTCATATACCACAACTTGTTCAGCCATTCCCCAATTGATGGGCAGCCCCTCAATTTCCAATTCCTTGCCACCACAAAAAGAGCAGCTATAAATATTTTTTGTACATGTGGAAAGAAGTTATGTTATTAACAATTATTTTAATGTATCCAGCTTCATCTCAAAAATTCCCAATGGCAGGGAAATGTGGCAGACCCTCTCTAGGAGTCTATTAATTTAACATACATTTATTAAGTACTTGATATGAGCAAGACCCTAGTGGAAGACAGAATTAGAATTCAAAGTAATCTCATTCAATTTATTTCAATCAACTAGAGCTATTTGGACAATTCTAATTTTTAGGAAGCTTATCTTTATGTTGAGCTGTAGTCTTCCTTATAAGCCAAAGTTTTATTTCTTATAGATTCCATTTATCCTTTCTTGTTCTTTCCCACAGGACCAAGCAGAATAAAAGTATAATTCTTCCTCCACAAGATAGTAGCCCTTCAGCTCTTTGAAGTTAGTCATTATCTTTACATAAGTCTTTTTTTTAAGGTTAAACATCTCTACTTCCTTCTTTGTATGATAAGGTTTTTAATACTCTATTTTTGTCATCACCCTTGAACTCATTATAGTTTATTGGTTTCCATTCTAAAATGTAGTATCCATACCTAGTCACAAGATGTGTAGTGACCAGACCAGAGTATATATGGATTATCACATTCCTCATTCTGTGTATTTTTTATGATGAAGTATAACATTAAATTACCTTTTTAATTGCCAGAACCCATAATTTATTTTCATATGAACAGCCACCTATCTCCTGTCTTTTGCTTATTGAATTAATTTGTAGATCTTTATCTCTCTTCAATTATAATAATAGCTATCATTTATTTAGCATATTATCTCATTTGATCCTCACAACATTGTGAAATAGGTACTATTATAATCCCCATTTTCCAACTCTTCTTGATTCCATGTCCAATACACTATCTACCATGCCACCAATTCCATCTTCTTCATGTTAGCCAACCATTAGGACTTACTGAGATAATTTTGGATTCCAGTTTTATCATGTACAGTATTTATACATGTTGTTCAGTTGTTAGTCATGTCCAACTTTTTGTGACCCTTTATAGGGTTTTCTTGGCAAAGATGCTGTAGTGCCATTTGCTTCTCCTATGGATTAAGGCAAATTCAGGATAAGTGATTTGCCAAAGGTCACACAGCTAGTGAGTGTCCAAGGAAAGGTTTGAACTCAGGTCTTCCTAACTCCAGGCCCAGAATTTTATCCACTGAACCACTGAGATGCTTCTACCTTATAAGTAGTAGGTACATAGTAATGTTTTTAAAAATTACATTTAATTAAATTTCTTTTTTTAAATTAGAAAGCATTTTCTCTACTTTCCACCTCTTCAATGAAAAATTATAAAGAAAACTCATAACAAACATGACAAACAAAACAAATCCCTATTCAGTCAAATGTTTCTTGAATTTTGCTTTATTTATTTATTTTATTTTATTTTTATTTATAATTTTGAGTTCTCTCCCCTCCCTGAGGTGGTAAGTGATCAGATATGGGTTATACATGTGCAATTATGTAAAACATTACCATATTAGTCATTTTGTACAAGAAAACTTGAATAAAAGAAAAAAATAAAGTGAAAAATAGCATACTTTAGTCTTTGTTCAATCAATATCAGTTCTTTCTTTGGAGGTGGATAGTATACTTCATCATTAGTCCTTTGGGATTGTCTTGGATCATTGTATTGCTGAGAATAGTTAAGTCATTCACAGTTCTTCATCAAACAATATTGCTGTCAGTGTGTACAACGTTTTCTTGGTTCCACTTATTTCACTATACATCTGAATTCTATGTTTTAGCTATCCCCATCCCTAGCTTCTTGTCATCTAGAATTTAATATAGAATCAATACCTTCATCTAAGTAATTGATAAATATGTATAGCAGAAAAGGGTAAAAAACTCTAGGATGACATTATCGAGTAGGATACTGGATGTAGTAGAATATAATAAGATAAATCATTATATTTTGGTCCTGCGTAGTCAGCTATTAATCCACCTAAAAGAACTATCTTCTGTTCGGTATGCTACATTGCAAAATATCGTGAAGTGACTTGCCCAGGATTACACAGCTAGTAAGTGTCTGAGACCAGATTTTAAGTCAGGTTTTACTGACTCTAGGCCCAGAGCTCTATTCACAGAGTCACCTACCTACCTCTAGGGGAAAAATGTTAACAATGTGGGATAGTGGAAATTACAATAGATCTGAAGTCAGAGGATCTGGCTCCATGACTGTGGCTAATCCATTTCACCTTTCTGGCCCTCATTTTCCTAAACTTTGAAATAGCATGATTAGGCTAGATTGCCTCTAATTTCAAGGCTAAATCCTATGCTAATCCTTTATATCTTATAATATTTTATAGTTTCCAAGGTCCTTTCACACATATCTTATTTGATCTTTAAGAATATTCATCAATATCACAATATCATCAATACCACGATAACTCATATATTACACTTTATGGTTTATAATACACTTTACCTCCATTTTCTTTTTTGATCATTATAACATCTTTGTGCACTAGTAAAGATAGGAATGATTATCCCTGTTTTATAAATGAGAATACTGATACTCAAGAGAAATTAAATACCTTGCCCTAGAAATATAATAATAGTAATAGTATATTTAGAATTCTAGTTAATTAGTACTCTAGTAATTAGAATTCTAGTGATAAAATAATTAGTAATAGGATAATAACATATCCAGCTCTTCTGACTCCTATTTCAGTGTTCATCTACAATATCATGAATGGGAAATAACTCAGTGGCAATGACAGAAGCAAGTGTGAAAACGAAATAGCTGAAACAAAAGTTTGAAGTTTGCATACCTTAATCTCTTCATGCAACAGAAGCTAAAGTGATTTATTTTGTATGATTTAGAATAAAGATTTTTCATATTTATTTTTATTTAAATTTCCTAGCATAAAAGAGACATACAATTATAATTAGTATAAAATTTCTTCTATTTTTATATGTTAGAGAACTGATTTAATTGGTTTCGATACTGCCTACATCAATAAAGATTAAAACTTCCCTATTCCATGTGTTAAATATTCATTGAAGAGTGATTACTTAATGAGTTTCTGTGGCCAAAAAACCCCAACATTGCCAATTTCCCAATGATGAGCCTTTCCAAACGATCTAGTTTTTGCACAAGAGACATATAGCTAAGCCTTTGTAGCTTAGTGGAACCTGCTAAGGTTTGTGTTCAGCTGGCATAATATCAGAGTACCCTGGACCATCCCCAATATATACTGAGCAATAGGAGGAAGACTTTAGTAAAAGAAATATTTCATAAAGCACCAGCCCTGGATTCAGGAGGACCTGAGTTTAAATCTTGCCTCAGATACTTGATACTTACTAACAGCGTGACCCTGGGCAAGTCACTTAACCCTCATTGCTCTGCAAAAAAAAAAAAAAAAAAAGAAAAGAAAAATATTTCTTGGTCGAATTTGGTGGCATTTTGTCATATTTTGCTATATCATTTGATTTAGATGACAGTGCTTCTGCTGCAAGTAGCATGGAGGTAACTGACCGAATTGCTTCTCTGGAGCAGCGGGTCCAAATGCAAGAAGATGACATCCAGCTGCTCAAGTCAGCTCTGGCCGATGTAGTTCGACGTTTGAATATTACTGAAGAGCAACAGGCCATGTTGAACAGAAAAGGACCTACCAAAGGTAAACATTTGACATGTATGCATTGTAGCATAATTGGTTTGTATGGACTCTTGTTATAGTTTGAATAGACTGTGCTTTTAAATTGGCAAATTATTAAAATGTCAAGCACAATATTTGTTGTTTATCCTTTGATCTCAAATAGGACTATGATATTGGGTGATGTCATGACTGGCAGTGAATTAAATTTAAGTGGGGAAGGGCTGTGCAAGGTCACCAATCTCACTCTCTCCTCCAGAGCCATCTGGGTCCGGTGGCAAGATACACATCAGGATGAGTGGAGATGGCCCTGGATGTTAAGGCAATTGGAGTTAAATGATTTGATTTGCCCGGGGTCACACAATTAGTAAGTTGTTTGAGGTGAGATTTGAACTCAGGTCTTTCCAACTTCCCTGCGCCACCTAGCTGTTCCCAAGCACTATATATATATATATATATATATATATATATATATATATATATATATATATATATACATATACTTTTAAAAGTCCCCAGTGGCCATACAAAAGTACAGCATGATTTTGTTTATGTTTAAAGTGGATTCTAGTTATTATAAATACCCTTCATGGTGAAAAGTATATCATAAATAGGTCTGTCTCTTTGGGGAATATTGTCTTGTCCTCTTAAAAGCCGAGCTCAGATTTTACCATCTCCAGTAAATCTTCCTGATTAATGCTTACCAACTCCAGGGATGATAATAATAATTAAAAAAAAACATGTTTTAAGTTTCACAAAAGTACTTACCTTAAAACAATACTGTGAAGTTGTGTAAGAATTACTAACTCCACTTCACAGATAGGAAAACTGAGACTTAGACAGGTAACTTGCCCATAGTCGCATAACTTAGAGCCTTGACTCAAAATAAAATGGTCTGACTAAATCCACTTCCTTTTTCAGTATACCATAATCATTCCCTTACTATGGTATATCGATTGAGCATTTTATGTACTCATTTTATATTGTAACTATTTGTCTTTCTCGTTTCACTTTGCAACTCTTCTCAGGTTATTTCATTTGTATATAATTTATCTCCCTGTCTAGCTTGTAAACACACAAAGTTATTTTCTAGGATTTTTTTTTGTATCTTTGCACCTTTATCAGCTTTTTCTTCCTTCCCACCACATGTATCTAACAGGGTATTCTGCACATAAATTTGCAATATTTTTAGTGACTATTTTCCATACTTGAGTCTCCTAGAATATAACATAAAACATCATTTTATGCTTGAATAATTTCTATTATACTCTTGCTGAAATTTTTAAAAATAAGGATTTTATAAGATGTCTGTCCTGTCATTACTGTAAGATCTGCTTTTCATTTGCAAACGTTTTGCCAGAAACACTCTTCAATGTAGTGTCCCGGGGTGGGGGAGAGGAGGAAGTGAAGATTAACACCCAGATAATTTATGGCTAAGAACTTTTAAAATTAAGGCAAACTTAAATAAATATGAATATGTTTAATAAATTATTTTTAAAATATGTATATATGTATTTTTTAGGAGTGAGGTTGAAATTTTATTAAAACAATTGGCTCAGGGGCAGCTAGGTGGTGCCATGGATAAAGCACTGGCCCTGGATTCAGGAGGAACTGAGTTCAAATCCAATTTCAGACACTTGACACTTACTAGCTGTGTGACTCTGGGCAAGTCACTTAGCCCTCATTTCCCCGCAAAAAACACAAAAGAAAAGAAAAGAAAACCAAACCGATTGGCTCATTTTTACACATTTGTAGAAGTTGGCAGCAAATTCATTCTTCCTTTCAAGGTAATTATTGCTAGGTGCACAAGGCATATTTCTAAAATTTAAACAATCATTTTAAGTTTTTTAACTTGCCCTTCAAAATTATAAACTAGTATACAACCTGGGCTACTTTAAATGCTCTTGTAAATACTCAGCACTTCAAGAACAATATATAGTAATCATTGCTGCTTTGCATACCACTTTATATGCCCTTGGATTAAAATGCTTATATGTCTTTGGTCAACAGCTTTTCTTTTAAATAATCTAATAACTAGCTTAAAATATTAGTTCTAGGAGGGTTGCTTGAGGAAATTGCCCAGATACTTCTTTGCATTATGAGCAAGTTCTTATCTAAAAAGAATACTTCTATGCAAAAATTATTTTTAAAAATTTTTAAATGAACCCAAAGTGCTTTAGTGCCCAGTTTAGCTTTGCATAAATGGAAGCAAGTTAGACAAAATGTAAAAATATTATATTAGTAAATAGAATATTAAGAATACTATAAAAATATAGTGAATGGTGGTGATGTCTCAGTGGCTTCCAAAAATAGAATGAGCCATTTTATAAAGTAGTCAGCTCCCTTTCAATGGAGGAATTTAAGCAGTCTAGATGAGAGATTGTTAGGAATGTTAAAGAGGCAATTCATGTTTCAGATAAGGATTATTCTATATGACTTTTGGGGTCCCTTCCAATTTTAAGATTCTATCATTCTCTGAGTAAAGTATAAATGTTTTTGCCTGCTATATGTTAGTACAAATTAGGAAGAAAAAGAAGTTTCTTACTTAGCAGAAACTTTTTCTTTTTTCTTTCTTTTTTTTTTCCCTGACTGAATACAGACAAGTTCACGTGAAAAGAGCTTTGCTATTCTGGGAAGTTGACAGCTACAATTTTGCTGCCTGACCTATCAAATGAAAGAGAGCCCTCTTTCCCTCCTACTCAAGGGGAAACTTAAAAGGACTCATTCTTACCACTTTATTATTGTTTTATGATATTTAAGCTGTACTTCTGTTATATGGATTTGAATCAGATTACATATAGGCTATTATAAGTTTTCAGGTTCTGAACTGAAATATATAGTAGCTAAAGGGACCTAAAATGGAGATTATGTGATGTAGTGGCAAGAGCACTTGATTTGGAGTCAGATGACCTAGATTCAAGTTCCATTTTTTCTCCATACTATCTGTGTGACTGTGGGCAAGTCACTTAATGTCTCTTGAGCCTCCATTTCCTTATCTGTAGAATGAAAGGTGACTTCTAAGGATCCTGCCATTTCTAAACTTATTTTCCTATAATCTTTAAATTTCCTTCTATCTCTTTTTTTTTTTTTATTTTGCGGGGCAATGGGGGTTAAGTGACTTGCCCAGGGTCACACAGCTAGTAAGTATCAAGTGTCTGAGGCCAGATTTGAACTCAGGTACTCCTGAATCCAGGGCCGGTGCTTTATCCACTGCACCACCTAGCTGCCCCCCTTCTATCTCTTAAGTCCTATAAGCCTGTGATACTGAATTCTTAGAGTTATAAGCATTCTTTGTACATATGTATTATTAACTTTAACTATATGAGCCATTTGGGTTTTTATATTGTAAATATGACTTTTATAAATCAAAAGAGGCAAATATTATGTTATCCTTCACATCCTAGTGTATTTGTTTTTGAACTTACTATTTGAGAAGCATTTTAGATTTTTCTTCCTTTATATGAATTCTTTAAAATTTAGTATGGCCTCTTTTCTTTTTACTTATACTTCTATTTACAAGTTTTCTATTACTGGTAATATTAATAGCCCTATTAATTCATAGATCAGAATATGACTAAAAAAGCATCTGCTGGAGAGGTTGATAAACATGTCAGCCCTGCTATTTCAGGTAAGACATTAAAACAACACAATTTGGAAGATAAACTAACAGCCACTGACAATTGCATAATATGATTGATCTAGTAGCTATTACATTAACATATAACACTATAAAGTTCTGTCACTACTTGCTATATTTTAAAATCATATTTTAAAAGAATTATTAAAGTCAATCCAGATAATAAATACTTCATAAACAAATAAACAGGTGCTCTGGCCAACTCAGTCACAACTACAGTTTAACAAATTTAGTTCAGTATATAATTCATTTCCTACTATATGCAAGGTAATGAAATCAGTGCTTGCCCTTATTTATATTCTATTGTGTAAATATAAAGGACAACTTCCCAATGATTGCAGGTGTACAAAAGTGGGATGAGTTGCCAAAATAAACAGTGAGTTTTCCTTCATATGAGGTCTTCACATATTTAAAATTTTGTATGGGAGGTTCCTGTTTAGCTATGGGTTTGACAAGGTGAACTCTAAGTTCCTCTCCAGCTCTGATTCAGTCACCTGAAAGGGGAGTCCCTAATGGGGAGTATAATATGATCACTTTAGGTTCAGACTTTTATGAGATACTAAACCCACTAGGCTATACCAGAATTTGTTAGGTAAAATCTGTGTTGAAAAAACAAGACTCGAGGCACAAACTCCTTGCTATGAATGATATTGAATGTTTAATTAATTTATTTTTTGTAGAGGGAAAAGTGAGGATTTGAGAGTGGAATGAGTCATAATCCTGGTTAACTAGAGGTTTTATGACAAAATGCAGTGAGGGTCTGACTTTGTTTCTTCCACTTTGTAAAAACATTATTGCTTTCCTCTTTCCCCTTAAACTAAGTCCCTTGGAATGAAAAATAACTTTTCCTTTTTCTTTGGTTGCCTTTTTTTGAAATGCTACTTTAATTAATTTCTTTAATCATTAGTTGGCCTCTCCTTTTAGGAAATAGGAGCTCTATAAGGGACTGTTTTAAGTACTAGACCTGTTATTTCATTGATCTAGAGAACTTCTCGGTGAGGATACTTCCTCTAGATCCCAGCTTCTTAAATTGTGGGTCACAATCACATGTGGGGTCATGTAACTGAATGTGGAGGTCACAAAAAATTTGGCAATAGTAAAAGGTATGTATACCTATTTTATATACCTATATACCAGGGGTTGCATAAAACGTTTTTGGGCAAAAAGAGTTTGCAAGTGGAAAAAGTTGAAGAAGCCTTGTTCTAGATCAATCCATGTCATCATCTCTGCAATTTATAGTCTTAGAAAATTGCCTAGCGCACTGAGAGAGTAAGTGATTTGCTCAGTTTCATAGCCAGTATGTTTCAAAGGCAGGTCTTAAACCCAGGTTTTTCTGGCTTCAAAGCCTCTTCTATACCATGCTGGTTCTACAGAATTCCTACACGGAAATATAAAAATATTGTTGTTAGTAGCCAATAATCATTTTAAATAGAGCTAGCCAATACATTTTAAAAAACAGAATTCTTATTTAGCATTTTAATGCAATTTAAAATGTCACATTTCAGACATCTAGAGTGAACTGATTGACATGTTTATGTTGTTGACATAAAATTAGTTTTATATACAGACTATAGGTGGATTTTTTATTGTTTTGTAAATTACCATTTCTCGGCTTGGTCCTCATCCATTTCAATTTCATCTTTGGATGGAGTATCAGTGTTTGATAATAGTTCTTAATCTGTAGAAGAGATATGAATCTCTGTGAAAGGGGCTAGACCTAAGTCCTTTATATTTAATTTTACTTTATCAAGGGTGTCACATGGAATTGTCATGGTCTGGCTTGCTCCTGGATCCTCACTACTCACTAGACTTAACCTTTAAACAGAAAATATTTCTGCATCAAATTTCTGAGTCAAACACTGACACAGAATGCCAAAACCCAGAAAGATTTACTAAAATGTCCAGTTCTGTTCTACTATAAATACTCCATACCACCCAAAATGCTTAATTTATTTTTGGGTGAGGTTGACCATAATATATTTCCATAATCATAAAAACAGGATTTTGGCATTAATTTTGAGAAGGACTTTATTATCTGATTTCATTTGTGTGGGTACTTTCCTAACTGATACAGATTACAAGTCTTCAATGACTTTAGTAGATGCAGGAATTCCATTACTGCTCTAGCTCTTAGCTGTAAGTAAACAATCTAATTGCAGGAATTCTAGTCTCTGACCTGTGTTCAGAAAAGGAAAGAGAAAAGCAGAAGTTGGTCCAGAATTGAAGGTCCTGGAACTTCTCTTTTGGACTTATCATGGGATTCTACATATCACTGTTATTGCTTATCTTAGAGCAGGATGGAAAAATTACTCTTTCTGTACCACCACCCCACTCCGTCCTGCCTACACCTTGCTGCATTCCTGCCTGGGAGTTTAAAGAAGGGAGAATGTGGGAAACTGGCTTGTCAGCTCAGTTTTACATATCCATGAAAGAGGGATAGCTTTTCTCACCATAGTCCATTTTCCCTGAATCTCAGTTGCCAAACATCACCTGTCACAGAGCACTAATCAAATGAGCTCCCTGGATCTTCTCAGAAATGTGCCAGAGTACCTGTCTACCTGCATCAAAGATGATCTTTCAGCAAAAGATTCATATGCAAAGGGATTCATCAAGTTTATCAGGGGTTCCCATAATCCCTCTTACATTAGGGAATGTTGACAAGCTGGGCATATTCAGAGAAATGGTACCAAACACTATGCCAAATGAAGATAAGTTTAATGATAATAATTATTATTACAAAATAATAGTAATGTTAATAATATAACAATAGCAACTGGACCTGTGTTTTTACTTGTACAGGCAACTAATTCCTAGGTGAGAAAATCATCTTTACTAATGTAGGTTGGCACCTTCTTTGCCACCTATAGTCTTAAATAGTTGTCTAGAGCACTGAAAAAGTTAGATGACTTGTCCAGAATCAAATAACCAGTGTATGTTAGAAGTAGGATAAGAACCCAGGTCTTGTTGGCTTTTGAGTCCAGCTCTCTATCTACTATGCCATTTGTTGTTCAGTCATTTCAGTTATATCCAACTCTCTGTGACCCCATTTGGGGTTTTCTTGGCAAAAATACTGGAGTGGCTTGCCATTTCCTTCTCCAGCTCATTTTACAGATGAGAAACGGAGACAAACAGGGTTCAGTGACTTGCTCATGGTCACATAGCTCATAAGTATATGAAGCCAGATTTGAACTTTGGTCTTTCTAACTCCAGGCCTGGCACTCTATTCATTGCACCATTTAGCTGCCTCCATGCATGCCCTACTATGCTATGTTACCTTTCAATACTACCACTGTTACTAATGGCTAACAGTTATATAGTGTTTAAAGGTTTGCAAAGTTCTCTCTATATATAATCCTATTTAATCCTCATAATAACTGTAAGGAAGGCATTATTATTTCCATCTATCGAATTTTGCAGATGAAGAAACAGAGTTTGGGAAATTAATTGGCTTGTCCAGAGTATGTGGCTAGTAAGTGTATGACACTAGATTATAACTCAGGTTTTCCTAACTTCAAATCCGGGACCCTAACCACTGTGCTACCTTGGTGGCCACCTATTTCCTTCCATTGAAACAACTAAACATGTTTAACCTAGAGAAGGGAATGTTTGTGAGTAATATGGTTTTCAAGAACTACTCTGACACTGACACTACTTTAGTGCAGGCCCTTATCACCTTGCACCTGAATTATTGCAGTAGTCTGTTGGTGGGTTGGCCTACCTCAGGTCTCTCCCGACTCCAGTCCATCCTCCATTTAGCCACTGATTTTCCTAAAGCACAGTTCCAACCTTGTCACACACACACACCCCTACCACTGTACTCAGTAAACTCAGTATTTTCCTATTATCTACAGGAGCAAATACAAAATACTCCAGCATTAAAAGCCCTTCATAACTTAGTTGACTCTTATATTTCCAGTCTTACAGTCTTACTCCCAGACACATACTCTCCAATCTAATGACACTGGTGTCCTGACTGTTTCACAAATAAGAGACTACATTTTACTGTTTAGAGCATTCTCTTTGACTATCCTCCATGCCTGGAATGGTCTCCCTCTTCCACTCTGACTACTGACCTCCCTGTCTTCTTTTTTTCCAGACCTATAATTTTATTAGTATGGAAAACTACTGATAAGGAAACTTTCCCAACCAATACTGACTGGCTTCTGCTCTATAATATATAGTCCTTTTATAAAAAAAATGTAATTAACATTTTAATTTATAGTTTTGGGTTCTAGTTTTTAATCTTCTTTCCCTTCCTCTTCTCCCTTCTCCCTGAGGTGATAAGCAATCAAATATGGGTTATACATGTATGATTATGTAAAACATTACCATATTTGTCATTTTGTACAAGAAAACTTGATTAAAAGAAAAAAATGAAAGTGAAAAATAGTATGCTTCAGTCTGTTAAGTCAATATCAGTTCTTTCTTTGGAGGTAGATAGTATGTTTTATCAGTAGTCCTTTGGGATTGTCTTGGATCATTATATTGTTGAGAATAGTCAAGTCATTCACAGTTCTTCATGAAACAATATTGCTGTCTTCTTTTAAAGTGCAACTAAAATCCTATGTTCTACAGGAAGCTGCCCCCCCAACCTCTCTTAATTCTAGTGCCTTCCTTCTATTCCAGCTGAGATTTACAACCTGGGGAGTCCATTGCTCATACAAAAACTGACTGAAAATTTTCAGTTTTATGTGGCAAGAGGAGGTTATCCCCCAGGAGTTCAAGGATGCCTCCATTGGCTATCTCTATAAAAGTAAAGGAAGTAGATTGTCCTATGACAATTACAAAGGAGGGGTCTCTTTCTTAGTCATTGCTGGCAAGATACTCGCCAGAGTCCTCCTTAATAGGCTGATCCTTCACCTAGAAGATAGTCATCTACCCAAGAACCAGTGTGGCTTCAAGAAGGGCCAAGGAACAGTCAATGTGGCTTTTGCTGCCCAACAACTCTAGGAGAAATGTCAAGAGCAGAACAGAGGTCTGTACACAACATTCATAGACCTAAGTCCTTTGATACTGTCAGTCATGAGGCCTTATGGAAAATTATGTCAAAATCTGGTTGCCCGGAGAAGTTAATCAGTACTATATGTCAGTTTTACAACAGCATGCTTGCCTGGGTTCTGGATAATGAACAATGCTCTCGTGCTTTCCCAGTCACCAATGGAGTGAAACAAGTTTGGGCACTTGCTCCCATGCTTTTTAGCAAGATGTTTTCAGCCATGTTGTCAAATTAATTCAATGAATATGAACATGACATCAAGGTCAGCTACCACATACATGGTAAATTCTTCAATTTGAATTGTACACTCAATGAAGCCTCTGAAGCTGAGATACAACAAAGTATGGATCAGTTCTCTGTTGCTTGTGCTAATTTTGACCTAACAATTAATACCAAAAAACACTGGTGCTCCACCAGCCAGCACCACATCATCCATATTGGAACCATTAGTAACAGTGAATGGAGAAGTTTTGAATACTGTGGATAATTTCATTTACTTTGGAAGTATACTCTCCAGGGATGTACACATTGATAATGAGGTTGACACACACACACATTGCCAGAGCTAGCTCAGCATTTGTGAGGCTATGAAGGAAAGAAGAGGTATTAGACTGACAACCAAACTGAAGGTCTTCAGAGCCATTGTGCTGACCTCATTGTTGTATGCCTGTGAAACCTCAGTTGCTTCCTTTTGAACTGTCTTAGAAGATTCTGAAGATCACTTGGCAGGATAAGGTACTGGACAGTGAGGTCCTTTGAGAACAAAGGACAACTTCTCTCCTGCTAAACACCTTGTTTTTCTTGTATATTACTTGCTTTGTATATATTTATTTGTTTGCTGTTTCCCTCAATGGATTATAAGCTTCTTGAAGGCAGGAACTATCTTTTGCCTCTTTTTGTATTTCCAACATAGTACCTGGAACATGGTAGACATATAATAAATTTTGATTGATTGAAGAGGTTAAATGACCTCTTGTAGAAAATGTTGGATTCATTCTTTAAGATTTAGTTTAAATGTCCTCTAACATTAAGAATCCTAGTTTAGGTGTAGAAGAATTTAGCAATCTGCTTTGGTTCTTCATGATTTATGTTGCCTTTTGACTTTTATACAAATGAAATTAATAAAAAAAACCATTATGTAGTTACTATGTGCCAAGCATTCTCCTCAGCTCTAGGTTTATAGATATAAAACCAAAGACAGCCCTTGCCATAAAGGAGCTTTCATTCTTTTTTTTTTTTTGGTGAGGCAATTGGGGTTAAGTGACTTGCCTAGGGTCACACAGCTAGTAAGTGTCAAGCATCTGAGGCCAGATTTGAACTCGGGTACTCCTGACTCCAGGGCCGGTACTCTATCTACTGTGCCACCTAGCTGCCCCAAGGAGCTTTCATTCTAATGGAAGAAACAACACACACAAGGGTGTGAGGTTCAAAAAGTTACAAATATAAAGAGTGAGGTCACAGGGGTGTGGATTGACACAAGCTTTCTGGGTCATTTGGTCATAGTTCATTGTTTCAGACATACAGAACTGGTGGGGGATTCCTCCTTAGATATGGGGGGGGGAAGGGAGAAGAAGAAAAGGGTATTTGCATAGTGGTAAGGAGGCTGTGGAGATGACCAGAGAGGAGGGAGTGAAGTAAAATATGGCTGGAGCTTTCTTGAAATAGGGTTTTGAGAGAGGCAGGTCACCAATCAGGAGAGTGGGGCCCCAGGACCAAAGTTCTTCCAGGGCCTTGTTTCAGGTATGAGAGGAGTGGCATTTAGTGAGGAGGCTACAGAGGAAGTAACAAGATGGGAGGGAGAGTCACACTTTTTAAATATATAGTACTTTGATTTAATGCAGATATTAGAATTCTCCTCCCCCCCCCTTTTGGGTTACCAAACCCCTGACTATCAAAAACAAAATATTGTCTAAAACCTTCAGTACTAAAAAGAACAGTTATTTCACTGGTGTTGGTCCTCCCTTCAGCAAAGGAAATCACAGTTCCTCTGTACTTTGATATGTAACCTTGTTGAGTTATTGGGGCTAAAAACTATCACATCAGTGGGCAGTTCTCTGGCGATGAGCTGTTCTGGACTTAGCTAGATTGGACCTTGGACAAGCCCATCACCTAGCCCATACTTAGCTAGGCTGGTTGTTGGACACAGGAACACAACCTAGCCCACACTCAAAACCTTTCTATCTTGGCAGGATCTACTAAAACTTGTGTTCTGCTGACATAGTGTCTAAAAAATTCAGTTACCTCCATGCCATAATGAGTCACTGGAGTAGGAAAACAGTAAAGAGTACTTTAAATGGAAATCTCAGAAATCAAAATAACTTGTAAAATCTTAGAAGCTAATGTTTCATTCTAGCTTCTTCTGATGAGTAGGAAACAGCTTTGTGCCTTTCAGTTGTGTGCCTTGGTTTTTTTCTCTGTAAAGGGTTGACAGTCCTTGGAAAATGGTTATTCATGAATAAATCTTTTTACTCAGGTATGTATGATACTTGTACACACTTGGTACCTTATGATATTTTTGCTTCCTTCTGTGTTCAAGATCCTTCCTCTTTAGGAAAAACTCTGCTTTGGAGAGTGAGATTTTATGACTTTAATATTTAGTCATTTTGATGATAATGATTGATAAGATGAAAATGAAGGTAAAATTATATATCTGATTAAAATAAAAATAGTGATAAGGGTTCATATTTAATAATAATAGCAACACATTTTAGATGGTGATTAATTACAAAGTGCTTTCCTTATAATGACTATATAATGAGCTAAATGTTGCAATTACTATTTACTATTTTGCAAATGAAGAAACTGATGCTTGTATACATTTTGTCCACAGTCACATGGCTAATGAGTTTTAGATCAGGGGCTTCAACCAATGTTTTCTAACCCTATGTACAATTCTTTTTTTTTTTACTGGTCTATAAGAGAGCAATAATTAGGCCCTGCTCCAGTGGAAGCCTTTCCAACTTCATTGTTATTCTGAAAGTGTTTTCTAGTAAAAAGGCTCTCCTTCCAAGCAAGATGATAATGGTCTTCAGAAAGAGAAATAAGACTAGAATGAAACTGTTCACTCCCCCCATTCCTCTTCTCCCAGAGATAATGTAAGAATTTTGAAAGGGAGCCACTTTTTGACATTTGAAGATTATAGATTGCATCAGAAGGTGTAAACAATCCAAACCATGGTTGTTTATCCACCTCTGATTGTTTTGTACTCACTATTTTTTACTAATTAAAATTTTATTCTTCCTATCTATAGCTCAGAAATTTAACCTGAAACATAACCAAAAAATACATTTGAAATGCATCATATTCTAGAAACAAAATTCTGTTTCCTAATAAAGTTTTAGTCTCTTTTAAAATATTGTGTCTTTTCTTTAAAATTATAACAACTGTATATGCTTTTTATGTTAACGGACAACTTAACAAAGAAAACGAAACCAAAGGTATGACACATACATATTGTATACACATATTTTCATGCCTTTACAAATCTTATTTTCTTTTGTTTCTTTGTGTTCTTGGGTGACCACAATTAGGATGCATTCATGTTGTCCTTTCTTGTTTAAAACTGTTGCTGGCTGTCCCTAGGATTTGGAATATGATGTTTCCTTTCTTTAGAAACATGTTTTAAATTATTCAAATTTAGTACTCATATATAATATATATTAGACTGAGGAAAAGAAAGATGATAGATTAGTAAATCTCTAAAGAGCCAACTGGAAGAATATGTATGTACTTCATAGGGTATCATTAGCTCTCTTCCTTTAATCTATATAAAATATCTAGGATTTTTAAGTTTAGGGTTTTTTGGATAAGGCAAGAATGGCACTTTTTTGTAACCACTGTGAATCATATATTTTAATTCAGGTAGGGATGTTTCCAGGGAAATTGGCTTCTGGAAATCTCCCAAAATAAGAATTTTTACTTGTAACTAGATGGAAATGTAGCATAATTATTTTTAACATTTCCATTTATAATCTATATACTTATAAATAACAATTTGGTTTGTAGATCTCTGTTTACTTAACTAAAATGAAGTCGAATTGTGTATTTTTGAGGTCTCTTTTAGTTTTGATATTAAATGGCTTTATGATTTTGGTATTCTTTTCATCTCTTATCGGTAATGTGCTGTGGTCCTAAGGCTCTTTACATTCTTAAATGCTGTGTTTATGATTCACTTTATGCTAGGATAAATTTATCTGCATTTTCTAGCATGGACAAAAAAAAGTTTGGGGAAAGATGTACTGAATGATGCAATGTGTAATTTCTTTTAAGAGACCTTAATTTATTCATATTTTTCATAGAGGAACCTCTTTTTAAGACTTAGAATAAGTTTTATTTAATTTTGTCTCTACATCATGTAGAAGGTGAGTGCCCACTGAATGTATGACACTTGCTAAGTCTTACTTTCTCTTCATCATCTTCTTCTGGTTCCTTAGGTTATTCAATTAAAATCTTAATATTTACTCCATATTGATAGCTTCTTAGAGCTAGTTATAAGGATTTATACTCAGTCATCAAATATTTGCTGAGCATTTAATATATGCTCAGAGGCAGATTTCAGAAAAACTCGGAAAGACTTACATGAATTCATGCTGAGTGAAATGAGCAGAACCAAGAGAACATCATACACAGTAACAGCAACATTGTGTAATAGTCAACTGTGATAGACTTAGCTCTTCTTAGCAACACAATGATCCAAGATAATACCATAAGACTCATGATGAAAAATGCTCTCCACGTTCAGAAAAAGAACTATGGAGTCTGAATGCAGATTGAAGCATACTCTTTTCACTTATGATATTATTTTTTAGTTGTTGTTTCTTCTTTCTTGTGTTTTTTTCCTTTTGTTCTGATTCTTTGCTCACAACATGACTAATGTAGAAATATGTTTAACATGAATGTAATGTATAACCTGTATTGGATTGCTTTTTGGCTTTGGGAGGGGGTAGGGAAAGGAAGGTGGGAGAAAAATTCAGAACTCGAAATCTTACAAAAATGAATGTTGGAAACTATCTTTACATGTAATTGGAAAAATAAAATACTAAGAAAAAAATTTTAAATGCATGCTCAACCCTGTTCAAAAAGATAAGAACAGTTTCTTCCTAGAATGCACAGAACAGAGGTCTAAGGTTTATACCTATGGTTAGGAAATGGGGCATATATGATGATCTGGCAAATGAGGAAGCAGTGTCATGCAAGCAGAGGAAAGAGAGAGTATCCAGGAAGGGAATTAAAAAGAGGGGTGGTCAACTGTATCTAAAAATACAGACGGATAAAGGAGGACGAATGTGGCCTTGGCCTTTCCTAAATACCTCTGTCATGTACCCAAAATGGATGTGGTCTGACCCTCACCTATTGGAATTTAAAATTTTAAAACTATGCCTTTGAAAGAATTACATTGTTGGATATATACACCATTTATAATATTATAGATAATAATTGATTTATGAGTTTAAAGTGAAATAACTCTGTCTACATGGGCAAAACCCATTTCAAACAACTAATTTTAAATGGTAGGCATGACATTGAATTTATTCTGAATTATTTCTAATTCTTAGATCAATGAGATTAAGTAAACTCTTCTGGCATCTTTAACATGTATATTTTCTGGCCTACCCTATAACCCACATGGAAAAAAATATATATACTTACCTTCATACAGCAAGCTCTGATTTCACTTTCTGCTTATATTATAGCAAGACCCTTTGTACAAACACTGCCTTCAAGAACTACTGTTAATAATGGAACTGTGTTACCAAAGAAACCAAGTGGCTCTCTACCTTCCCCCTCAGGGGCCAGGAAAGAAACCGTTTCACCAGCAACTAAAAGGTAGGCAAAAACCAAAATTACATATCAGTGCACTAAATACTCCTTGAAAGCTACTAAATCTGTTGCATTTTAAATTGAGTGTTTTCTTTTTTTTTAATCACACCTTAAAAATAATGGTCTGATAATTAAAACTTATAGAATATAATGTTTTAAATATTCAGTGTTATGTCACCTTCAGCAAGTACTAGAGTATTTCCTGATCTTTTTTATTATTCATTATTTACCAATTAAATATTGTCAATTCAAAACTATTCTTTTGGTGTTTTTTTTTTAACTTCAAAGTCTTGTCTCAGAAAAAGGCATGCCTTATATTAACAAATTTTAAGTGATTTTTTTTTTACCACAGTCTATATTTGTAGCAAACAATTATGTTCAAATTATGCTAATATTTGGTTTTTGCCTATATTATTAGATGATTGGAGAGTTTAAAGTGGTATATGACAACTGAAGAACCAAACTCCATAATTCTTAGCCTACTCATAGTATATATATTTTTTGTTGGTTCTTTTATTATGCCATAAGTCATCTCACTACAAATTTATGTCTTTTTGAGACCATTTCTCTAAATTTTAAGGCTTTGGAAAACTAAATATGCAATGAATTGTCACTAATATGTTCTATATTTTAATAATGATATTGTGTACCTATAATGATATCAATAACAGCTTACATTTATAGAAGACTTTATAGTTATATAACTAGCCTTCACTAGGTGGGACATGGGAAGAACACAACAATCTTACAAGCATGTTGACATTCTGTCATTTGATCTTCAAAATAGCCATTTAGGTAGGTAGTATATATCTCGATTTTCGTATTTTAAGGTATGAGCTTCAGAGGTTTGAAACCAGGTCTTCTTCAGAATCAGTAACAATTCCTCATATATTTATATAATCCTTAAACATTTAAAATTGTTTCTTAAAAAAGCCTATGAGGCTGAAAATACAAATATTATTAACTTCATTTTATAGATGAAGAAATTAATGTTCAAAGAATTTGTGACTTGGTCAGGGCCACACAGTTGGGCCTTGTCAGACCAGATCTTCTGAGACTAACTCCAAGGTTCTTTCCATGATGTTACAGAACATCTAAAAGTCATCCTCCTGCACTTCTGTTCCACTGAGTAGTTCATGTTAAGAACACAAGAGTGCAGAATTTGTCAAAGCCAACACTTTATTGACATTGACTGTTTTGATTTTGGAATTATATTCACATTGCTTAGTATAGTGTCTTGGACTCAGAAGGTGCTTAAATGATTGTTGAATTGAAAATATTTACCAACTGCATACATATAGTACATGAATTTCTGTGTCAGTGAACTAAATGATACCCTAAAGCCTTGAAGAAGTTGCTTAAGTACTTAAGTGAGGAAATGACTTTGACACTGGAAAATTAATATCTGACTTAGTGATTGCATTTCCTTAACATAGCAAGATACTGCATAAAGAACTATTCTTTGTCAAGGAGTTTTTGAGTGTATAGATGCTCATCTTGCATGAATAAACACATTTCAAAGAAAGTCATTTGATCTCAAAGTCCTTGCTAGAGATGTTGAATATTGCCTTGACCTTAATTACAAACATATTTATCATTTCTTTTTTATATATATATTTATTTTTTTTGAGTGAGGCAATTGGGATTAAGCGACTTGCCCGGGGTCACACAGCTAGTAAGTGTTAAGTGTCTGAGGCCGGATTTGAACTCAGGTCCTCCTGACTCCAGGGCTGGTGCTCTATCCACTGCTCCACCTAGCTGCCCCTATCATTTCTTTAAATTCATTTATATTGAATATTAATGTGAAATGATCTCTCGGACTACTAGATAGCAACAGTTATATGTGGATAGTCTTGCCATCTTGCCAGTTAGTTGTCTAAATGCTTATTAAGATTGACTTTTTCAGAGTAGCATAACTAATGAAAAGATAATTAAGCAAAAATAAAATTGAGCAAAATAATTTGGATATAACTTAGAAGTCTTTTGGAAGAGTTTTGGAATGTGTAAGAAAGAAAAAAATCTTTTTTGAGGGTAGGCAAGGTAATTTCCAACTAAAAGTAACCGTTCAGGCATTGTTCATGTTTTGGTATTACAGTCATTTGATGTCATGTCTTAATGGCTTTGGCACTAGTAGAAGCTTCAGAGGTATATTTTCATATAATATTTCCTACCAAACAGCATTGTTGTAAGGACAGTGCTTTGCAAACTGTAAAGAAGAATATAAATTTAATCAGTATCAGTTAGTAAACATTTATTAAGTGTCTACTATGTGCCAGTCTTCTGCCAAGCACTGCTATATGTGGGTTAACTTCAATAAAGGCAGTTTAGAGTGATAGAGGTAGAAGTAGAAGTACGGGAGACTGGAATTCAGGACATACTTTTGCTAACTTTGTTAATACTGACAGGTCATTTAACTTCACAGTGGCAAAGACAGTTTTTTAAAACTATAAATTACAAATTCACATTGATGAAAGAAGATTCATATTTGGAATTTCCCACACTGTTAAAATCGCAGCTCTTGTAGTGTCCTGTATGTATTTTATGTGTGTATGTATGTTCCTTACTTCAAGGCCACCTCCACATTTATTGTGCCACACTGCCTTTATTTAAGTAATAAGAACTTACATTTGTATAGTACTTTACATTTTACAAAGCAGTTTCCTTACAACAATTTATGAGGTAAGATAGATTATTAAATATACCTTGAAAGCACTTACTATTGTCTAAGACACTAGGATATAAGATCAAATGACAAGAATAGAAGCACAGGCTCAATTCCTAAGTTGTGACTTTTAGTTGGCAATTACCTTGTTTTAATGCTTACTTTCAAAAAAGATTTCTGTACCACAAATTTAACATTTAGAATCCCGTGTTTTCAAATTATAATGTCTATTCTTCTAATGGCAACTAATTGTGTGTGTTTTTATATATATATATATATATATATGTATATATGTATGTGTATATTTATACATCTCCATATATACACATACACACATATATATATATATGTGTGTGTAAATATATATATATATATATTTCAGTATTTCTGTGATCTCATCAATTGTGAGTATTATCTTCTTTGGTGCACTGAAGATTTTTTAGCAAAAAATTGACAAAAGAAGTCTTTAATACCATAAAGGAATAGTTTTTTGTAAAACATTAATGAAGAGGAGCATGTTAGAATAGTAACTAAGCATGACTTTAGAGGGTTTTCATAAACTTTCTCTCATCTCCCCTGATGTCCATGGGTTTTCTTGAGGACACATATGTAACTGCAATCTGAGAGTATAGCAAGAGGAAAAGGCAGCAAGGTGGATGAGCTAAGGAACACAGTGGATCATTTAGATCCGTTCTCTGACTTTCCCACACAGTGGGTTTCTCACAAAGCCATTCAACCTCTTCTTGACCCCACTGTCCATCCTCTGCTCCTTATCAATTGGCCAGTCTCTTGGTTTCACTGAAACCTAGATTTCTCCTAAAGATACTATATCTCTAGCACCCTCTCCAAAGTTGGCATCTTCTTTTCTCATCTCCTTTGATACACAGATCCTAGAGAACCGTTGTTATACTTCTCCTCCTCCTCATTTACACTTTCAGGCTTCCTCTCCTACTTACCCACTGCCCTGAAGACTTTTCTTTTCCTGAGAGACCACAGGGGTCACCCTTGCCCTCATTGCTAGCCTTCAATTTGGCTCTGGCATGCCACACACTCCCTTCCCTGCTCCCCTCCTCACCCTTTTATGCATCCTCTAATTTTTTTAGGGGGGAGGCAATGAGGGTTAAGTGACTTTCCCAGGGTCACACTGCTAGTAAGTGTCAAGTGTCTTAGGCTGGATTTGAACTCAGGTCCTTCTGAATCCAAGGCCAGTGCTTTATCCACTGTGCCACCTAGCTGCCCTCCATCCTCTAATTTTGTAATGCAGTTCCACAGAAAACATTTATTAACATATAGGCAGGATGTTGCCAGGCTTTGTCCATAATCACCCAGGTTTGCCTCTTCACTGTTACCTCCCCTTGACTTCTGTCTTCATTCCTGTCTTCTTGTGCACACTGAGAAATGTTTCTTGTGTTTCTGCTGTCACTCTGCTGCCACCTTGATAATCTTAATCACTTTACTTTTGAACCTAGCTAAGCCAAATACCTGGGCAGTTCTGGAGATCCCAGATAAACTAAAGGAGACCCATGCCTGCTGTTGGATTTCAGACCACTCACTGTTTTCAGGGTCCATACAGTAAATACATAATTCCATCACTACCAGCTGGGCATAGTTGATGTTGCAAGTGAAAGTGTTTATGTTTTGGTTCTGTGGGTCCATGACAGAATTTTTGATGTATACTTGATGGGCTACATTATTGAGAAAGAAGAACTCTGCTCAGGAGGGCATCCTATTGGTCTTTATTAGAAGCCACCTGGACAACAGCTTCCAGTCAGGAATGACCTCCTATTGGACAATATTCACCTTCATTATGTGCTTATTATAGTGGGTAGGGTAGCACTGCCAGAAAGTGGCGGAATATTTTGTCTTAGAAGATCTGGAGCAAGCTCTACCCCAAGAAATACTTCAATATTGTCAGGGGGCTAAGGAAGGCTCTAAGTTGGGTTTGGAGCGCAGTTAAGGAATGTGTGTCGGGGTAGCTAGGTGGCACAGTGGATAGAGCACCGGCCCTGGATTCAGGAGGACCTGAGTTCAAATCCGGTCTCAGACACTTAACAATTACTAGCTGTGTGACCCTGGGCAAGTCACTTAACCCCGATTGCCCCACAAAAACAAAACAAAACAAAAAAGCAAGGAATGTGTGTCATGGGAGGTAAGGGTAAGGAGGTAGGATTTCTGGGCTTCTGCTCTATTTCACCATTCAAAAGCCATCACCACTGCTACCACCATGTGGGAGTGTCCTGCCACCTGCATATTTTCTTTTAATATTATTGGTCTTTTGCTTCTGTCCTTTATTTCTTTGTGTTTCAATCCCAATTGGTTATTCTCTCTTTTGTTTCTTTCATGAGACTTTCCATTACAAATTCAAGGTTTGTTTTTTTCTCTTTTGCCCATTATTTTTTCTATGCAGGCTATAAATTCCATTCTCATAATTCTCATTTTTCTTTTAAACAACTCTGGAAAAGGATGTTGTTATTCCACATTCTCCTCAAATTTCAACAAGTTATCTATCTTAAGTGTTGGATCTTTCCCCTTAATTTTGCAGTATTTATTCAAAGAGGCCTTAACTTCTTTATTAGATCTGAAGGCTTTATTTCCTTCCACTGTTAATGCTTTCCATTAATATATATGCTTATAGTCGAAGTCTTTGAGTTTTCTTCTTTCTGAGATCTTTAGTAATTTCAGTCTTTCCCCCCTTTATTTTGCTAGGTTTTTAAAAATTCCTTCCCCTTTGATGGTAGTTTCCCTGGGAGCTGCATCTCAAAACCTCTCAGCCTCCTTCCACATTGTAAAATTCTTGGTTCACTAACCTAGATCTCTCCAACAAGTGACTTTTGGGGGGTAAAAGAACTTGTTGCAACTGGATGCTGGGTTCTTTCTCTGAGGATTAGTGGAGTGCCACATGACCTCTCCTACCACCATCTCAACTGCATTTGAAAAAAATGGAATGAGTACTGGGATATGGGGTTGAGTTTGATTTCACATTCCCTCCATCATTAACTACTTCCAAATTTCATCATCTCTCCCAATTTGCTGGGGACATAGTGAGATCTCAGAATTGTGTTGATTTTCATTTTTCTTAGCAGTGATTTGGAACCTTTTTCATGTCATCATTAATAGTTTGCATTTCTTTTGAGAAGTACATATCCTTCAACCACTTACCTCAGGTAATGGCTTTTGTTATTTATTTCTCTTAGCAAACTTTCTGTTTTGGATATCAGAAGTTTATCAGAGATATTTGTTTTTAAAAATAGTTTTTCCCATTCAACTGCTTCATTTTTATATAATGCAATCCATAGCTGTATTAATTTTAGTCATAGGGGCAGCTAGGTGGCGCAGTGGATAGAGCATCAGCCCTGGATTCAGGAGGACCTGAGTTCAAATTCGGCCTCAGACACTTAACACTTAACACTTACTAGCTGTGTGACCCTGGGCAAGTCACTTAACCCCAATTGCCTCACCAATAAAAAACAAATTTTAGTCATGTGAAATCTTTTAAATTTTATGTGCTTGAGGTATATTTTATGTTTTATGATTGCCTTTATCTCTTGTTTGGTTAAGAAGTCATCCCCTAGCTATACTTGATAAAGGTACCTGATCTGCTTCTCTTCTAAATTTTTATGTTATGACATTTAATCTTAAGAACATATATCCTGTTCAAAAATATTTATAGCTGCTCTTTTTGTGGTGGCAAAGACTTAGAAGTTGTTGAGGGGATGCCCATCCATTGGGGAATGGCTGAACAAGTTCTGGTATGTGAATGTAATGGAATTTTATAGTGCCGTAAGAAACGATGAGCAGGCAGATTTTGGAAAAACCTGGACAGACATACATGAACTGATGCTGAGTGAGATAAGCAGAACCAAGAGAGCATTATACACAGTAACAGCAACATTGTGTAATGGTCAACTATGATAGACTTATCTCTTCTCAGTAATACAATGATCCAAGACAATTCCAAAAGACTCATAATGGAAAATTCTCTCCACATCCAGAAAAAGAACTGTGGAGTCTGAATGCAGATTAAAGCATACTATTTTTGTTTTGTTTGTTTGTTTGTTTCTTCTTTCTTGTGGTTTTCCCCTTTTGTTCTGATTCTTCTCTTACATCATAACTAATGTGAAAATATGTTTTTTAAAAAGAACATGTATCCATATTGAGTTTGGTGTGTAGTATAAGATCTTTTTATTTATTTATTTTTTTGCGGGGCAGTGGGGGTTAAGTGACTTGCCCAGGGTCACATAGCTAGTAAGTGTTAAGTGTCTGAGGCCAGATTTGAACTCAGGTACTCCTGAATCCAGGGCCGGTGCTTTATCCACTGTGCCACCTAGCTGCCCCTGTAGTATAAGAACTTGATCTAAACCAGGAGTTCTTAACTTCTTTTGTGTCATGGACCCCTTTGGCAATCTGGAGAAGCCTATGGTTCCCTTCCTAAAATAATGTTCTTTTAAATAAATAAAATACATGGGATTAAAAAGAAAATTATTATATTCAAATAGTTGCCAAAATATTTTTTAAGAAGTTCAGAGACCCCAGGCTAAGAAACCCTTGTCTAAACTTAATTTCTGTCAGACTGATTTACAGTTTTTCCTGAATTTTTTGTTGAGCTAATAAATTCTTATCTGACATGCATCCCTTCAGTGTTTTTTAAAAAGACTGAGGTGGTATCAGCAGGTGCTTTTCTCTTTCTGTCCTTTTCCTTTAGACTACGGTGGTGGTAGGGATACTTTACTACTAAAAATTTTAGTTAAATGCTATTAAGTATAAATTCAACTGGAAATTTATTAAAATAGCCTCTATGTACAGAACATTGTGTTTTCTTGTGGGGAGAATAGAAATTTTAGCCAAAATACAGTTGAGTAGTATAGAAATTTGCTTTATTTAAATGTTTGGAAAAATGTACTCTCATTGTTACATGTAAGTTCTCATAGAGTACTATAATAAATATGACCTAGCTATTCACTTAAGGGAAACAGCTGGACCAGCCTTGCTTACAGCAGGCAGAATTAAGTAGCTCACTTCAAGCAAAGGTTTCAAGCAAATAGGTAGCCCAAGAGACAAATTTACAAAAAAACCCCCAACAATCAGAGCCTAAGCACAGATAAGTGGCTACAGCCATAAATCAAAAAGGATATGTGCATGGTGCATACTGACTATTGTATAAGTCTTACTGCATAGTTTTCTTTATATTACATTAGCATCTGTAAATCATAAACACTTTTAGCAAAATTAGTCATAGAATATTAGACTGAAAGTTGAAAAGTGACCCTATTGGTCATATCAACCACTTTCCTCATTTTTTTATAAGGAAACTAAGGGCTTGGAACAGAAAGTGATTTACTGAAGGTTACATTCACTGGTGGTAAGGGATAGTGGTGGAATTCAAACCAAGATTCTCAGAAAACAAGTCCATGATTCTTTCCATTGTACCATACTATAAAGGAAAATGAAATGCATATAAGTAAATAAATAAATGACACTGTGTTAAGTAGGTTTAATTTTTTTCACAAATATTTTAAAGATTGATACAAAAGGCTTTTTAAGACAGCAATGAATGATGCAAAAGACTTTTTTTTAGACAACAATGAATTTTATTCAATCTGGCAAGATATTCAGGCCTCTATGGTACTTTCCAGCTCTAAAATGCTATTGTAGATAAATTAAAAAGATAGAGAGCTAACTTTCACACAGCACCTTACAATGTACAAAGTAATTTATTATATATTATTTTATTTAATTCTTAATAGATGAGGGAGGCTTTGAGCCGAGGTCTTCTGATTTCAAATCCATTATTTTTTCCACTTTATCATATACTTCTTGATATATAAACTGCATATAGTAACACTAAACAATTTTAAACCAAGAAAGAAACAAAAGGATTGTTTGTAAACTCGGTAAAAACTTTCGAGCCTTCTATGTGTAGAACACTGTACTAGGTATGGGGTCATATACAAATTTTAGCTTAGATATGGTCCCCACTTTCATAGATCTTACAGGCAGGCTATTTAAGATTATAGCACATCATGTATTATTTTATATTATATTTATTTGTACCTAACTGCAGAAAAAATTAATGACAATACAAATGCTTCAAAAATCTAGATATCCAAAACACTTAGTTTTCAAATAGTAACTTTTCATTTTCTTTGTTGTCACCTACTTCTCTGTGACCTTCATTGATCTGAGTTCCGAACTTTTTGGAAGTTAGGAAAAACCAAATAATATATTAGTATTAGCTTTGTGGAATTCTGTGGTAACTCACCGAAAAACTGGAGAAATGTTAATCAGATCATTGTTTTTGACCTAAGTTGCCTTATTGTGGTTGATACTTAGAATACAGAAGGAAGCAGAATATGCATTTCGAATGTTAGGATACATTTATAGTATTGCCCAAAGCACTTAAAATATATTAATATGCTTGCCTCCTGCAATTTTTCTGTACTAGGATACTAGTAGAAACCAAGATGGTGCTTGTGTGTATACATGCACAAATGCTTTATTGCCACTGTTTTCTTAAGTGCTTATGAAAAAAATCCGTTTGGAAATAGTCCAGTACACAGTGGTTGTGCTTTGTGTTGCCAATTAAAACCTAGATTTGATTTAGTTTCCTTGGGAAAATGTTATTTTCACTCGTCAAAAGGAAACAAATCCAGGGGAAGGTACTGCAGGTCATACCTTGCTAAGTGAGGATGTTGAAGCAGTCTATAGAATAGCATATCTATTGACTTTTTAAAAAAAAAATCAATCATTCTCACAGCTTAGGAATAAAACATTAGTGCAAAACTACTAGACTAGAGGGTAAAAGAAAGAAACTGGTACAAAAGAGCATTCTTTTTTAAAAAAGAAAGTTGATTTGTAAAGATATGAAATAATATATTAAATTTTCTCTTGAAATAACCAACTAAAAATTCAGCTTGTGAAAAATATTTTATTGACTAGTAAATTATTTAGATTATATAATTATAGAAAAACCAAAACATTCCAGTTCTTTTTGTTGTTTCCAAGTTACTTCACATCTGAAAGTATTTGTTTTGTTTTTTAAATCACTTTGAAATATAGGTGTTAAATTTGGCTTGTGATTATTTTCAAGTGTCAGAATTAATTTATTTGATAAACATTTCTTCAGTACATAAATGACACAGTCCCTACCCCTTAGAATGTTATACAAATTGTTGTTCATTTGTGTCAGAATCTTTGTGATCCCCATTTGGGGTTTTCTTGACAAAGATACTTGTTATTTCCTTGTCCAGGTCATTTTACAGTTGAGGAAACTGAGTCAAAAAAGGGTTAAGTGATTGGGCCAGGGTCACACAGCTAACAAGTATCTGAGGCTGGAATTGAACTCAGGTCTCTCTGACTCCAGGCCCAGCACTCTCTACTGGGCCACTTACCTGCCCCAAATACAGATAATTAAATTACATAATTCATTGCTTTACAAGTGTTATAGAGTGGGTAGAAAGGTGCAAAGTGCTATGTGTGATCCCAGAGTAAATGGTAATTATAGAGAAGGCAGGAATATGGGGATAAAGATTCATGTAGAAAGAGGGATTTAAAGGATGAGTCTGAATCAACCAGTCTGTTATCTTGTCCATGTGGGCAAGATTGATTGGATAACTGGATTCAAAATTGGTTGAATAACTTCACCCAAAGAATAGTTATTAATGTGTTGATATTATCCTGCAAGGTCTTCTGAACAGTGCCACTAGAGATCTGTCTTGCCTTATCCTTATTCCTGTGTTGTTAAGCATTTTTATCAATGATTCTAATGAAACATTCATAGATAGCATGCTTACCTAATTTGATTTTGATAATTTGTAAATTACAGAGTTTGGAAAAATAGCTAATGTATTAAATGACTGTGTCAGAATCTATGTACTTCTCTATAGATTAGAATAATAAAGGGATAAATCTAATAAGATGACATTTTGTAGATATAAAAGGGTCAGAATGTGAACTCAGATCTTTTAGGTTCCAAGAGTTGCTTCTGTCTACCGAGCCACATTTCTTATAGAATACTGGTGTTTAAAAAAAATGGATTTTGGTATCAGGAAAGAACTTGGAATCATGGAAGTTCTATGCCAGTTTCCCAAAGACAATCCACCTACCTGTCTTCCTATTTACTTCTAGGCTCCACTCATCATCTGTCCCAGCTATATTTGCTGATAGAATTACTAAATGCACTGAGCATCAGACTCTTATGTCAATATGACTAAGGACCCTTTCTTCAGTTGTTTTTTGCTATATGTATTTTCTAACCAATCATTTTTGAATATTCATGGATATCATTGAGGAGGCCTTGTAGTATCCTGTGGTTTGATGCAATAAAGCAATCAACAAGTATTTTTTAAAAGCCTGCTATATTCCAGGCACAGTGCTTGATGCTATGGATACAAAGAAAAAAATAAAACAATCCCTACCCTCAAAGAGTTCCATAAATAAGAGTATTACATAGCTTAAATATTTACAAAGTGCTTTTCCTCCAAGAATCCTATAATATAATGTATGTATTATAATTCCCATTTTATATATGGGGAAACCAAGGCACAGAGAAATTAAATTAATTGTTCGATTAAATGAACTTTCCAAGGTAGTTTTTTTTTTCTTTTTCGGGGCAATGGGGGTTAAGTGACTTGCCCAAGGTCACACAGCTAGTAAGTGTCAAGTGTCTGAGGCCGGATTTGAACTCAGGAACTCCCTGAATCCAGGGCCGGTGCTTTATCCACTGCGCCACCTAGCCGCCCCCCAAAGTAGTTTAATGGTAAAGCCAGGATTTAAACTGAGAATTTTCTGACCAAGTCTAGCATTTTTTCCACTCCATGGTCAACCACACAAAGAGAGAAGGTGGCAGGTATATCTTGACAATGCAAAGCAAGACATCAGCTTGCATGAAAAATATCAGCAATGTTCAGTGGACTTCAAGCTCAACATAAGGCAAAAATCTAATATGACAGTAGAGGCATAGTGTATAAAGTAAGGGAGTAGTAGTTCTCTCTCTTGGTCGGACTATATCTGGAATTTTATGGTTCAATTCTGGATGACATATTTTTGGATAGATGTCCTGAAGTGGATTCACAGGAGGGTGACCAACATGGTGACATTGCGGAGAACCATGCCATACAAAGACCAATTGAAATGTAGAGTAGAGAAATATTAGACAGAACATGAAAACTGTTTTAAAGTATTTGAAT
Source organism: Dromiciops gliroides (assembly GCF_019393635.1). Lineage (NCBI taxonomy): Eukaryota > Metazoa > Chordata > Mammalia > Microbiotheria > Microbiotheriidae > Dromiciops > Dromiciops gliroides. The sequence goes on along the minus strand of NC_057862.1, from coordinate 297,200,983 downwards.
AACTGTCATGGGGGATTAGATTTATTCTGCTTTACCCCAGGACAGAATTAGGAACAGTGGGTGGCAGTTAGAGAGAGCCAGATTTTGAAACTCCACATAAAGAAAACTTAAGGATTACTTCAGGTGTAATGGATTCTCTATTTTGTGATATTTTCTCTTTTATTTTCTTTTGGGATATTTTCAAACAGATCTTTTAGATAACTTGGAGTGAGTTTATAGAGCAGATTTCTATTTATATAAGAGTTGGATTAGATGGCCTCTGAGAATCTTTCCAGTTCTGTTATTGTAGGAGGGAGGGAATTCCAGGCACAGGGATCATTAAAATGTGTATGTATTAGTGTCTGTGTGTCTGGATCAGAGTAATGACACAGAATTCTCAGTTCTTCTCTTTGGGCTGAAGAGGTTGGCAGTATGGCCTTCTGAGCTTCTTATCAGATTTTCTCATATGATTCTCTGGAGGAACGAGACTTTTTGCGAAGTTACTTGGCTTGAGAGGCAGTATAGTACAGTGGGAAGACCCAAAATGTGAAGTCAGAGAGCTAGGTAGAGATCCTTCCTCTAACCCTTATTCTCTGGGACCTTGGGCAAATCATTTAATTTTTCTGGGACTCAAGTTTCCTTATCTGTAAAAGGAGGGGTGTTCTCTGATGTGCTTCCAGCTCTAAATCTACGATCTTACTGCCACTGGGATATTCTTAGACACATGGTAGATAAGAAAATCCCTTGATACATGCCTAAGATCAATCCTTGATTCTTTAGGAAAGTGATCCCATTGTTTGACACTAGTGCTAATTATTACTACTTTAGTTAAGAATCAAACAGCTCCTTTCCTACTGAAAAGATGAGAAATGGCCTATGGCCTTATAACAGTTTTTCCATGTTTTAGCTGTAACTTGATGTTTTCAATTTTCAGCTTTGAAAGTTTGACATATTTTTCTAAAAGTTTTTTGATTTAAAACCATCAGAATGAAAGAAATAGTGTCTCCATATAATGTTCATTATGGCGTATAAGTAAAGATGATCTTCTATCTTCTCATAAGTACTTTCTCTTTTGTTGGTATTACAATCTAATTTTGTGTATAACATTTAGGGGATGGAGGAGGAATGGAATAAGTATTTATGCGGCACTTATATGTGTCAAGTACTGTAATAAGTAATTTTTACAAATAATATTTCATTTGATAAAATCCCTGTAAGGTAGCTGCTATTGTTATCCACATTTTGCAGTTGAGAAAGGAGAGGTGATGTGACTTGCTCAGGGTCATACAGTTAGTGTCTGAGGCCAAGTTTGAAGGTTAGGTCTGTCTTCCTGACTCCAGTCCCAGCTATCCACGATGTCACCAGCTACTTCCTCACTTAACACATGTGTTACAAATGCTGTTTTGAATTGGCAAAATCCTTGAAAACTGATACACATAACAATGTGATGTGTAAAAAGTGCATGAGACTTGGGGTCAAGGGTGCTGGGTTCCTATCTTAGTTCTAACATTATTTGACCTTGGGAAAAGTCATTTTACTACTCTAGTCATGTTTATCTCTGTGATGATAGTGAATCATTCTTACACTATTCATTTCACAAAGCTGTTCTGAGGAAAATTTTTTATGAACCTGAAAGCACTCTAAATGTGAATAGTTATTGTTGAAGTAGATAGAACCCTGGAGTTGGAGTCATGAAGATCTGAGGTTCAAATGCCATTTCAGACTAGCTCATGAGCCTGCACAAATTACTTAAACTCTTATAAGCCTCATTTGTAAAGTGAGGATCAAATAAGATAATGTATATAAAGCACTTCATGGAAAACTTAAAAAGTTGTATGAGTGCCAATTATATTATGATGATGATGTAGTATTTAGTCTATTGTAATAAGTATAATAAGTTGTATTTTCAGGGCTTTAGAAAATTAATTTTATGTAGAGGGTTGTTTCCAATGTTTTTATAGCAAAAATACTTGAATTACCTTAAAACACTAAAGAAAATTTATTTCATTAGTTTGAAATTTTTCACATACCTATGCTTCTATAAAACAAAACAACACACCACATAATTTACCCCCTTGCTGTTCATAGGGAACATAGCCCCTCTGATATTCTCTGACATTTATTTGACTTGGCCTCCTGTAGTGCTTCTTACTTGCTTTATTTAAGATGTCCTGTCTTGAAGGTTGATTTTCTGTTCTTAACTTTGATTTGCAGGAGACTTCATTTGTTTTTTTTTTAAGTCATTATTGTACTTTTATCTACTTTTTCCTTTCCAAAAGATTGGGGGCAGGGGGGAGTACCTTGAGCATTTAATGCAGATGTTTGCATGATAAAAAATCTCTTTGTGTTTCACTAATATGGTAGATCATATTTAAGTTTATGAATTAAAGCCAAATTTTTTTTGTTTTCATGTTTGTGTTATGTGTTATTGCAATTTATTTATACCTTTCACTTTTACTGTTATTCACTTTATTTCTGCTTTGTTTCTGTGACTCTTGAATATAGATTAAACAGATCTGTGAGTCTTCTCTGTGCATATAAAATGAATAAATCAACTCCAAGGTGAGGGCTTATTAGATTTATGGTAGTTTTGCCTCCTAGCTCTTTAGATTTTCTTTACCATTTAATTCAATAATTTGAAGTAGCCCTTAGTGAACCACTTTATCACATAGCTCTCCTAAGTATTAACCTTTACTGTTAAGAAATTTTAAATGCAGATATCAAAACAAAGATTTCTTTCCTATGTGCTACAAAAATTACAAATGATATTAATTTAGTAGTACTATGAATATTCCATGTTAAATTTCTTAGATATTATTTTGATTTTTCATAATTATAAATTTGCTAAATGTCAGTTTTATCTATGACATATATAGTTTAAAATTGTTAATAGTGAATATTTGGTAGAGTTTTCAAATTTCCTGTGAATTACTGAATGTTTATTACCAACAAGAATATTGATGAAACTAATTCAGAAAATCTCCTTTAATTCTTAATGTTCCCTTGATAGAAGTGGATTATTCAGTTCTGTACTCTGACCAAGATTCATGTTGGGGAGTCTTTTGCAGATTATGTTTGTCTTAAGTTTAATTAATTTCTCTTCAATCTCTTCTATAATAACAACTCACGTAGTGTTTTAAGGTTAAATTACAAAGTACTTTCTTTACAATTAAGCAGGTAATGTAAGTATCATTATCCTCACTTTACAGATGAAGAAACCAAGGCTCACACAGGTGAAGTGACTTGCCGAGGGTCACACAACTAGTAAGTATTAGATTCAGAACTTGAACTCAAGTCTTCCAACTCTAAGATCAGTACTCTTTCCACTAAAATAATCTTTCTATCCCACTATTCATGATTCCCTAGAACTAGAAATCATCTCAGGGCAGTTTACTCAGGAGGAACAACCATGAATTAGAATCCAAGAAAACCTGGATAAACTCTGTTTCTTGCTCAATTTTGGTATTAAAAAAAGTATTTCTTGACACACCATCATATTTGAGTGTTCAGTGTTGTATTAGGGGAGATGGATTTTAAAAAGAATAAGATCCTGACCTTGCTGTCAAGGAGCTTATGGACTTAACAAAGACAATATAGTGTGGTGGAAGAAGTGCCAGGTTTATAACCAAGAGACTTGAAGTCCATTCCCTCTGATACATTAGCTGTGGGCCATGGATGGACAAATCACTTAGACTTTCTGAGCCTCAGTTTCCTCATGCTTAAAATAAGGATAATGATCCTTGGAATATCTACCTCACAAAATTGAGAAGGTGATGCCATTCATTATTAGAAGTTTACAGTTGACTATTTTCTGTTCAAACATTAAAATAAATAAAACCTTTTTCTGTAACAAGTAAACAATATTAGTTATCCATTCAATAAATACATATTGGGTATGTGTGTGATGGTGGAAAGAAAATGAGACCCTGGAAAACAGGAGGCCCAGGTTCAGTTCCTGGTTCTGCCACTTACTAGCCATGTGACCTTGCTTAAAAACTTAGCCTGCCTGAGCCATAGTTTCTTCATCAGTAAATTAGTAGATTAGTAGAATAGGACCAAATGATGTGTAAGTGCATAGGATCATAGACTTAGAATTCTAAGGGAATTTAGAAATCTTATAATCTTGCTTATTCATTCTACATATTAGTTAATTGGTACCCAGAGAAATTACAATGGCAAAGGTGGAGTTTCAGTTTACACCATTTGATTTCAAATTCATTACTTAATAAATCTTTTTCATTCATTCATGCATGAAGCTGATAATACTGACATTTTGTGATTCTTTTATTTGCAAGGTTCTCTGCTAAGTACTATGAAAAATGCAAACATTTTTGCCCATAAGATACACAAACTAGAAGGAGTACAACATATAGACAAATAACTACAAGGCAGTATTTAATAAATTGTATGTTGAACTGTTTAAAATATGAGTTCAAAAGAGAGAGAGATTATTTCTCATATTCTCTACCCATCTCTACCTATTGAAATTGTCCTCTTCCCTCAAGAATGAACTCAGGGGGTCATTGCCTTCATAAAGCTTTTCCTGCATCTACATTCCTCTTAGCTAAAGGTGACCTTGCTCTACTCAAATTTTCTAGAATACTTTGCTTTGACCTTTTCTTTATCTTTATCACTTTCTAAGTTGTATAATACTCATTGTGTTCATATCCTATCTTTTCATTATATTGTTCATTTCTTGAAGTCAAGGACTATGTTAATTTTTATCTTTGAATCCCCAAAATCTATCATAGGACTTTGCATATACCAAGTATTTAATAAGCGTTTTAACTTTTAATTTAAAATGATGAGATGGCATGTTTTTAATTGTCATTATTCTCAAATATTATGAGCTTATCCATCAATGGGACACTGGATTCTTTATTACTTTTGTACTTAATCACCCCAGAGAAGAAGGAAGCTGGTTCATTTGTTGTTTTGTTCAGTTGAACCCTTCTTCCATTTCATGCTGGCTTCAGTACTACTGAAATCTACCAGGCTGAGCTTAGGACAATTGTTCCTTCTGAAACCTGTTTGTTGCCCAGTATAAATAAATGTTTTGCACTCCAGTCTTACCACTTGCTTATAAGCTACCTTGCTCTTGCCTTGAGTGCACGCCTTCTTCCTCTTCACAAACCATATCTCTTTGGCCTTCAAAATGCTCAGTATAAGGCAGCTAGATGGCGCAGTGGATAGAGCACTGGCCCTGGAGTCAGGAGTGCCTGAGTTCAAATCTGGCCTCAGACACTTAATACTTAACTAGCTGTGTGACCCTGGGCAAGTCACTTAACCCCAATTGCCTCACTTAAAAAAAAACACAAAAAAAAAAACCAACCAAAATGCTCAGTATATAAAATGTCTCTTATTTGTGAAGCCTTTCCAGCCTTTCTAGACTCAACCCCACCTAGATCCTGCAATTCCAGGAGCCTCAATTACTGTTGGTCCTATCCTTAGCAGATGTCTCAAAGCCCTAGATCGTGAGAGCTGGAAGGTACCTTAGAGATTATTTAGTCTGACTGCTTTATTTTGCATATGGTAAGATCATAGATGTGAAGTTGGAAAGGAATTCACTGAGATCATTGAGTTCAGCCTCTTCATTTTATAACTGAAGAAACTGAGACCCAGAGAAGTTATGTGACTTTCCCAGGGTCACAGCAGTATCTGAAGCTGGGTTCTTCTTTCCCCTACATTCAGTTGTCTGTCTGTTTGTACTATGGAGGAAATGAGGCTTTGAGAATTATGAGTCATGGTTTTAGAGACAGAACTTAAACCTATGTCTTCTGACTCCAGGTCCAACTATATTTTCCACCATATCAATATTTACAGATACATTTTATGTAATATTGTATGTATTGATATACAACATTTACATGGTTATGTTTGCATCTTAGTAATTTCAATTGTATTTCTTATATGCTTTTAGTATATAAATAGCTTATTATTGTTAATAGCAAATAATTTATAATTATGTAGAATATGAATATTTATAAAGCATTTTCCTCAATTCTTTGAGTTAGAAAGTTACAAAGGGGTTAAGCTATTTCAGCACAGTACGTTTCTACTGAAATTTCCCATAGCATTTTTTTTTTTGTGAGGCAATTGGGGTTAAGTGACTTGCCCAGGGTCACACAGCTAAGTGTCTGAGGCCGGATTTGAACTCAGGTCCTCCGGAATCCAGGGCTGGTGTTCTCTCCACTGCACCACTTAGCTGCCCCTCCCATAGCATTTCTATATACTTTATGTCTACTCAATAAATGTTGATGGGGATTTCACCTAACCATTTGCTTTTTACCATAACAGTAACATTACTGTCATTACACAGGAGGTGTTACATATCCATCTTTTCCACAGGAATTCTGATTAAGCACTCTGTAATCCCTGAAGTTTGAATTTTAGAATGGGATCCTAGAATTTAGAGTTGGAAGATACCTTGGAGATCATCCAGACCAAACATCTTTTACAGTTCAGGAAACAGGTGCCCAGAGAGATGAAGCAGCTTACCTAAAATTAAAGAGATAGAAAACTAAGGGGAAACTATAATCAAACAGGATCTGTCAGCGGTTCTTCTAGTGGTTTAAAAAAAGTGAGAAGTATAGGATTCTATACTCTTAATTACTATAAAAGGTAGTAAGACATTTTGAGGCCTTCTTTCCAGAGATTAATCAGAGAAAAAAAAATCAGAGAATTACATAAGGGTCACTTTAGTATCCAAACATGCCAGATGTTCATCGCAATAGCAATTTGGTTCACATGTGCACTCTAGTGTTAGGAAGATATAATTAGCTAATTGTAAGTGGCAGAGACGAATCTTCTGATTTCCAGATCGGTGCTCTGTCCTTCCATGTTTTAAATGTTCTAGTGGAAAACATTCCATAAACCTAAAAGTGCTATATAAATGTCAATTAGTATTATTTGATAGAATTTAATTCATGTTTTCTTGCTTTTTCAGAAATCGAACTAATATAAACCCATTCACTCTGTTGTAGTTGCCCCTTTGTATAGATTGGTTGTAACTTGCCTCCCTCTTTTTAGCACCATCAAAAGAACCAGCTCTAGTGAACGAGTATCTCCAGGTGGCCGGAGGGAAAGCTATGGAGATTCCAAAGGGAACCGTAACCGTGCAGGATCCACCAGCAGCTCTTCTAGTGGGAAAAAGAACAGTGAGAGGTAGGGGACTGCTTTACTCCTGATTCCTATGATTAATCAGAGAAATAACATTTTGGGGCTGCATCATAGTTGCTTTAGTATCCAGATGCTGTGTGCTCTCCCACTGGTAGACTGGCTGTTGGACTCAGGACAGATTACTTAATTTCTCTGAACTTTTTTTTTTCCTATCTAAAGTGATATGGCTGTGTGACCCTGGCAAATCACCTACCCTCCTGTGTACCAGGAAAATCTGTAAGACTATAAATTATAGAACAGATGTCAATCTAAACTGGTAGGCGGAGTAGCCTTTTCAGGACTTTCCTATATCAGTGTAATGAAAGAGCCAATCCAAACCAACAAAAATCAGTAAGTCAACAAGACTTACTCTGTGATAGGCACTGTGCTAAACTCTAAAAATACAATTACAGAAATCATGCACCTTTCAAGGGTTTTACATTCTTTTGAGACACTCTATTGTCAATATCAAGATCAAATATAAAGTCCTCTGGTGTTCAAGATCCTTCATGATCTGCCCCAGTTCTTCCTTTCCAGTTTTCTTAAACCTTACCTTTATATACTCTGTCATCTAGGGACACCAGCCTCCTTGCTATTCTTCAGCCAAGGCCCTCCATCTCCTGACTTGAAGGCATTTTCTCTGGCTGTTCCCCATACTTGGAATTCTTTCCATCCTCCTCTCTACCTCCCGATCTCCCTGACTTCCTTCAAATCCCACCTAAAATTCCACCTTTTCCAGGAAACTTTTCCTGATTCCCCTTAATTTTCATGCCTTCTCTCTCTTGAGTATTTCTAATTTATCATCTTGTTTGCTCACAAGTATTTGCTCACAGGTATTTGCATGTTCTCTCCCTCACTGGACCATGAGATCCTTGAAAACAGGGATTGTCTTTTGCCTTTTTGTATGCCCCGAACTTAGCACAGTGCCAGAAACATAGTAAATGATTAATAAATAATTTTTGATCGAGTGACCCATACGTAAGTATGCATAGAATAAATTTAACATAATTATGAAGACATTTAGGGAAGTAAAGCATTAGCAGTTGCGGACATCAAGAAAGGATTCTTTTGTTTTAAATAAGTTTTATTGAATTTTTGTGTTTTTTTTTTAACATTACTACATTTTCCCCACTATCCCTTTCCCTTCATCCAACATAGCAAATAGAATTTTTAAAGACAAAAAAATGGGTGGACAAGAGAAGAAGAAAAAAGACTGGAAATATCTCAGTAGTAATAGGGAACTTCAGAAAAAGGGAGGTTTTGGGGGGCAAGGGGGCAGAAATAATAGGGATAAATGTCCAAGGTCTTTTCCAACTTTAAGCCTATCTATGGTCCTAAAAATCTGTGACTTCAGTTATGTCCAGGCTGCTGATAACAAAGCAAGATCCAATCAAATGAATTTGAAAATGACTTTTACTTATAGCTTGAACAAGTATGTTTATCTTTAATGAGGGAAATATCTGTTTTTAGTTGTAACACATATCCTCTCTGTATATTTGCTTGTATGTAGAACTCTGCCCTTTTCTTCCATTATCAGTGTTTCCAAATAGATGCTACAATTGTCAATCTACCCTACTTTAATTTATTCCTAATTTGGTATCAATTTTGGTATCAATTTAACAAATTATTTGCTAATTGAAATTCAAATCTATGTGCATTTATTATAAAAAATAAAATTTTATGAAAATGGTAATTTTGACAGTTAAAATAAATGAAAATTGTCCAATTATATAAAAACCACAGATTAGTGGACTTCTTGGTTTAGTGAAATTCAATTAGCCTTGATTTTTTACATTTTTCCAGTGAAACTATTTTTGACAGATTATGATTTTTGTTTTGTTATAATAGCAGTATCTATTGAATAAAAGTCAGATTAGGGTATTTCAATAGCTTATATAAATATTGAATTTAGTTGACGCCACTTAATTGGCATAAATATAACTACAGCACATTTCTTATGTAGATGAGACCAATTTCATTATGTACGTCTGGTATTATGCCTAATTGCTTTCTCATTTTAAATGATAGCCACATGTACCATTGATGAAAGGATTATATACACATAGGCTAGACATGTTTTTTTCAAGTGTTCATGTTGAGAAAAGACTGAGTCATAAAGCTAATGATTCTAAACCACAAGCTGTCAGATTTCCAAATTTGCAAATCTGTTCTGATATATTCCTGTAAAAGAAGTTTATGAATGTGTTCAGTTTTACTCCTAGATGATACTTACAGACCACTTTTGCAGAAATGATTTTGAAGTTTGGCTATTGCCCTTTTGTGGGTGTGTATTATATAATTTCTTCATTAATGCACTAAATAACTTGAGTGGTCTACTTATAGCTTACTTTATTAGTGTGTTTCTTACCAAAGGATTATGATGAGAAGATAGAAATACCATGCGAAGCCCGTTAGATATTGATGTAATTGAAATGGGCAAGTGAACATGAATTAATATGGGATATTGTGTGACTGAGAGTCATTTTCTTCTCTGAATTCAAAAGGAGACTGAAAGGTGGACTTGAAACATTTAGATCCGGGTGGTTTTTATAAACTTGGCTCTTTTTCTGCACATCTGATTCTTATTAAGGGTTTCCACAGGAATCTCTGTATTGTGCAAACTTCAGTTCTGTTTTATCTTTGAAATCCCACAGCTTTTGTAAATGCAGTGAGTAAATATTTCCATTAAAGATATTTATGAGAGGATTTAATTAGACTTTTGAAAAGTATGCTAAACTAGGAAATTTTGATTTCAGTATGATGAGCGTGAAAAGACCAAAAACAATTCAAGCAGACTAAAGTTTGTTTTTTAAAAAAATAGTCTCTCTTTTTCCACTTGGCACTGGTAATGGCTGAAACCAGCCCATCATTGTTGTAGGTTGATCGGCTACATGTATTCAGAGACTAGCAGCAGAGAAGAGTTGCCTTCTCCTGATATTATGGTCATTAATAACATAATTGTTATCTTGATCAACATCAGTATTCACAAAAGTCTTACTTAGATTCCTCTTCATGGCTTGGAGTGACCTTGGCTTTCAAAGGCACTGTTAACAGAGTACATGTTCTGCTGGATTCTTTTCAGCTGGAAAACTTTTGAGTATTGCTTTGAAAATAGGGTGTGTGTTTATCATCCAGGGATCAGGTCAGCAAGCTCATCACCAGAAGTTTGGCCACTAGGGGATGAATTTATATGGCCATGGCAACGTGGAAAGACCTTCTACTAAGATGTAGACAGTTTTCAATTTTCTTAGATAGGAGGTTTACCCATATTAATTAAATGCCAAAACCTTGCAATATTAAAGTAATGAGAATAATAACTGACCTATAGAATTATTTTAAGATTTACAAAGCACTTTTCTCACAAACTTTCTGTGCTATAATATGCATGACACATAGTAAATGCTTAATAAATTTTTGTTGCTTAATGAATAGAATAAGAACTATTATATATTTTTGTTAGATGAAGAAACTAATGCTTCCTGAGGTAAAATCCATTATCCTAAGTGGCATAACTAGTAGATGTCAGAGCCAACTCTTCTGACTCCAGTTCTTGCACCTATTTATCTCCACCACTTCCCAACATCACTTGTTACTTATGGAAGATTTCCTGGATTTACAAAGAGGTGGGGCTTGGAACCCAGGTCTTCCTGACTCAGATACCAGCTTTCTATTGTAAAAAGAAATTAACTATAACTAATATGAAAAAAATATAACTGTACTTATATGAAAAATTATATCTATAAGAAAAATTTTAATTTTAGAAAAATCATAATTGGGCCATAAGTCCCATCTGGGTCACCATTCAAATATAAAAATATTTTATCTAACTAGGGGGAACTAATTTAGCCGGGTGCCTAATCTGGGGACTTTTGACTGGCTGGCTATCTGACTGCTATTAATTTCCTAAGCCTAAATAATATTTCCTAAATTTCCTAAATAATAGATTTATTAGGGCCGTCTAAAATTTTCTCCACACTGCTCTGCTCCCAAATTGATAAGCAAATGATTAAGAAGGCTCTTAATTAAATAATCAAAGCAGGGTTTATTTATAAAAATAAATGTAAGGGATATGAAATGGAAAGTTATACGAGACCTGTCTGCTTTTAATATAACAAGGACCATTGCTGCCCTTGCCTGAGGGTGTGCTGCTTGGACCAGTTCACCTCTAGTTTTCTCCAACTTTCACTCTTTTTCTCCTTCACTCCAGCTCCTCTGCTTTGCTTTTACTGCTCAGCTCCTTTCTTCTAACTCCAAGTCCCCTTCACTTTTTCAACCCCCCTGCGTCTTCTCTACTTGCTCTGTCAGTCCGCCCCCCTCAGCGTCTCTAGCGTCCCTTTCTCACTGACCTCTCACCGTCTCTAGCCTTCTCTCACTGACCTCCTTGCATTCTCTTAGTCCTCCAGCATCCTCTTTCTGTCCGTTCTTGTCCTCTGGCATCCTCTTTCTGTCCCTCCTGTTTCTGTCCATCCTCTTGCTTTCTCCATCCCCCCAAAGCGTCTCTGGTGTCCCTTTTTATTAACTTTCTTTCTCAGGTGAAACTCAGGGCTGGCCACCCCCAGGGCCGGCCGAGTCCCATACTCCCTGTGCCGAGCTGGGGGCTGGGCAAAGCAAACCCCGGTGTCCCTGAAGGTTTTTGTGGGCCTTTCCACACCACACCCATGGCTTGGAGTTTTCAGTCCGCGCAGCTTAGCCCGGCTCAGAGGACCACCTGCAGCTGAAGAGGAGGGGGAGGAGCAGCGGCAGCTGCAACTCTGCTCAGGGAGCCTGAGTCCAATTTCAATGCCAACAGTACTCCACTTTGCTTCGACAAGAAACACGGTGTGTTTCCTTGATGAAGCAGCACAACAACAAAATACCATAACCTATGCTAGGACACAATGCCAATAACACAAGAAAAGAAAATTTTGTCCAGAGGGGCAATCCCTCATGGACTTGCACTTTGACAATGTCCACAGAGGGAAGGCCTCTGCAGAAAATACACATTACACATGGTGTATATAGGAAGAAACAAAAATGTCCATTTAAGGTCTTTTAAATCCTGTCCTTGAAGGAGGGTTGAGATGTCATCAGGGGAACTGTACTCTGGTCTGGATTCTGGCTGTCTCTGGTTGTCTCTGGAACTACTGGTTGTCTCTGGAATTGGTGAGCTTTCACTAGTCTTTAGTATAGTATTGTTCAAAATGTTCAAATTAAATAATGAAAGTTCTTCAAAAACAGTGAAAGTTTTTCAAAATATACAAAACAAATTTAAACTTTATATAATACAACATATTGGAGTCCCCCCTTTGGAGGATGCTCATACTCATAAGCAATACCAAATTGAGACAGTTATGACATTAATAACACTTTTTACCACTATATGTCTAGATTAAGGCCAAATTTAGTAATGTGTTCATGATGACACCTGAAAAAGTTATAGAAAGGTTACCATACCACATCTCGTGGCGCATAGGCATTTAGTAATTGTGCTAAATTAATCACATCTCAGGTGAATGGGTTCTAACCATGCCACTAGACTGAATGAAAAAGCCAAATTAATTTAAACGAGGTGCATGGGCTGGAGCTTCCATGACATCAGACTATTTTTGGAGTGAGAGATGTGCCCTATATAGCTGCTATTATCAGCAAATTATGAGCTTACTGAATGTATTTGAACTAAGGGAATCCTACCTCCAGGTTTCACTGAATGGCTGTTCTCTCAGCCTCCTCAGGGTATCTTACGTGTACCTGTCTCTCCTCCTGTTATACATATATTCTCTCCAAGACCTGCATCGTGGAATTGAACCATCTCCATCAAGCTCAGTGTAAGAGCAATTAGTCTCTGAAATGGTATGTTTCCATAATTCATAAATCTCACATTAATTTCACCAAAGACAATATGATGGTAAAAATGCATGTTATGCTGCATAACTAAATACACACTTGTAATATATATGATAATCTCAAATCATACCCAGAGTCAATTGGGAAAATGGTATAATGACCAATACAACAAAATTACTACTCTTTCACTAAGGATAATAAAAGCTATATACATAGTCACAATGACATTTAAATGATAAATAAATATAAATGGCTGATAATATTAAACATTATTACAAAATCTTCATCAAGCCACATCATTTTGTCCATAAATTCTCTATCTAGTACAATGACAATAATGGATACTTAAATTGATAAACCATTTATCCAAAAAAAAGAGCTTAAACATCAGCATACTTGAAGTGATAAACAATTGATCAAAAAACCAAAACATCGGGGCAGCTAGGTGGCACAGTGGATAGAGCAATGGCCCTGGAGTCAGGAGTACCTGAGTTCAAATCTGGCCTCAGACACTTAACACTTACTAGCTGTGTGACCCTAGGCAAGTCACTTTACCCCAATTGCCTCACTAAAAAAAACAAAAACAAAAACTTAAAACATCAGCGAGACTCAATATGTCCATTAATTGTCTTACAAATCAAATAATAGGGTTTAATAACCCTTTTTTGATGTTAAAGTTTCAATAACCCTTTTTAGAAGTTAGAGCCATATGCTCTTGGTGGAAAAGTTCTTTGCCTGTAGAAGGAAAAGCTTGTTAAAGGTTTATATTGCTAGAGTTTGGGGTACACCACAATTTTTAAACTGGTTCCCCAGTTCTCTGCATGCCAAAGTGGCAGGGGTTTCCGAATTGTCATTAATTCTTCTAATACTGTCATAATGATTGTTATGGTAGAGAATATGGAGTTCTTTAGCATTGGCTTTGTCTGTGCCTTGAATTTGCCATAGGGGTTTATTCAACTGATGAATGACTACATTCAGTTGGTTATGTTTAGCAAAGGCTACCAATTGCATTGTTATCAGCAAAAGTACCAACTTTTAAAAAATCTGCTATATATTTTTCAGAGGGGATGTCTTTTTCCATAAAAGGCTCAAAGTCCTCTTTATGACTGAGCATATATTAGCAGTTTCTTGTCTGTGTTTGAGGTGGTTTCTCAAATGACCTTCCAACTGGTCTCTGAGGGCTCTAAACAGATACCTTAGGGAGTTTGAATCCCAGGGTTTGCAATTGAATGATAAGGTTTGCAAATTTGTTACCTCTGGGCTCTTTGCTCTTTAATAGCTGGTTGAGTCTTATCTGGAATTTCTTTGCCCACGAATGGTGCAGGTTTTACCTAAGAACAATGAATCCAGGATTCTTTTTCTCCAGTTTTAATGGCAGTAGGAGTTGTCAATAAAACTTGAAAAGGTCCCTCCCAAGCGGGCTGGGTCCCACTGGTCTGCTGAAAATTCTTAATGTATACATAGTATCCAGGACTCAAATCATACAAAGAGAAATCTAAAGGACAGGTTTGTATAGCAACTCCTACCTCATGGAATTCATGTAGCCTACTTTGTAATTCCTGTATATAGGAGGCAACAGAAGTATCCTCTTCCACCAGTGATGTATAAACTGGGGGAAAAGTTTTAGCTTGGATAGGAGGGTGACCAAAAAGCATCTCATAAGGAGATATATGGAGTTCTCCTCTTGGTTTGCTGCATAGATAGAATAATGCCAAGGGTAGAACATCAGACCATTTTAAATGGGTTTCAGTACATAACTTGCCAGTCATGCTCTTAAGTTCTTTATTCATACGTTCAACTTGGCCAGAACTTTAAGGATGATAAGGAGTATTAAATCTAGGAGTCACTCCCAAGAAAGAATAAATCTGGGAGAGAATTGAATCTGTAAAATGTGTACCTCTATCCGAATCAATGCATGCCGGTGGCCCAAAGCGGGGAACAATTTCCTTAAGAACTTTGGCCACAAAGCCAGAAGTTGCTCATGGAGCAGGAAAAGCCTCCACCCATAGCGTAAGCTGGTCAACAATAACAAGGCAAAATTTATGTTGTCCTGCTCTAGGCATAGAAATAAAGTCAATTTGGAGATGTTGAAATGGTGTATATGCCAAAGGGCATATACTAGTCCTCCTAGTCCTCTGGTGTCCTGCCTCCTAACTCACTAAAAAAAGCCCTTTCTCCATGGCATCCTCTTTCTGTCTGTTCTCCTTGCTCTTAGCCTTTTCTCTGTCTCCCCTCAAAGCATCTCTAGCATCCCTTTTTATTAACTTTCTTTCTCAGGTGAAACTCCCACCCCCAGGGTCAGCCAAGCCCCATAATCCTGTGCTGAGCTGGGGGCTGGGCGAAGCAAACCCCAGAGTCCCTGAGGGTTTTCATGGGCCTTTCTGCGCCACACCAGTAGCTTGGGGTTTTCAGGTCTGTGCAGCTTAGCCCAGCTCAGAGCTCCACCTCCACCCCAGGGAGCCTAAGGCTAATTTCAAAACCCACACTATCCATGCTATCCCTGTAAAATAATTAGTTTACAATATGATATACTAAGTAGTCAAGTTATAAGCAATTCAGAAAAAGATATGCATTTCACTTTTTTTTAGTTGACTAGGTTATTTTTCATTTTTGTATGTTTTCAGTCAATAAGTATTTATTAAATACCTGCTAAATGCTAGACACCATACTAAGTTCTGGGTATACAAAGAAAAAGTCAAATAGGCCCTGCCCTCAAGGAGATCACTTTCTAATTAGCAAGACCTAACATATTGGGCACATATAAGTTTTTACAAGAAATATATAAATCAAATATAAAGTAACCTTGGAAAAGAAGCCACTAGCAGCCAAAGAGACCAAGAAAGGGCTCCTGCAGTTAGGTAGCACTCGAACTGAGTATTAAAAGAAACCAGGGATTCCAAAAGGAAGAAAGGAGGAGGGAGGACATTCTAGAATAGATAATCTATTCTGATCATTCTGATTATTCTTTCATTTATACCAGAGTTGTTGTTTTTTCTTTTCTTTTTTTTTTTTTGTGGGGCAATGGGGGTTAAGTGACTTGCCCAAGGTCACACAGCTAGTAAGTGTCAAGTGTCTGAGGCCGGATTTGAACTCAGGTACTCCTGACTCCAGGGCCGGTACTTTATCCACTGCGCCACCTAGCCGCCCCTTGAGTTGTTGTTTTTTAAACCCAGAATCCATGGACATCCAAGATAGATTTCAGGACGTCCACAAACTTGGATGGGAAAAGAATTACATCCTCATTTTTCCTAACCTCTAATGGAAATTTAACATTTCCTTTGATTATGAATGTAGGCAGCAAACCACAGTAGTATTAGGCTTTACCAGACTGCCAAAGGGTTTCATGATAATAAACTCTGATTTAGACAATATCCAAAGTTATGATGCAGTTGTTTATGATATCCCAAATATGGGAAAAGTTCATCAAGAAACTAATCAATTAGTAATTGATTAAGTATTTAATATATGCCAGGCACTGTGCTGAGTACTGAGAATACAAAGACAGAAGTGAAACAACACTTGCCTTCAAATCAATCACTGTCATTAAGTATTTATTAAGCATCTATAATGTTCCAATGTGCTAAGAACTGGAAATAAAAGAAAAAAAGACAGTTTATGCTTTCAAGGGCACCCAGTGTAACAGGAAAACAACATGCAAACAACTATTTACAGGCATTGTATATACACGATAAATTGGAGTTAAACCATGGAAGAGAAGCTCTAGCATTTTGGGCATTAGGAAAGGCTCCTTTAGAAGGTGATATTTTATCTGGAACTTGAAGGAAAAGAGGAGGAAGAACATTTCAGGCATGGAAAATGGTGAAATTGCCAAGTAAAGAGATGAAATATCTTGTATTAGAACAGGAAGGGTGCCAGTGTTATTGGATGACAGAATTCATAGGAATACAGTATAAGAAACCTGAAAAGGATAGGAAGGGGCCAAATTATAAAGGGCTTTGAATACCAAATAGATTTTATGTTTGATCTTACAGAAAATAGGGAGCCACTGGAGTTTATTAAATAGGGAGGTGATATGGTCAAGCCTGAGCATTAGGAAGATCAATTTGAAATTTGAGTGGAGGATGAATTGTAATGGAGAGAAATGTACATATAAATATATATACAAAACACACAGAAAGGAAATTCAAAGTAACCTTGGAGTCAAAGGCACTAGGAGCTCGTAGAACTAGGAAAGACCTACTGCAGAAGGAAAATAAGGATTCCAAGAGGCAGAAATGAGGAATATATGAATGAGGAACCAAAATAAGAGCATTCTAGTCATAGGCAACAGCCACCACAAGAGCATGGAGCCTGGAGATGAAGTTGGAAATAACAAGTAGGGCATTGTGATTGAATTTAGAGTGTTGTTTTCCTTTTTAATTGTTCCCAAGTTGTTTGACTTGTTTATAGAATATCTTCCAGTAAAATATTAATAACTATGATAGATTATGTTTTAAAAAGTAGTTGCTTTTTTTCACAAACACCCATGAAGTGGGTAGGTACCAAGGTACAGAGAAATGACATTATTTGTATAGCCACATATATAAAATGTTGGTGCCAGAGCTAGTGGCCAAGTATTCTAAATCAAAATCTAGTATATTACCATTGCATCACTGTCTCCCATATATAGGAAGGGAGTGTTGAGGGGAGAATGTCTTTGTTTTCCTCACTCCAATAAAAGTAAGGTAGTGTTATCTAATAGGCAGTTATTAAGTGCTTCTTAAATAAAAAAAGATTTTTACATGATAGAGAAATGTAAAAATTCATCTATAAAAAGTTTACCATTTACTTCTTCAGTGTTTTTTTAATATGTAGCTTAGGCCTAATTTAAAATCAATATTAGTTACATTGTAAAGAAATAGAATACAAGTCTATTTTTTCTTCCCTTTGAGTATATTATGTACTTTTATCAGTGGACTAAAACTAAAATAAGTTTAAAACTAAAATCTCCTTTATTATTAGTCTAAAGTCCCCCAATTTCACATTTGAAGAAAATATTACATGAAAGAATAATGTAATGAATATCTTCCCAAAACTTCAGAAAAATAAAGTTTGGAAAAATATAAATTCTTATTAAATAACAAGGTATAACAAAACACATATGATAAATATTTAAGTTGTATAATTCACTTGGAATTAACACCTAAATTTATAAAACTAAATATTGCCACCTAGTGGCCAATAGTTTTAAATTGTATATCATGCTTTGAAACAGCATCAGACTACAAAAATAAGAAAATTCCATAGGATCATAAATTTAGAACAGAAAGGGACCTTAAGTGTCATTTAGTTTAAACCTGGACATGAAGCATAAATCCCCATGTTTCTTTACCCCCAAATCTGAGTTTAAGATCTAAGTAAAAATGCTTTCTCAATAAATATATGAAGGTACTCCTTCTACTTAATAGTATGTATTTTTAACTCTTTATCCACTTATAATCAACCATTTATTTGGTGGAAATAAGGCTTTTTTATCTTCAGTAATATGGGGTTTTTGTGGGGCAATTGGGGTTAAATGACTTGCCCAGGGTCACACAACTAGTGTTAAGTGTCTGAGGCCGGATTTGAAGTCAGGTCCTCCTGAATCCAGGGGGTAATATGGTTTTAATGTTTTAAAAAGTGGGTTTGGGCATTTAAGCAAGTCAAAATTAAACTATTCCTAACATACTTGCTTATGAACAGAATTCAGAGCATGTTATATATCCATTAAAATGGGAAATGTTCAAACTGGAATTATTTGTTTCCATAATGTATGTATAGAAGTTTTGTATCCATTAAGAATCTCTAATATAACTTTTAAAGATTTCAAGATACATTTAGATTGTCAAAACTCAGATTTCTAATAATAATAGCCCACATCTATATTAATTTCAGCTGAGCATGCATTTATTAAGCCCATACTGGGTGTTGGACATTATGCTAGACACTGTGCATGCAAATATGTATGTGTTTAGACATATACATAAACAAAAGTAAAGAGGGCATACATACACATATATACAACCACATATACACACAAACTAAGTAATTGGTGGGGGTGGGGTGGGGTGGGGTGGTGGTAAAGAGCACCAGTGATTGGAGGAGTATTAAAATACCTGAAGTGATCCTGTAAGGGAACTTTAAGAGGTGGAAGTGAGGAAGGATGGTGTTCATCCTGCAAGATCCCCATCAGCTTTGGTGCTCTACCTCATCACCACCCTCTGGTCTGATTGAAGGATGGAGCCATGAATGCTAAAATTTCCATTTAAGGAAGGAACTTTATGTAGGACATCTCATTTCTCACGTGGCTATACTACTTTGGGGCTTCTCTGACTTTTACACCATGCCTTCAGGTACATGTCAGTGTTTTTCAACTTCCTTTTGTATGTTATCTTCCCCAATTTGATTGTAAACTCCTTTAGGACAGGAGCTATCTTCTTCTTATTTGAATCTCAAATGCTTAGCACACTGCCTGGTACATAGTACACACTTAAAAGATGTTTATTGACTGATTCTAGGTATGGTGGATAGCCTGTACAAAGGCATAGAAGTAGAAGAGAAAATGTCATGTGTAAAGGAGGCTAATTTAAGGGTAACATAGAGTGCAGCCAGGTGGCACAATGGATAGAGTGCTGGGCCTGAAGTCAGAAACACTCATCTTTCTGAGTTCAAATTTGGCCTCAGATACTTACTAGGTATGCCTCCCTTTACAACTCACTTAACCCTGTTTGCCTCCGTTCCTCATCTATAAAATGAACTGAAATTTTTTTAAAAATTAGCTGAAGAAGGAAATGGCAAACCACTCCAGTATCATTTCCAAGGAAACCCCAAATGAGGTCACAGAGAGTTGGACATGACTGAACGTAGAGTGCCTTTGAGGAGCAATATGAAATAGTCTGTAAAGATAGGTTGGAACTAAATTGAGTGCTTTAAATGCCAAATAAAGGAATTTGTATAAAGGCAACAGGGAACCACTGAAGTTTAACTGAATATCAATTGTATTGCATTATGGTTTATAAAAGATGCATTTAATATTTCTGCTTTTCTGGTCAATATTGATAAAGGACACAGCTGATCTAGCTAGCTAGCTGTCTGTCATCTATGTTTTCCTTTCTTTTCCCATGATAAGCCTCCAGAGGTCAATCAATACCTAACTTTTAAAAATTCTGGCCTGTCACTTCTTTTTTGTCCATTTTCTGGTTAGATTTATTTGCATCTGAGAGGAGGAAATTGACATCCTCCACTGTCATAGTTTTACTATCAGTTTCTACATGTAACTCATTTAACTGTTGCTTTAAATATTTAGTTGCTATGATTTATGATACATAAATGTTTGATAATGATATTAAAACGTGTCCGTGGCCCCTTTCAATAAAATATAGTTTTCCTGTTCATCTCTTTTAATTAAATCTATTTGTCTGAGCTCAGGATTGCTATGCCTGCCTTTTTTAGGCAGTAAAAGCATAATAGATTCTGCTGAAGCATAATAGGTTCTCTTCCAACATAATTTTCTTTCAAATGTGTTTTTTTTGCAAACAACATATTCTTGGGTTCTGCTTTCTAATCCATTTTTCTGTTATCTTCTGTTTTATGAATGAGTTCATGCTATTCATATTCAGTTATGACTATTAATTGTGTATTTCCACACCATCCTATTTTTTATATTTGTCCTTTTATTTTCACTCCCTCTTCATAAAGAAGAAGGAGATAAGGAGGGAAACCAACACCAGCTCCTTAGATTTAGTATAAACTGTTCTGTTCCCCTATCCAATCTCTTTTCTTTACCCAGAGCCCAATAAAAAGTTCTTAAGCTGTACTTTAAAATCTACCCTCTTTAGTTTTGCTTATAATTAATTCTAATAATAACAGCTAGCATTATATAGAACTTTAAGATTTGTATGCCTTATGAACATTATCTCATTTTATCCTCACAACAACACTGGGAGTTAGATACTATTGTTATCACATTTTACAGATAAGGACACTGCAGTAGAGATTCAGTGATTTGCCCAGGGTCATAGAACTAGCTAGTAAATGGCATCTGGGACCAGATATGAACTTAAGTCTTCCTGACTCTATTCAATGTACTATCTAGTTACCTTAATCTACCTTGTATCTTATTCCTTCCTTTACCTTCTCCCCTTTCCCACCTGTTTCCCTCTTGAGTGAAATGTATGGGTAGGCCCCAATTAGCATGAGTAATTAATCTCCTGAAGCTGTTACATGTAATTGAATTCCCACTATTTGAATTCATAATTACATAAAATATGGTAATTTGTTTTACCCTATTGGAAATATGCAATTCAACTTCTTCATGGGATTTATCATTCACATTAATTGGGACTTGACTATATCTCTGTACCCAACAGTGTGTGTTTGTATTCTTTCCTTCTTTGACCAATCCAGATATCAGTGGGGTTCACTACCCCCCTTCCTCTGTATTTATATAGACTTCTACTTGCACACCCAAATTATCTGAAATCATTTTCCTCATCTTTCCTCTTCCTTATCTTTCCATTAGTAAATTCTTCTTCCAACCCCCCCCCCCTCTTCCATTCTTCTTTTAAGATCATACAAATATAATAGAAGCACTCCCAGGTGCTCTGTCTAATCAGATTTCCTCTGTGATTCCCGATGATGATAAAGTCCTCAGGGGGTACATGTATCATCTCCAATATTAGAATGTAAATAATTTATCCTTGTTTTAGTCCCTTATGATTGCTCACTCAATTTTGTTTGTTTGTTTCTCTTGATTCTTGTATTTATAGTTCACTCTGCTCTGTTTTTTTTTTTTCATCAGGAATGCTTGGAAATCTTCTAATTTGTTAAAGTCTATTCCCCCACCACTGTCCCCATGCTAGAATTATACTCCGTTTTGCTAAATAAGTTATTCTTAGTTATAAGCCTATGTCCTTTCCCTTCTGGAATATTGTATTCCAAGTTCACCACTCTTAATAGTAGTGGTTCCTATATCATATTGTGAGCCTGACTGTGGTTTCTCAATGCTTGAATTATTTTCTTCTGGATCCTCCAGGTATTTTTTTCTTTTACCTGGAAATTTTAGATTTAAGCTAAAATATTCCTGGCACTTTTCATTTTGGGGTTTCTTTCAGGAGGTAAATGACTGGTGGCTTCTTTATGTTAGTACTTTGCCCTCTGGTTCTAAGAGATCTAGGCAGTTTTCTTTTATGATTTCTTGAAATGTGATGTCTTTTTTGTGTCATGGCTTTCAGATAATTCAATGATTCTTAAATTTTTTTCTCCTCAATCTCTTTTCCAGGTCAATTGTTTTTCCTATGAGAGACCTTATATTTTCTTCTACTTTTTAGTCATTTGACTTTGTTTTAATATTTCTTGTTGCCTCGTGGAGTCATTAGCATTTATTTGGTCATTTCTAATTTTTCAGGGAGTTTTTTTTTCTCCTTTGGGTAAGGTTTTACATTCTTGTTCCAAGCTGTTAATTCTCTTTCCAAATCTTTCTTCCATAGATCTTATTTCTTTCCCTATTTTTCTCTAGCATTATTAACTCCTTTAAAAACTCATCTAAAAAAACCAACTGCATCTCTTTTAAAGAATTCTTTTTGTTACTAGCTGTGTGACCCTGGGCAAGTCACTTAACCCTAATCGCCTCACTAAAAATAAAAAAAATTTGAAAGAAAAAGAATTCTTTTGGGGGGCAACTAGGTGGCGCAGTGGATAGAGCACTGACCCTGGATTCAGGAGGACCTGAGTTCAAATCCGGCCTCAGACACTTAACACTTACTAGCTGTGTGACCCTGGGCAAGTCACTTAACCCCAATTGCCTCACCAAAAAAAAAAAAAAAAAAGGAAAAAAAGAATTCTCTTTGGACTTATGCCTATGCTATGTTTTCTTTGAGGCTTTGCTTGTGTATGTTTTACAGTCATTTTCTTCTCGGTTTGTGCCGTGAGCTTTCCTGCCACCACAGTAGCTCTTTATAGTGGAATTCTTTTTTATTTGTTTGTTTTCTCATTCTTCCAGCCCACTTCCTGACTTTGGGCTTTATGATAGGGCTAGGCTTTGTATACTTCTTTGGGAAATCTCTGAGCTAAGATTTTTTTCCTTCTGAACCTTTCTGCTGCTTTCCTAGAGTTTTGAATGTTATGCTATTCCAGGATCTCAGGGATAGCTTAGGCTGGGTATCTGCAAGTTTTCATTGCTCCTAAAGTGGTCTGAAAACAGGGCAACTGCATTTCCTGGTCTTAGTTCTGACCTGGTTGGGTCTACACAAGACTCCTATTAGTTTGTCCATGGTTGGAAGTTCCAATAGACTACTGATGGACTCAGCCACTATCTGTTCAGCCAACTGGAAATCTCTACTAATTCAGAGTGGCAGAACTGCAGACTCCCCTTTGTTCAGGGATTCCCCCTTCAGGCTTCACATTGGGATAGAGAATGGAACTGAGACCCTGCTCAGCTCCTGGGATCAGAGCCACAAAGCAACTGTTTGCTTCTGAATATGTTCCTAAATCAGTACATAACCTAAGACTCAGTACAGGAACCCTGTTTCTAGGCACAGGTCTCCTTTTCCTGGTCCACATAGAACTGGCACTTGTAACCTTTCCCAAATCTCCCACAAGGCCAGGGTATCCCTATATGATAATGGGACCCCTTCTTGCCTTGTGTGCTGAAATGGCACATCCCTGGCCAGACTCCATCACTAGTATACATAAAATTTTCTATCTCCCTATGCCAACTCAGTCTGGACAAAAATTATTGACTGTAATTTTTTTTTGGATTTATGATTAGAACTTAATTTGGTGTATTTTCCAGACCTCTTTGGTCAAATGTGATGGAGGAACTATCTGTAATTCTTCTTGCTACTCTGCAATCTTAACTTCGGTCATTTATTTTCTTATGTATTATTTTATGTTGAAATTGGGAGAACATGTATACGTGTGTGTGTTATAAAAGTAGCCAATTTTAAGAAATCATCATTTACCAGTATTTCTCTTTCCCTTTTAGTTAAACATTGATTCAAACAATAGATACTTATTAAATCCCTATTGTGTACAAAGAACTATATACTAATTTCTAATTAATGTATTAAGTTTAGCTATAGCGTAGTCCCTACTTTCACAGAGGAGGGAGAAATGACACATATATATGCAATTTTGGGGAGGGCCCAGACTTGTGATTTCATTGGTTAGGGAACTTCTGGTTTTAAAAGAGATCCCTCTTTATAGACTAGCCCTTGTTCTGCAATTTATAGTCTTTAAAGAGTTGTCTGAATACTCTGAGGTTAAGTGATTTTCCCAGGGTCACACAATCAGTGTGTATCAGTGGCAGGTCTTAAACTTAGGTTTTTCTTACTCTGAGATGGGCCCTCTATTTAACAATTCCATACTCATGATTAGGGCATAGTAAAGTAACAAGGTGTTTTATGTGAGGTTCAAGAATTCAGGTTAAAAGGTTCTTACTAACTAAATGAATCCAAGCAGGCTTTCTGGAGGAGATGCCATTTAAATGATAATATCTTTAAATAATAAGTAGAACTTTAGCAGGGAAAATGCAAGCATAATGAGACATCATAAAGAAAGTAAAGAAAATAGGAAAATGTGGAGGGTAGTAATGATGGCATTTATAAAAAATGGTAAGAAGTCTAGTATGCATAGGCCTTAGATTACATGGAAAGAAATAACATGAGAGAAGGTTGGAAAGATACCATGATGGAGGACTTTTAATCCTAGCCTATGCATTTTACATTTTACTCTTAGATGAAGGATTTATGTAACAATATCTGTATATAAAGAAGTTGAGTTTGATAGCTTGTAATGGGTCATTTGGAAGGGTGAAAGAGACAGTGAAAGTAACCATAACTGTAAGAAACCAAATCTGGCCTCAGACACTTGACATTTACTATCTGTGTGACCCCAGGCAACTTACTTAACCCTCATTGCTCCGCAAAAGTATTAAAAAAACAAACAAAAAAGAAAGTATGGCAGTAGTTATGTAGGTGTTAATGGGGATCTGTATTAGCATGGTGGCAGTAAGAAACAAGAAGAAGAGACAAATGTAAGAGCTATTGTGTCAGCAGAATCAGAAGAACTTAGTGACTAATTAGAAATGAGAGGTAAAAGAGGGAAAAGTCAAAGAGAACACCAAGGTTTCAAACATGGGAGATTGGGTAAAGTGGAAAAAATAGGTTTAGAAGGAAAAGTAATGAACTAGCTTTTGAACATGTTGAATTTGAGGTGCTTGTAGGACATTCAGGTAGAATTATCCTTTAAGCAAACAATCATTCAGCATTTTTAAAGCATCTGCCATGTGGCCAGGCACTGTGCTAAGTGTTAGGGATACAAAAAGAGGCAAAAGAGAGTCCCTGCCTTTAAGGAGCTTACAGTTTAATGGAGGAAGATAAAATACAAACAATTATATACAGCACAAGCTGCATACAGGATAAATAGGAAATAATTAACAAGCAGAAGGCATCAGAATTGAGGGGTTGGGGAAGACTTCCAGTAAAAAATAAGATTTTAATGGGGACCTAAAGGAAACCAGGAAGGTCAGTAGGCTGAGCAGAAGAGAAAGAGCATTGTAGGCATGGGGGACATCCAGAAAAATGCTCAGAGCCAAGAATTGGACTGTCTTGAATATAGAACATCCAGGATGCCAGTATCACTGGATCCAAGAGTACATGTAGAGCAGTAAAGTGGAAGAAGACTAGAAAGGTAGCAGACAGGATTATAAAGGACTTTGAATGCCAAACAGTATTTTGTATCTGCAGCTGAAGGCAATAGGGAAGAATAGGAGAGTGACCTTGATTGGACCTCTGTTTTAGGAAAATTACTTTGGTGGCTGAATGGAAGATGGATTAGAGTGGGGAAAGATGAAGAGACAGGCAGATCCACCAGCAGGCTATTGGAATAGTCCAAGAATGAGGTGTTGAGGACCTGTACTTGCATGGTGGCAATATCAGAGGAAAGAAGAGAGCATATTTGAGAGATATTACAAAGGTGAAAGCGAAAAGCCTTGGCAACAGACTGGATATGGGAAGTGAGAGAGAGTGAAGAGTTAAGATTACAAACCAGAGTTGCCTTCTATAGTAATAGGAAAGTGTAGTTGTGGTTAAGGGGAGTCAAGGTTTAGAGGAAAGTAGTAAGTTCCATTTCTAATATGTTGAGTTTAAGATGTCTATTGGACATCCAGTTTGAGATGTCTGAAAGGCAGCTGGAGATGTGAGATTGGAGGTCAGAAGACATGATGGGACAAGACAGGTAGATTTGAGAATTATCAGCATGAAGATGATAATTAAATCCAATTAAACTCAAGCGTAAACAGTTAGAGATGTGGACCTTAAGCTCAGAAGGCAACTCAGAACTAGATATATAAAGGGCTTTGTCTGCCTAAAAGTTATAATTGAAGCTACTGGTAATATTTTTTCTTTTTTAAAAATCCATTCATGTATTTTGTTTTTACATTATATTAAGAAATTACTCCAACTCTATAGGAAGTCTCTTGTAACAAAGTAGAACAATTAAGCAAAACTAACAACAGAGACTTTATTTGAAAGTGCATGCAACATTCCATATTTATAGCACCTCCAACTTCTCTATTTAAAACTTTTTGTAAAAAATTAAGAAATCTTATTTTGTCTCCCTCCCATTCCACCCCCTCCCAATTGACTAAAAAGAGAAAAAACCAAATTCCTTATAACAAATATGCATACTCAAACAAAACAAATACTCTTATTGTTTGTGTACAAAGAATATCTCATTCTGCACCATTGAAATGTTACCTCTGTCAGGAGGTATATAGTCTGATTTGTGTTTTTTAAAATTATTGCTACTACTGTATTTTATAGATTAATTGCTATTTACACCAGTTTTAATGGCTATTATACCAGTTTTGGCAGCAAGCATTTATTTTTTTAAATTTTTTGTAGGGCAATGAGGGTTAAGTGACTTGTACAGGGTCACACAGCTAGTACGTGTCAAGTGTCTGAGGCTACATTTGAACTCCTGAATACAGGACTGGTGCTTTATCCACTGTGCCACCTAGCTGCCCCAGTAAGCATTTATTATTGGTTAATATTGTATATCAATAAAGTATTGACCACATGTCTCCCTAACTTCTCATGGTCTCAGGCCTACAGACCTACATTGTCCTAAGAGGAAGAGTGAGCTCTAAGAGAGAGCGTCCAAAGCTGAGAGAGGGAGGCAAGAGAGGGAAGGCCAGATCATGGACAAGGGTTTTATCCTCTTTAGATAGAGGTGGGTCATATTTAATTGGTTAGCATCATTCAATTCCATTGGTTGACATGACTTGAGGGTGGTCTATATTAAAATGACCTTTATGGATGACAAAAGGGAAGAGACCCTCACTGAAGGGCAAAGGCAAAGTCCAGTATCTAGATGTGGTTTGATCTCATCACTTCACTGAGCTAGACAAAAGAATCAATCTCCATTTCTTTTATTCCCTTGGGCTTGTTCCAAACAAGAGCTGAACTTTTGGGGGGCTGGGGGGAGAGGACTAAAACTGATCTCTGGGTCCCCCCAATAAATTCTTTATTAATAATTATTTTCTCACAGGTTCATCCTTTAAAATCATGAATACTTATTGTATTGATCATGGTTCTTATAGCTTTCAAAGTTGTCTTTACAATGTTGTTATTGTATTATTTGTGTGTATATGAAATTTGTATTTACTTGTATATACAAGTATACTGTATATTATTTGTATATACTTGTTATTGTATAACTTGTTCTCCTGGTTCTGCTCATTTTATTCTTCATAATTCTATTAAAATGTCCAAATTGTTAATTTTTATATTATATTTGATATGTATATATCATGTATAATATGTACTATATTATATTATGTTATATTATAATATGAATGTGTAGTATGTATGATAATATGTGTGATATATGATACATTACATTGATATAGTATAAATTATTCTTGTTATTCTGTATCAATTCATGTCTTTCCATATCTCTTCGAAATAATTTATTTTCTTATTTCTTATAACACCATATTATTCAATCACATTCATATACTATAACTTATTCAGATTATTCATTAGTAATAATGAAAGCAAAATAAATTTATGCAACCCTAAAATGAAATGAATTGCTACAGCTGATGGTAGTAGATGCTTATTATGTATGTGGAGTATATTATATTCCAGAGACTCCTTTCAATATTTATATTTATTTTCTGTTTTATTTTTCTAGCAAACCCAAGGAACCAATTTTCAGTGCAGGTAGGTCTGGTTTTTTTTTTTTACTTTATGTACCCTTGCTTCTTCAAATCTAGAGATATTAATAAGAACAAAAGGTTTCAGAGATAGAATTTGAGCATTTCACCCTTTTGTCACTGAATTCACTGATAAGAAAGTCTATGACATTTGTATGGTGGAGATTATGTAAGACGAGTATACGATGTCGGCTTAGCACCCAATTATTAAGTGATTCAGATAATAATTGGTACTCTTTTTTTGGTCATTAACAGCGAGACCAAGATTTTAAAGGTTCTAGAGACTCTTAACCCTGTAATTGGTCCCTTTCCAAACTGGATTTAAGGTACTTTAATTTGGCAATATGGGGGAAGATTGAATTGCCACTGCCCATGCTATAACAGGATTTTCTATGTTGAAAGATAAAGGGCTTCTGTTTCCTTTGTTACTAACTAGGCTTCTTTCATAAACATTTGCATTTCTTTAAAAGGGGAAGCTTCTGATGCATCAAATTATAACCCTGTCTAAAAGTAACTTTTTTTTTGCCTTTTGATTTCCTATACTGCACACTAATAGTTAATATATACCTGTATACATCTATTTTTTCTTTTAACACATTTCATAATAAGGGAAATGCTACGTTAGTGTATTAACCTTATTTTAAATGTCATTGAAAATGCAAACACTCTTCTTAAGTATCCAAGTTGAAGAAACTAATTTAATTTTATTTTTTCTTAAAATAAATTCATAATTAAAATATAATTAAAAATGTTATCAGTATACATTTTACCATTCTCCACTGACAATAATTCTCTAATGCCTCATCACAATGTGGAGGTGACCCTGGTTTCTCATAGGTAATTCCAGGGGGAGTGCAAGCTCTGCCAAGGTTCTACCAAGCTGGAAAGTCTTTGTGTATGGACTGTGTGTCTATGGTCTGAAGATCAGACTAACTAAAAGTTCAGAGAGGCTTACCATCAGACCGCTGACCATGAACTGATTAATTCTTTTTTTTTTTTTTTTGGCCACAATCATTTATTAAATTGTCTACTAAAATATGGAGGGGTTATGATCTGTATTGGGTGATTTGAGTACCCACACTGATGAAATCATGGATCATTGAAGTATATCATGGGCACCTCAAAGAGCTTGGTATTGAATGCACTTGTAACCATGCCTCAATTGGTCAATATTTAATCAATTGACAGGGTAGCCTCTAACTGAAAACAGGTGAACAAGTGATAGAGCAGGGATCAGGGCAGTCTTGTTGTACTTGAACATCTCTTTATCAAGCACTTCTGTCTCTGTCTCTGAAATCACAAGGGAAACGCCGTGTGACACACTGCAAAGGTAGGCTTCACCTCTGAAACCTCATAGCTCTCTGAGCAAAACTACTACCCAGGCTACAGAAACTTCCTTTTCATACAGGCAAACACAAAGTCTTCCTGTATGAAATTTTTTTTTGCAATACAATCCACTTCAATTTACTTTGTTAAAAGCATTCACAAGTGTCTCCTTGGCTATGTTCCAATTAGAGGCTATAATTTGGATCTTGGTTTATCTTGGCAGATACTAGGAACTTATCTTTAAAAAAGAAAATTCTTAAGAGAGCTATATGGCAATCCCTGGATGCCCCATTGTGTTTGAAATTATATCCTGCACTTCTGCTGAAATATCCCTACTAAAAAGCCTGTAGATTTGGTGGTTGCTTGCTGTTGTTCTAATGTATGTCTGAAAAAGCATTGCTTTTCCCTTGACCCTTTTTATTTAGTAGAGGTGGATTCTCTGGATTTTCAATATATAAAACATCTATGAATAAATTCAATACTTTAAGTAGTAATGTAGAATTGTTCTATAAGTAAAACTAAATTAAACATTATTATTAATTATTATGTAAGACATTTGTACATTTCATAAATATTGATACTATGCATATATAATTTTTAATGTTGCGGAAATGACCTAATTCTTCTTTCCTCAACTTCATTTTATTAGGGTATTTTAAAACTATAGTGATATAGATGTCATTCATTAAGTCATTTCATCCAACAAACATTCACGAAGAATTGATTGGATTGGTCTTCATTCCTAATTCCATTGGCCTAGGGTCTCCAATTATTTTTATTTCTGTCACTCTAGAATTTAGCGCTTCTAGACCCTATTATAATATTAGTCATTGGTTTATTGAATCTAGCTTTGTTGTGTGTTGTAGTTTTTTTTTTTTGGTTCACTTTCCCAAGCCAAAATTTCAGTTAACCAAAGCAGTTCTTTTTCATAACCTTCTTGATAATTTTTCATTTTTGACCACTAATAACTAGTAACTTCCCAAGTTTGCCTCTAATATTAAGTCTGAATGTCAGTATTATTGATATAGGCATAATTACTGGCACATTGACCCTCAGTATACCATATTTTCAGCATATGATGCCTCAGAATATTTAGATTCATGAATACAATTTAAAACTATAATTTCACATTGAATTTAATGAGTAACACGAGTGAAATATAATTGATCCCAAAGGGCAGCTTCAAAACAACTTTTCTATTTTTCTTCAATAAATAAGTATTCGTTGAGTGCCTACTCTGTGGGCCCCACTATATTCTGAGGAAACTATAAGACTGTGTTTGCCATCATTAGATTAGAATTTAGTTGAAGAGTTATGACTAACACATAATAATGACAAAAACAATAGTCACAATAATAATACTAACTCATACTTTATAGTGCTTTGTGGTTTATATAGTACAAATATTATTCCCCTCATTTTTGGGATGAGGAAACCAAAGCTTAAAGAGTTTAGGAAACTTAACCAAGATCATACAGCTGAGTAAATGTTGGAGCTGGAATATATGTGCTGGTCTTTGGACTCCAAAACCAGTGTTCTTAATAGTTGCCATATTGTCTTTCACTTATCAAAGAATGTAAGGCAGTTCAATTATAATTGTGATAAGTTGAGAGAGATGTTTAAATATTGGAGTTTATATTCAGAAATAAAGGAAAACCCATGAGCATTAGAGATTCAAGTCTAAGGAAACAGACTGGGTGACCTCTAAGGTCTCTTATGAACTCTAAAATTCCATGATAAACAGGAAAAGCTTCCAGAGGAAATGGCACTTAAGCTTGGCTTTAAAAGATTTTGATAAACATGGAAATCCAAAGGATGAGCTAATGCACTAAGGCAGGATTGAGGAGAATACATTTGCCAGATTGTACAAAGACCAACCTCCTCAGAATAAAGTATCTCTATTAGGAAATAATGGCAAATAAAGCCACTTAGGGTAAAAGACAGGCAAGTGAATTTAGACTTCACACAGTTGAAAATAATCAGGGAGGGCTTTTGGATAGATGGATGATCCAATACAATTAGAGTTAAGGAAGATTATCAGCCTGGCATTAGTATACAGGATGAAAATGAGGAATCATAGAGTCATTAGGAACCTATTGCAGTAATTCAGGTATGAGATGAAGAGGGCCTTGGCTAGAAAGATGGCAGTTAAGAATAGAAAGGATGAAAGGAATGTGAAAAAATATGACAATACAAGAATCAAATATACTGAGTGAGTGACAGGAGATATATGAAAATGAAGAACTTGGAAGAACATTCAACAACCAAATTAAATATGTAGTATAAAATTGATATCAGAGGCTTGAAGCATATGTACAAGATAAAATAAGATTAGACTGTACATTTATTCAAAGTTTAAACTAAAAAATCCTTAAAACTGACAAATGTAATTTGTGTAATATTATGTTTTACCTTAGTCTATTTTTATAAAAATCTTGCCCTTCTATTTCCACTGTAATCATGATTATTCTATATATAATTCCTCAGATATATTGACACAAATACTGTTTGAATTGAATGAAAGCTAGGTTACTTCTTTGATATGATTATAGAACCATAGAAATCAACAAATGCATACAAATCTGAGGCCGAGCAAACTTCTCCAGAAACCCACAAGACAGTTAACCTGAGTCTTATTAATTCTCCAGAGTTCTGGTCAGAGGTACATATCACTTCTCAAGCTATCAAGCTTTTGAAAGCATTAAGTCAGCATGAAAATGCTGTTGTTAATTTGTTTTTTGTTGTTCTCTGGTATGGTATTTCTATACACAATTTATTTATTTTAGAAATGTTTATGCCTGTAATAGAAAGCTGAATTTCTTGAGTATCTTTTGCTTTTAACATTTGTCTACTTAACAGGTTTAACATCTGTGGTTCTTCTGGCCCTATTGTCACTTTCACTTGAGCACTTCTCTTTTCTTTTTGCATGTTTACTACTAGCATGGTACCTCTGCTGATGGTTGTGTTCTTATAAGATATTAAAGGTGTATCAGAATTTATCTTTGCATTGAGATATAACAAATCAATTTGAGTATTAAAAAGTAGTTTGTGCATCAACATATGAAAGATTGCATTTCAATCAGTTTTTTAAATTAACTTGATTTTTTGAGATAATTGTAATTTTTGCTGTAATGGCATTTTTTCTGTACTGTGACGGAGAATATTGAAGTACTACAACATCTTTTTGGAAATATCATTTGAGTGTATTGTATTTTTAACATTTATAATATTCTACTAGAAAATTCTAAATTGCATTATTTATTTATATGGTAGAATGTCAAAACAAAAAAACTTGAAGCAAACTTTTATTTTATAGTATTTCACTTTTTAAATTTTTTTCCTATGGAATCATTCAGTGAGCATCCAATACATTTAAAGTTTTCATCATTAAGGAGCATCCAATACATTTAAAGTTTTCGTCTTTAAGGTATAGATGTGTGAGAGAGGGTGTGAATTTTGTTTTTCAGTTTTATTTGTGACCTGGATATTACACTGACATGTTTGTACTTTTTGTAGAGGAGGGATACGTAAAAATGTTTCTTCGTGGACGCCCTGTTACCATGTACATGCCCAAAGATCAA